>NC_065443.1:126843072-127168980 GCF_917563875.1 Diabrotica virgifera virgifera
TATAACGTATACATGAACCAGCCACAACAATACAGATTTTATTTAAACTTTTTTTGGGGTACAAAATAAATAACCCTGATATTTCAAAAATTAGATAATAAAAAAATATGAAGATCTGTGTTTGAAAAAGTTAATTTTTTTTATTTTTTCCACTGCCACAGTGACGTTTTATATTAAAATAATATAGAGCCTTTGTGGCAGTGGAAAAAAATATTTTTAGCTACTCATTTTGGGCTTAAAATTTGTGTTTTAGTACAACGCAACTTTTTTGATCTCAGGTGTTGTTATTTTACAGAAAAAAATTTTTCGGCCCACCCTAATATATAGCACTCGCCCCGCTTTTGCTCTGCACATCAATTACGTGCGCAAAAAGCATACGTCACGAACTTTTTTATAATAGCTATTTTCCTAACTAGTGCGGAAAGTGATACTTTCACGCACTAGACTGCCGTTGACACGAACGACGCGATAGCGGAGTTCGGGCAAGCAGTCCAGTGCGTTAAAGACATGAGTTAGGAACAATATATTTTCTAGGGCCGTACGTTTGGAAAAAAGCCACAAAAAATGGAGTTATATCAATTTTTATTTAGAAGTGAAAATACACAAATAAATTCTTTGACAAGGCTGTCAAAACCAAACTTTCAATATAACGGGTTACCACGACGACAATATTGGTTTCCATGACGACGATTCAAAACCATTGTAACTGTCTACTGATCTGACTTTTAAATATTATGTCAAAATAATTTTATTTCATCGAATTATCAGTAGTAATTGCACAAGAGCTCTAAAATTCTATATTAATTTTAGAGGTCGAGTGCAATTTGTTGCGATTATTTCATGAATAAAACTGTTCAAAACCAAAATTTTATTGTAATTTATTTATGTAAGTATAAATTAGTACAATTAAACACACAGTTGTTATAAAAATTTGACGGATGAAAGTCATCAGTTTTATAATTTTTAAAGCATTAATAAGTGTCATTACCGTCACTTAATGTATTTTTTCATAGCAACGAAGGGCATCTGACGTAATATACTCGACGACGGGAAATTATCAAAAATTATCGGGTATAATATCACAAGAGAGTGAGAATAAATTGAAAATAATGCGACAGTTTTTCGGAAATTTGTTGTCTGGCAATAGACACGAGAGCCCGCAGGGCTCGAGTAGCTATTGCCCAATGACAACAAATTTGAGTAGAAAATGAAGCATTATTTTCTTATTTATTCTTACTGTCGTGTGATATTCGTAAGATTATTTTTTAATACGTATATTATGGATATTTTCGTAAATGTGACAGTTGTCAAAACTAGGAAATTGGTAAACAAAAAAATTCTATCGGGAATTTTCTACAGTAGATAATTCTTAGTATAATTTTAATCTGATTGGACAGAATTAAACACGTGATCAAATATCTTACTATACGATTGGAAGTTAAAATCATTAAAAAATAATCAGTTTAATTTAGATTTCTCTAGCTTTCTATTGGTCAGAATCTCCTATGAATGAAATCATCGCGCTAATTTCATTAAAGCATTAACACAATCAGATAAATTTGAAATAAATTAGTAAATAATATCTAAATAATAGTTTATTACATGTATTATAACATATTATAATGCCATATTACAAGGTATTTTACTTTCCCGGCGGGAAAATTTACTTTCACGCACGCGGTGCGGGAAAGTGAAACTTTCGGAGACAAAATGCATGTGGGAAAGTGGCTCTTTTAGCATGGCCGTAGAAAAATAACTATTTTATATAATAGAACAAGAAAATCTAGCATGCATTACATTACAAATTACAATATTTTTAAAAATCTTTAATTTACAAGTATTTATTTTATATTCTTAAAACAAGAAATAATTAATATTTCAATAAAAATATGCAAAAAAACAGAAAAGTAAACATTCTTTAATACACCTAGAGTTTCCTCCCTCGAAATTGTATGTTTTTTTCCATAAAAAAATATCTTCTGTCTTTTATTATACGATAACAAACTTACCTCTCTTCCACAATACATTTTTTTTATTCTCAAATAAAAATATAGGTAAATATCAATAAACAAAGTAAATATTAGCCAAAGTGACACAGGTTAGTGACATTGAATCCTTAGCACCAAATCTACACAGGTTAGTGACGCTGAATTTTCTTTAAAAAAAAATAAGAAAAATAAATAAATGAATGAAAGAAATGGATTTATTCGTGAACTCAATAACGACACAATTGAATGTCAAGTTGTGCTTTGTCAGCTTTGACCTTGAAGCTACTTCTTGAATTTCTTCATGAATTTATTATTGGTGTAAATCGGCTATAAGTACCTACGAGTATATGCATATTTAACTGGATTTTCGTTTTTGAATGTTTTGTTTGATCACATTTGAGTGTAGGTTTGTATACATTTGACTATTTGAATTATAAAAAATTATAGGTATTCAAAATATGTAGATAACGAAAATTCACGTCAGGTAAGAAAAGAATAGTTTCTGTAACCTTCTGGCTAACGTCTAGTGTTAGTTTTTTTAGTTCACGCAAGCGCCCCTAACATCTCTTAATTACAACTGACATAGTAGGACCGACGGTTTTAAGTGACCTCCGAAGCAATGTGAAAGCTCAGTTAAATTTGAAATTGAAAAATTTGTCAGTGCTGGGAATCGAACCCGGACCTTCAAGCCTGTTAAGTCAGTTACCTTTGCAATTCCCTATACACTAGTATTTAAATTTTTAAATTCGGTCTAATAATTTATTTAAAAAGCCCTTTAATCTTTTGTTTTTACCCGCTTAACGGGTTTATTTAGTACGCCAATGGTATAGATTTTAATTTATGTCTTTGCTCAGCTCTGCTTTTTTGTCACATTTGTCACACTGAGTGCTTTAATTTTTTATTTTTTAAAAAATGTCGTAGTTCCTGATAACGCCTTTGTTTCGTTTTCGTCAGTCCACCTTGTACGAGAAAAATTTTTTAATGAAAAAGTCCTTTATAAAAGGATTGCTTTATTTACTAAAAAAACCTCAAAGGGCCATATCTATGACAGAACGCTTTCGATCTAAGTTGATCATCATCAGCATATTCACGTAACAGCACTGATGATGGTATACGTGGATCGAAAACCTTCTGTGATATATGTGACCGTTTGAGGGTTTTTTTAATACACTGCGCGTCAGAGAAAACGGGCACCCCAAATTGGGTCATTTTTGATGTCTCGAATTTCCTAAACCTGTTTTCCGAGTTAAGTGATTTTTTAACATGTTGTTATAGCCTTACTCTGTAACAATATCGCTGTAATAATATTGTTGCTAGACAGGTAAATTGTCATTGTATACCGGGTGTACCAATCAACTGTGTTTTTTTTGTAATAGTTCCCTGTGGAATACTCTAGCTTTTATAAAATACTGAAATTACAACTATAAACTCAGGTTTTCTTAACATTCTGTTTTTTTTTTTGTTCATTCGCTTACGTTAGATAGTACAAAAGTTAGGTAATTTAACAACTAGCCATCTTCTTCACAAGTACAGGGTGTTTCTAATTAAGTGCGACAAACTTTAAGGGGTAATTCTGCATGAAAAAATACTGACCGTTTGCTTGATAAACATATGTCGACGCTGCCAAGTCAAAACGGCATAAACGCCAAAATGACCAGTTTTGAGGTAGATGCACGAAAAAATAGGATTTTAATTTCCGCACCAGACAGTCACCGCGACATAGCCGAAAACAAAGTGAAATAGGTGTAATATTGGTTTAAAGTTTTTATAAACGCCAGTCTAGTCACGCACGTGAAGGTCGACGTGAACGCCGATTGACACAACCGCCAGTGCCCGTAAGATTATCATTGTGTACAGTTCGGTCCAGTAATAATAGTAAAGGTATGTATTTTTACAATTTTTATGGATAAGTAACATGATATTACTTACCTCTGCAATATTTTCAATTTGTATTGATTTTTGAAGGGTAAACACCCTGAATTTCTTTAAAAACTATGAGGCGTTTATGCCAAAACCAAATATTTACATCGTGGTTGACACAAGCACCATTCCTCAATGGTATTCTTATGCAGGTTTCTTTTTTAAAAATTGCGCAAATAAAAAGTTTATTTTAAAAATTTTTATTGTAACTTTGTACTAGTGTGATGAACAATTCTTTTTGTACTACAGCATATAGTTCAAATCAATTTTATATAGCTAAAAATGGCGATCGATTTTTGGCGTTTATGCCATATTTTTGTTGCAGATGAATAGCAGAAGTTAAAAATAATGGTCTTACTAAATGAAAATAAGCCATATACCGAAGTAGCACAAAATGATATACAGACTGGCAATAATTCCCCTATATTCCTCTTAGAGGTTTATGACATTTATAATGCCAACATTGCAGAAGCTTTTAGCAATGACATTATCATCTATCATCTTTAAGGAACCACCAGACGTTGCAGCAGAAGAAGAAATATTTAGTCACGATCTCACGTCATGTTTCAACTTAGCAACAGAATGATTAAACCAGAGTATCATGCAGAATATTTATCTCTTAAAATGAACAACATAGTTCCAGATCAACTGGATGAAACAGATGTAGAAGATGAAACGGAGTGAATTTTTTTTTTAAATGTTTAAAAGTTAAAAGTCGTTAAATATTTTTCTGTTATTTTTCTGTTTTTTTTTACTAACTTTTATTTTGAACTATATAAAAGAAGTAACTCTTACGTTATTTTTGTGAATAATTATTTTCTTATTTGTTTTAGAAACTAAAAAATAACTATTTTTATGTACCTCTGATTTTTGTGTTTTCTTAGTTTTTAAGTTGTTGTTCTTTGAAAGTGTTTTTTGAGTTTTATTTTTGAAGTTATACTTCTTTACGATCGAGGGTGAAATTTTATACTTGCCTGGCGCATGCGCAGACAGACAGTATGTAGTTCGTTGCTAATCTTTCAAATTATGTATGTATCAGCGCAAATAAGTCATTAAAATAATATATTAGGGTTTTTAGTAAATATATTATTTATTATAATTTTTGTGTATTTGGATTTGTCTTGCTCGGGAATGAAATATTTTATAATAATACTAAGTATATTTGCTTTAAATTTTAAAGTATTTTTTCACTTGGTCTATTGAATTTGTCAGTATATATGAGAAATCTTTTAAGCTGTCAAAGCAAAGGGAGTTTGGCTCGGCGCTAGCGCGTTCGACCGGAGATCGAGAGGTCCCTGGTTCAATTTCGTGTGTTATCTAACTTTTTTTTATTTTTAGTATTGTTTTAGTAAAAATTTTTGGAAAGTAGTAAGTAAAAATTAGTTTAATCTTTAAATACAAATAACCTGTTGAAAGTATATTTATTTTGTTGAAATCATATATAATAGAAGTATAACTTCTTACGTGCGTACAAAGTACACACACATTCTTTTTTATACCAATTTTTGTATAGCTCTTCTATTTGAGTATTATTTACTTTTAAGTATTTCATCCTCCTAGCACCAAAAACATGTTTAAAGAATTTAGGGCTTTGTTTTTAACTTAGAATGTATTTTTGATTAATAAAAAATAAAACCTATCAAAAATCTTCGTAATTTCATAATTTTTTTTGTTGGCATAAACGACAATTTTTAATTTTTGTTTTTTTTTCATTAATGGCATATATCCCTCTTAAGCGCCATTTTGGCTAACCTTACAACAATGCGATCGACGCAAACGCCAGAGGTAAGTTTGGCATATTCACCAATGTTATATCTTGATTGGACATAAGCGCCATTTTCTAGTTTTTAATTTATTTCACATAGTACTTTCAGCCACATTATTGTTTACAAAATATTAAAATTTGAAAAAAAAATCACCAATTTTTTTGAGTCAGTTTGCAGATAAGCATAATTGGTAAAAATAAAAATAATCAGTTTTTTGTGTTTCCTGAAAAATCAAGTTAATGTCGTTTATGCCGTTTTGGCTTGACAGCGTCGATGTACGCAAATGCTTGTTTCCGAGATACGGGATGTTGAATTTTTTCTTACAAACTGACGATTTATTTATTGCTCTAAAACCGGTTGAAATATGCAGATGAAATTTAGTAGGTTTTAAGAGATAGTTATTGCGCATTTTTTACATGCAATTAAGACTTTTATATTCACCATTGGCGTGCATACGGTTAATATGACCCGTACGCACGGCAATGGTGAATATAATATTCTTAGTTGTACGTCAAAAAATACGCAATAACTACCTGTTAAAACCTACCAAATTTCATTTGCATATCTCAAGAAACGAAGCATTTGCGGACATATGTGTACTAAGCAAACGGTCATTATTTTCTCACGCAGAATTACCCCTTAAACTCTGTCGCACTTATTTAGAAACACCCTGTATTGATGAAGAACATGGCTAGTTGTTAAATTACCTAAGTTTTTTATTATCCCACATAAACGAATGAATCAAAAAACGGAATGTTAAGAAAACCTGAGGGTATAGTTGGGTTTTAATTTTAGTATTTTATAGATGGTAGAATATTCCACAGGGTGTTGCGAACTTTGAGAAAAAACACAGTTTGATTGGTCCACCCGCACACAATAAAAAGGGCGACTACGAACTCCCCCACGCTACCGAGATTTTAATGGTTTCAGTTTTATAGTAGGATTAAAAGCGACTACGAACTGCCCCACGCTACCTAGGTACTTAGATAATATTTTTATGTACATATATAGTTCTTATTTTATTTTATTGTATTCAAAAAGGAACTTAATTCCCAAAGCATGAGCGAAAATTTTAAATGATTAAATAATGAAACTATAACAATATAATCGAATAAAATTCATTTATAAATCTACATTAACTTATATACAATAACAAAAACTACAGTTAAGCAATAACAACGCTTAATTCTAATGTCTGATTAGTGATTAAAATAAGCAAGAGTGAACACTATATTTCAGATTTTAAAAGTTAGCTTCATATTAATTGCAAACTGACTTAATGAAGTCTAATTTAGTAATGATTTGATTAACGTAATATTCATTTAGCCTATTTTCAATAAAATCAACTTTTCTTTTTGCCGTTTTATCAAGTTTTTTTTTCAAATCTATGTGCAATTTTAATTTTCACGTATACTTCTGCTTGAAAATATGTCAGGATGTGATTTATAAAAACATTCGTTAAATTTCGAGTGAAATGATTCACATGCGTTTGTAGTAAATATAAGAGATGATGAATTTGAAGCCTAAATTTAAGGTGGAAATGTTGAATCTTCCGTTAAATAATTATTAACTAGGTAATCACAAAATTGCAAAACTCTGTCATCTTCTGGCATAATATTAAAAAGTTCAACAAAAAAAAATCACCAACATCATTTGGATCTAAATAAGGGATGCCGAAAAACAATTTTAAATACTTTCCAATAATAATTTGATCTTTATATTCCGAGGACAAACCTAAACTTTGAATTTTTCTTTACCATTTTTGGGTTAAATGAAATTTGCAACAAAAAATAATAATGTCGGGCCACACTAACTTAGCTGCATTTTGAATTGCTATTTCAAAATCAGAAATTATTCGCTTCAGTTTGAAATTTAAATTCAAATCTGTACATATTGTTAGTAATCAAAAGTACTTTTGTACGATTTCTGTGATTTATTTGGTAACAAACAAAATACTAAAAATAAATAAAACCATAAAATACATAAAAACCATTTTGTAGCCATGTACACTAAACATCTTAAAAAAATAATTAGAACAGTATTGAAAAGTTTCATCTACATACAAAGAATCTACATTACACAAAAGTAAAGATTTGTGAAACAACTAAAAATTGCGGATATATTTTTCGTAGATAATAATTCGCTATTTAAAAGTTAAACACTAACGGACAAAACCGGACACTATACCGTAATACTTGAAACTGAAGTGAATAACTGAAAATATTTATATTCTTACTTTCAACTATAATTAAATTTGGAATTTCCAGTCATTAAGACTTAATCCCCAACTTTCTCGGCGATGGGGCAGCAGGTACTTGGGATTAATGGGCCCAGGTAGTTCGTGGGGCAGTTAGATAACGCCGAATGAAAATTTACCTGTTTAGTAACAGGTTTGGGAAATTCGAGACATTAATAATTGCCCATTTTGTGGGTGGCCCGTTTTCTCTGACGCGCAGTGTAAATATACCTTTTATAAAGAATTTTTTCATTAAAATTGTTTTTGTAAACAAATTAATACTCGTGTTGAAGAGATTTTCCGATGAAGCTAAAATCTAGTCCACGTTCACATTCAGTAACCCAATATTTCCAACATTACTATACACAAACCTATTATAGACAGCAGTAAAAAAACCTTCGTTTTTACTAAAGTAAATGGGTTAATCTACTTATGACTGCTACATCGAACAGCATCATCATATCTTCACAAAGGTCAGGCTAATCAATTAAAATTGTAGTAGATCCATCATTGGGTAAGTGGGTTAGTGATTGCGTAGGTAATTGATTTAGAAATGCACTGATTTTAATATCCACCTACATACATTTATTTACTTGAAAATATTTTTGTACATTAATTAGACTTTTATGTACTCTAACAAATGTTTTAGTTAATACGGCAATATACAGAGTGTTTCATTAACGATTGTCCATATCGTAACTGGAGAAACCTTAGTAGGATCGTTTTAACGGATTTTGCAAAATAAATTTTGCAATTCAACTTTCGAAAAAAAAATTAATTTTTCAAAATGTTGCAGGCCTAAAAATAAAGTGGACAGCAAGTTAAATTTTTTTGCATATGGAGCAATACTGTACGTTTAATTCGAAATTTTCAAAATTAAAATCGGTTAACTACTACAGCGACAGGAATTTTTTTAAATAAACATTCATTTTTGGTGCTACGCGCAGGACAGCGGATACGTTTGCTCTGATTGGGCATTCCAATGACCTTTGATAATGATTGATAAATTTTAATTTTTAGTACATTTCGATACAAATAAATGAATTTGTTTATTGCAAAATAAAAACACATATACTTTGTCCTTTGAAATTACACTTTTTTTAGCAAAACTTTCTTTGTTCATATATCTTAACTTAATACAAGTTTATTATTTTTAAACATACGCAATTGTTTAAACAATATTTCACAAACAATAACCAAATTAGTTTGATTTTTGTGGAATTAAAATATTAAAATACAACAGAATATAGAGTTAGAAAATAATGCCTATATATAAAGATTTAAAGAAATTTTGGTGGAAATCAACTTGTGTGAATCGAACACCGCTGTCCTGCGCATAGCACCAAAAATTAATGTTGATTTTAAAAAAATTCCTGACACCGTGGTAGATAACCGATTTTAATTTAACGAATTGCAAATGAAAGGCACGGCATTCTTCTATATGTAAAAAAAAATTCAACTTGCTATCTCTTTTATTTTTAGTCCTGCGGAATTTTGAAAAAATGATTTTTTTTGCGAAACCTGGATTTTAAAATTTATTTTGCAAAAACTATTGAACCAATCTTAATGAAATTTACAGTATTGTTTTATTATGTCATAAAGTTTTTTTGGGTCAAAAATATAAAGGTCCTAGTTGTAGCATAAATGGTTGAAAACCGTAAAATGCGAGTACTTGTTTCTTTATAGTTTTTCGCAATTATTGCTATTTTGCAATAAGGGTGACAACTTTCAAAAATTTTAACTAATCTTATATTATAGGAAATTTAATTGTACAACTTTTATGTTAATGCAACATTTCCCTGAAGTGAATACTTTTAAAGTTATAATCAAAAAACGAAAAAAAAAATGAAGTTTTCCTTAATTTTTGGACATTTTGAATTTTGATTATTTAAGCATTGTTCCGGACCATCTTGAGTAGGAGGATAACTCTATTATTATTATATGAATTAATTCCAAGCAATTTCTGCAAAAAAATAAGAGTCACCTGTCAACGTCCATCTCAAAACAGATCCGCCCTGGACTATAGCACAAAATACGAAGATTTAACCTAAGACACTTCACAAATTAAACACTTAAACAAAAATATTCCTCCTTACCGAGATACAGAGTGTTTTATTACAAATATTCTAAAATTATTTTAGCCCATTGTTCAAGCACCTTTTAATATATTTTGTTCAAACTTGACACACAGTTTACACATATTAGGGTACTTTATCTAGTCTTAAAAGATAGTTTTCCGCTGTTACCAGAGGCGTGCTGTAGGGATATATACTTCATTTTCGCCCCTTTTCTCCCTCACAATCTACGCTACTGTCGTAATAATCATTTCAGCATGTTTTTTTAATTCCTTCTTACTTTTTACATAAATATCATCCTTTTGTTTCATTGCGATGAAGTAAGTAGTTTTCAAGTTATTTGCGTTTAATATACAGGGTGTCCCAGACTAATTTACCCACGCTATATCTCTTAAACGAATAGAGATTCTCGAATGGGACAAAAGGTGATATATTCTACTTGTAATACACTTTAATATGGCGTACAAAAAAATCATCCCCTAAATAATCATCCCTTAGTTACAACCCCTAACTTTAATTTTTTTAATAGCACCCTGTATATTTTTTTATAGTTTTGGATGTGGTCTTTTATCGTCTATTCAACACATTTTTTGAAAATAAAATCGGTTCGTAAATAACCTAGAAACTATCAGTTTATTTTTGTTAAATTGTGTGTCCCAGACTAATTTATCCAGGCTATATTTCTTAAACGAATAGAGATGTTCGAATGGCACAAAAACTGATCTATTCCATTTGTAATACACTTTCATATGGCGTATAAAAAATTCATCCCCTAAATATTCATCCCAAACTTACAGGGTACTATTTAAAAAAAAAATAAAGTTAGGGGTTGTAACTAAGGGATGAATATTTAGGGAATGAATTTTTTCTACGCCATATGAAAGTGTATTACAAATAGAATAGATCAGTTTTTGTGCCATTCGAACATCTCTATTCGTTTAAGAAATATAGCCTGGATAGTTTCTAGGTTATTTACTAACCGATTTTATTTTCAAAAAATGTGTTAAATAGACGATAAAAGACCACATCCAAAACTATAAAAAAATATACAGGGCGCTATTAAAAAAATTAAAGTTAGGGGTTGTAACTAAGGGATGATTATTTCGGGGATGATTTTTTTGTACGCCATATTAAAGTGTATTACAAGTAGAATATATCACCTTTTGTCCTATTCGAAAATCTCTATTTGTTTAAGAGATATAGCGTGGGTAAATTAGTCTGGGACACCCTGTAGTGGATTCCATAAGACTATGTACTTTAAACTACATTCAATAATATAAGATTATGACATGTGTTTAAAATACATAATATTATTGAATCCATTACATTTAAACGCAAATAACTTGAAAACTACTTACTCTATCGCATTAAGACACGGATGATATTTATTTAAAATGTAACGAAGAATCAAAAAAACATGCTGAAATGATTATTACGACAGTGGCGTAGATTGTAAAGGGGGAAAAGGGGCGAAAAGGAAGTATATATCTCTACAGCGCACGCCTCTGGTAACAGCGGAAAACTACCTTTTAAGACTAGTTAAAGTAATGGATTACAAAAATTTCAGAATGTTTTTGGTCTTATAAGACCATCATCGGTGAAACATTCTACTCGTAGTTCAAACTAGCGCACGTTTTTGTTTATATGAAAATAATAATACATTGGTGATTTTGCCCCTCGCCATTCGACGGGAATTCAATCAATTGCCTTCTTCAGTAACAGCACTTAATTTTTTCTGACCCTCTATTTTTTTCTGATTCCCTCAATTTTTTTGGCACCCTCCAATTTTATCTGATGCACTCTATTTTTTCTGAATATTTATTTTTCTTTATATTTTTTTTTATTTTATAACTCGAGGTCTGCATTGATTTGGCTACTTTTGATTTGGAAATATTTGTCGACATCTAGGAAGCAGATCTTTACAATATCCAATCAGTTATCAAATTTTATTAGTTACATAGAAAGTGTGTAAAAAATTGTGCTTCTTGCTCAAGGATATCTTCATTTTTGACAATATCGAAAATGAATATAAATAAAATATGTTTTTAATTAAAAAAAATTTTAAAAAATTTTTATTTACATACAATAATGAAAGCTATGTTTTAACATTTTATCTACGATAAAGTTGAAAATTCAAATTTGTGCATGAATGCAATATATTTTAATAATGGTAGGGGAGCCCAAGCGGGGATTTTTGCAGTTACTCGAGCGCGTCAGATTATTACATGGGGAGAAATCTTGTACCCTGAAAATAAACCTCTACCATATATTAGCTCATAATGCAGGAGAGTTCGTTAAGGGAGGCCGAAAAAAAAATCTATCCTTAGAAAAACTCGAAATCGTCAGATTAAGACAATGTAAGTTAAGTGCATGCAAAACAGTGTATATTTAAAAAATCTGACGATTTGAGAGGGGCGTAAGGAAATAGGTGAGTCCCAAAGTTTCACAAGAAAAACGCGAATATTTCGCGAAATCAAGGACAGATCAAAAAACTAAAACATACGTGCTCAATATTTTTTAAAAATCTATCCAATCATACCAAACAGGACTTCCCACGGAGAGGGGTGGGGGGAAAAATTAATATTTTAAATACGAATCCCGCGATATTTCGCGAAATGAACATCAGATCGAAAAACTGACAAATATACATACTTATTCAATATTTTTGAAAAATCTATCGAATGGACTAAACAAGACCCACTCCGGAGGTGGGGTGGGGGACTACTTTAAAATATTAAATGGGAACTCCCATTTTTTATTGCAGATTTGGATTCCTTACGTAAAATAAGTAACTTTTATTCGAAACATTTTTTCTAATTATGGATAGATGGCGCTATAATCTAAAAAAGCGATTGTTGGAAACGGAAAATTAAATTAAAAATGGAAAGTCTCCATTTAAATGGAAAACTTTACTTAATTTTTTTGGTTTTAGGACCTACTCTTCACAAGCCAATAGGTCTTCATAACGCTCGAGTAACTGCACATTTACCATACTTTGCTGCCCTACCATAATTATAAATTTAACGAAACCGTTCTAAATACTTAGATCAAACAAAGTGCCGAAGGCATGGATTTCACGGGAAATGTAAAAAGTAAATATACCCGCAGTTTAGTGTACTTTGCCGCAGTTTTAGTGACGTAAATCTAAAAGAGTATAATATAACTGTGTGTATATGACAATAACATTGTTGCTTTTAGTATTTTCTTTACAATTTCATCCCATTCTCTCACCTTTTAAACCTTCCTTGGACTTCTACAAATGTTTTAAAATCGAAATGAGCTAATTCCGTTCATTCTGGAGCTGTTATAAAACAGATAATATCTGTCTATATTATATTAATCTAATAGTAAGGGATCCGAATAGGAGGTCGAAATGTACCCATGTGCTTGCCGGATGAAACCTTTTTTTTTTATTAAATTTCATACCTAGACAAATACGACCAGCATGGGTTGCCTATCAAAATCGTGTCATAGCTATCCTTAAGGGGGGCCGTAGGGGTTGAAATCAACATTTTAAGCACATTTTTGTGAATATTTTTTAAAGTATGAGAGAATAATTTCATTTTTAAATTAAATAAACATATTAAGTATAATTCAAAGAATATTGAAAAAAAATCAAGAAAAAATATTGAAAAATAAGCCAACGGTGGCAAATTTATTAGGATATTAGGATTGTATAAGATTAGATGTTATGAAATAATTTGTAACAGTTTTTTGTAATTTTTTTGGTCATCAATAAACATTGATGATCGTTCATGAATTTCTGCACGATCTTTTTTATCAAAATGTTTCTGTTTACAACAACAAAAACCTCCTATCGTATTTATTTTAAATGAATAAATAAACTAAATATAAAATATTGCAAGTATACAAATATTTCAATGTGTTTATTGAATCAAAATTCACGTATATTTTTTTATTGCGGTTTCAATAAATTTTTTAACAAAGGTAAAAACTTATATTATGACAATGCTGTATTTGTATTTTGCTTGTCGGCATTTATACAGTACGTGTTTATAATATTTTAGTTTTATTGTATAAAATATCAAAGAATAAACAGTGAACTTATAATATACGGCCCCTTCGGTTGAAATAAATAATAAAACTTAACAAATATGAAGTAATTCATACTTAACTTTGTAAAGATGAATTACACCAATTATTTATCGTTGAAAAAGAACGTACTTTTGGACTTTCAAGAAGTTCTTTCCCAAAAACTTTATTTCTGCTTCGCGTACCCTGTACCCGTTGTATGTATTTGTATGTGACGGGTTCATCTGTTTAAGCTCCTCCACCACTTTCTCCATGCTCTAAGATCCTTCGCCAATTGTTTCATTTCTTCTAAACTTTTTCTTCTTTTTCTTTTCTTTTCACAGATTTTCCTTGGTCTCTTGCCTGTTCTTATTTTCATCCATCTTTACAATATTACCAAAGGATTCAAGTTGTTTTATTTATATTCTGGTTGTTGTAACAGGTATTCTAATAGGGACTTCCGAACTTTGATTGCCTGTATACGCAGGCGCCAATTTACTAGCCAACAGCTTCGGGTGGAGGAGATAGTATGGAGTAGGGTACCTTTTTATCCTGAGAAATTTATCGCAAATGCAGAGTTCACCGCATAAAGGTATGGAAAGCCAAGGGATGACTACCACATTGAATATTCGCAAAATGTGGGAAATGTAAACTGAACTGGAGGAAAACAACAAAAATATTACTATTCCGTCCCTTTTATGGAAAAAGTTTCTTTTATGAATCCATATACATTATCAATTCCAATTTAAAAGTAAAATTATTATACCCATATTAAGAGAAGAACGGTGTAAGAATTCACAAAAATATGTAGCTGAGCTATTATATATGTTGTTTACATCAGTTACAAAAGATTTAAGACTTCAATAAGTAGTACCTTCTCTTCTTCTTCTTCTTAACTCAGGCGAGACTCGTTAGTCTCTGGCACTTGGTCATAAGACCTTTGTACCAAACCCTGTTCTTCTCCTTAAACTTTAATAAGTCCTGTGGCCTCAACGAAGGCCAACAGTTTTCTTATTGGTAGTTTTAGGATCTGTTCTGGTTCAAACCTCATTTGACCAGTGAAGTTCTGCCTTACATCACCTAGCACACTGCAATAGCATAGTATGTGTATGGCAGTTTCTTCTTCCATTTCGCACTTTCTGCACCATGGTTCATTCACCTTACCTAGTTTGTATAGGTAATTTCTTAAACGACAATGTCCAGTCACCATTTCAGTGACCGTTTTGATCTCTCGTTTATTGAGGTTCATCAAACTGTTCGAGAGTTTTTTATTAATATTCTTGATTATTTTTTTAGTCTGCATTTGCCCTTGAGTGGTTCTCCATTTATTTTGATGATTCTTTATCAGCCATTTCTGAACCTTGCTTTTCATAGCATCTTTAGTGATGCCACAGAAAGGCTCTGGGCCTTCAAAAGTTTTTCTCGAGCCTTGTTTCGCTAACATATCTGCTCGTTCGTTCCCATGCACCCCTTCATGACCCGGCACCCATATTAAAGACACTTTATTGTAAGTAGTACCTATTTTATAAGGGAGTATACAAGATCCCTTGTCAGGACTGCAACAAATACAAATCGTACATCGGCAGACCAATGAAAAACTACAGGTTAGACGAGAAGAACATAGAAAACCATTTAATAAAAAGAAGAAGACATCATCCCTAACACAACATATTATAAACATAGGACATAAAATAAACTAAAATGATGCTAGCTAACATTGAAGATGGGAGCAAACGTGTACTCAGGGAAGCAATAGATATTGAGAAACATCCAAGAAATTTAAATACAAGAAATGATGCCAAAAGATTCCAAACTGCGTGGAAATCAATTCTACAGAAAACCGTAGAAACAGAATTAGCGACTAAGACCCCACGTGCACACAGGACCAATCACAAGGAACGATGCAACGTATTTAAGCATACCATATTGTCTTCTCTGGGGCTTATTTTGTGTCAAAAAAAATTTTACTTATACAGAGAGATGCCGTTCAGGGGATTACACATATAGCGAGGTTGTTATTTCCTGTGGGACTTCACTTACGTGGTCCAGATGTGAAGCGAGGTAGTCCGCTACATGCCATTATTATATAAATCATTGTACATAATCATCGAGATGAACACTATATACATAATTATTATACTACATTCAAAAATCCATGTAGATCCAATCTAATCCATGTAGATCCAATAAGATGTATATTGGAGCTGAAAAGTCAGATAATAGAATAAGTGATAGAGTCCTAGGCATCACACTATCTAGCTACGGAAGGCTCGAAACAGAAGTGGAAGATCAAGTGAATAGAGCAAACAGAGCCGCAGGTTGCCTGAATGACACAATATGGAGAAATAAAAATATCGGAAAAGAAATGAAAGGCACAATTTAAAAAACAGTCATCAGACCAATAATGACATAAAACCAACAATGACAAAAATATTGCTCGAAACAGCGGAGATGAAAACTTTTCGAAAAATCGATGGTAAGACTCCCTGGGACAGAGCTAGAAGTACAGATATACGACGGAGATGAAAGATGGATATCATTAATAACTGGATAAGAAACAGAAGAATAGAATGAAATGACCACATAAGCCGAATGACAACAAATAGAGTAGTCAGGACAGCGAGAGACGGTTCCCCAGTAGGAAGACGATCAGTGGGAAGAGCACGAAAACGATGGAACGACAACTTACTAGAGGCACATTGAAAAAACAGACAGAGTCATGTCTATACAAAAATAAGAAAAAGAAGAAGAAGAATAAGAAGAAGAAGAAGAAGAAGAAGAGGAATAAGAAGAAGAAGAAGAAGATAAATCCATGTATTTCTTGTTTTGAACTGAAATAATATCCTGTTTTGAATTATTCGTTCATATCGGCTTGTTACAGTATTGCTGCAACTTCCCTATAAAAGGGATCAGGCAATCCTGCCATAATTTGTGGAAGCTTCATATAAAATTGGATTACCGCTTCATCAGCACATCTTTCGTTTAAGAGAAGAAAAGGGCCAAGAAAGAGGCTGAGTGACGTGGGTTACATAATTAAGTAATTACTTCTACTTAAAATGGAGTCCCTGAAGGGGAAAACTCCAGAAGAGAGTGAAACTCTCAGATGATTTGGCCTCGCTAGGCAAGAAAAACCAAGAGGGAGATTACTAAAATAATATACCATATTTATATATTTATATATTTGTTATACAATGAAATGTCAAAATGTCAAAAGTCAACGAAAATTATTATCATTGCATTCTGTAGTAAAAATTAGGGATATGCGCGTCCCATTGAGCGTATAGCACCTAATAGAGATTGCAATTGTTGGATCTAGCATCCAGCAATCCAGCTGGATCCAGCGCTTTCTTTTACATGTTTTTGCTGGATCCAGCAGCGCGGATCCGCAAACATGTCAAATTCGAAATAAGTTACTTAATGTCTTCATTAGCCTCTGTATTCAAAGCCGTGAGTCGGCAACTTGCCATTCTATGACGCTAGCAGTAGCTCAGTATGCAGTATGCTGAAAAGTTTCTACAGCCTAAAAGTTTACATCGATAAAGCGTTGATAAAAATTGATTCTGAGATAAATTCTCTGCTGGCGAATGGTCAATAATAATCAATGAGTTGATCGCCACTTTTTAACCGGTGAAACTGGCTGTAAAAGTTCTCTGCAGATGAGAGTTGACTTTGATAACGGCCGACACAACCATGAAATTTGCCTTAGAAAAACTAAATAGCCAGGACTCTAGCCTTAGTACCGATATATATGAAGCACTACGCAAAAGAATCGCGGAACCGTGCCTAACCGTGCCTCTCTGAAATTACATGTACATTAGTGGACTTACAAAATCCAAAAAAGTATGGCGAAGGACTAAACAATCCTGGGTATTTCCTTATGCCGAAAAAGAATGCAATGTGCAATGCAACAAGAGATGAAAAATTTGTTGAGTCGTATAAATAAACAAGTCATTGTGGAACCAGTGCAAGAGGACATAATGAAAGAAGATGAGCCAACTAATCCGGAGCCCGTGAATTTTACTGGAACAAGAACTTAACATTGAATTGAAACGAGAAAGAGAAAACTTTTATAACAAAAAAAATTATTCTCAAAAAGATTATGAAAAGATTTTGGAAAAGGAAATGGCCATTTATGAGACCGACTGAGTGAAAGGCGATCATTTGTCCATGGTCTATGTCTATTTTAATGATCTTAAAACCGAAAGTATAGAGACCGAAAGGGCTTTCTCCGCAACCAGCTATATGTGCAGTTCTGTGCGCAGTAGGTCAGGCCTATGTTTTTTAAAGTCTCACTTCCAAAAAAACTAAATAATTCATGTTTCTGTTGTTAAGAAATTTAGAATACAGACAAAAAACATTGAAATCGTGTTTTTATTTTGATTCCATATTTTGCTGGATCCGCGCTGGATCCAGCTGGATTCAGGCCAATCTTGCAAAAATCCAGCTGGATTGGAAATGCTGCTGGATTGCAATCCCTAGCACCTAACCATGTAGCATTGGACGACAAGCATACAGTAGCTGACAAATCAGCTGACGAATATCATGAAGAAGAAAAATTAATCTGACTTGACAATGGCAAGTGTGGCCTTGCATTTCTAAAAACCATGACTATTAAACACGGAGTCAAACCTGGAAAACCACAGTAATCCAATATAATATTATATGAAATACGAAATACGAGTATTATTATATTCTCTCGTATGAAATCAAAACAAAACACTACAATGTTCAATATATTTTTTAAGTTGTATTATAAAATATGAACAGAATAGAACAAATACGGCGAATTAGATACAGTATGGTTGGTCTGCTTTGTTGAGATAAACAGACACTAACAGGATAACGGTGTTGAATATTATTCAAAGGATAATATAAACTCATTATCATCGGGCTATAGCTAACCGTATTTGAAATAAGGCGATAATGCCTATTGTTTAAGGTAAATTAAATAGAACAGTTAAAACATTTTATTTAATAGCCAAAAATTAAATTGTAATTTTTTTAATGTATTTATGTTTTGGATGCACTTGAACAGTCCACCAAAACACTGAATACCAAGTCCATTGAAAGAATGAGCAAATTTAAATACCCGGGAACGTGGCTTTTTGAAGACTGGGCATCGGACAGGGAAGTAAAATGTCGCATTGAAAACAATGCTCGACAAGATTTCGTAAAATTCAGAAAGGTACTGACCTATACAGTGTTCGATCTTCAACTGAAACTAAGGTTTACTAAGTGCTACGTATGGTCGGTGTTGCTTATGGCGTAGAGGACTGGACACTCAAAACGAGGGATATAAACAGAGTAGAATCCTTCGAACTGTGGCTTTATCGCCATATCCTAAAGATACCATGGACGGCGAAAGTCACAAATGTAGATGTCCTTAAGAGAATCAACCAAGAACGCCAACTTTTCGAAACCATTAAGAAAAGGAAAACGGCATATCTGGGTCGTCACATCATTCGAAACGAAAAGTACCAGTTCCTTCAACTTTTAATCGAGGGTAAAATTGAAGGCAAGAGAGGAATAGGACGAAAGAAAATGTCCTGGCTCCGAAACATAAGGCAATGGACAAGGATCAATGACATACAATGTCTGAAACACATTGCAAGAATCAGAGAGTTAATGGAAAATTTGATCGCTAACATCCATTAGTGGATTTACATCTGAAGAAGAAGAAGAAGAAGAAGAAGAAGATTTTTGTTTTAAATGTATACGTGTATTAAGTAGATGATCTATTCATCATAGCTAAATCGAAGATGACACTTATGAAAGCAGTTAAAAAAAATATATAAGAAATTAAAGAGAATATGGCTAGAGATAAACCAGAACAAAATAAAATACATGACGATAAGATAGACAACACAACAACTTAGAAATATTTAATAACGCAGAAATGAAAAGAAATCTAGTACGAAGCAAGGCTGTAAGTAAGAGAAAAAAGATGAACCTATATATGGCCTTTTGTTGCATATATGGGATGAAAACAATGACTATTAACATGAAAGAGGAATATAGCCTTCTGAAATTTGAAAGAAAAATAACGAAAACGATACTGGCCACAATATAACAAAAAAACAACAAACATAAAAAAATGCCGAAATTGAAGAAGAAATAAAACGCGAAAATATAGTCAGATACACAAAATCTCTTCGCTAATAACAAATAGGACATACACAGAGACGCCCACACTCATATAATATGTTGAGAAGGATAAGTAACTGGACTCTACTATGACCCAGGCGCAGAGGAAGGTCTAGAATGAGATGGCTGGATGAGGTAGAATACTATGATGAGGACTGGAAGAAATAAAAAAGATTCACGACAGCAGCAAAGTCAAGCAGCAAGCTCTTAATGAAATAGAGGAGTAATCCACCTCACTCAAGAATAGAATTGAAGGCCATGGCATTAGCTATAATCCTATAACTATAATAATATAATTGGTTTTGTGATTTATACATTTCTAGCTTCTATTAACTGTAACCGTTTTCTGTAGTAGCAACCTACTACTCTGACTTTATCTATAATAAAATCTAAGGTAAAGTCAGGCTAGTAGATTGCTTCTTTAGAATCCAGATTGCACTAGTCAGTAAATGACTGCATGGTTTTGTATTAGCCACCGATATTCTTCTTCTTCTTTAGTCTTAAGTAATCCAACTGTTGACATAGGCCTCCCCCAATTCAATCCAGTGTTTTCTATTTTGCGACACTTGTTTCCGGTTGTGTTCTCCAATTTTCTTAATGACATCAGCCCATCTCATTTGTGACAGTCCTCTGCTTTTCCTTCCTAACCATGGTCTCCATGGTTGTACATATTTCGTGGTTTCATCTTCTATCCTTTAGTCAGGCATTGTGTCCTGCGAAGCTCCATTTTAATTTGGCAGCATGTTCTCCAGCGTCTTTTACTTTGGTTTTGTTTCTATTCCATTTATTTGTTTTTTTTTATCATTAAGTCTCATCCCGAGCATTGATCTTTCCTTCGCTCTTTGTGACTTCACTATTTTATCCATATTGGCCTTGGTGAGTGTCTACGTCTGTGAACCAAACGTGAGTATAGAATAGGGAGCAAACACTGATCGTAAACTCCGGTTTTCAAATATTGTCCTATTTTAGTGATTTTCAAAATTTAACTCAGTTTTCTAAATCCTGTCAACGCTTACCTTATTCTTCTGGTAATTTCGGCAGTTTGATTTTCTTTGTTAACTTTCATTATCTGTCCCAGGTAGATGTATTCGCTTACTGTTTCTAAATTTATGTCATTCAGCGTTATTTTTCTAATATTCGGTGTATTTACCATTATTTCTGTTTTTCCAAGTTCATCTTAAGACCTGCTTCTTCCGAAGATTAAAATAGTTGTGTCATCATGGTCTGTAATTTTTTGAAACTTGTAGCAAATATTACAATATCGTCAGCATATCAAATGACTCAGTTCTCTTCTATTAACATGTATTCCTTTATTTACCCAGTTAATGTTTTTGAACACGTCTTTTAGTCCCAAGTTTTGGTGAAATACCCTCTCCTTGGCGAACTCCTCTGTTTATTGGTATAGCGTTGGTTTTCTCATCTATTTGTATTTTCATTGTAGCTTTCTTGTAAATATTATGTATGAGCATTATGTATCCAGAATCTATCCTGCAGTTGTTAATAGCTCTCTCTATTGCCCCAAGTCCTATGGAGTCGAATGACTTTTCATAATCAACGAAACCAATGTGTAAGTTCAAGTGATATTTATTGTCTTTCTCTATTAACGTTCTGACTTTAAGAAGATAATCCGCTGTACTGTAACCCTTTCGGAATCCTGCTTGCTCTACCGGTTGATGTCTATCAAGCTTCGACGATAACCTATTAGTTATTACTGTCATAAAGGGTTTGTACATTTGGGACAGCAAGGAGATTGGCCTGTAGTTCTTCAGATCTCCCCTGTCTTTTTTTAAAGAGAATTATTGTCAAACTTTCTTTCCAATCATCTTCACAAGGGACTTTTCCTGTGTGAAGGGATTCGTTGACAAGATTTTTCACTTCCTCGAGAATAATTTCACTACCCCCCTTCAACATTTCGGCAAGTATCCCATCTGGGCCCGGATCCTTATTGTTCTTTAGTTGTGCCATAGCTTGTTTTATATCGCAGGATTCTATAATAGGGAGTACTTCTGAGTTGGCATTTATTATCTTTCTCTTAAAACTTTCCTTTGATCAGCGATACACAAAAGGATATTCTCTCTTTCAAGAAATTTATGTGTAAAGAGCTAAATAGCGACACAGAATGGCTGGTTAGATGAGGTCTGAATATTCCTTTATGTATATTATTTAGATAACATTAATCTGTAAATCTTCCGAACCATTATAAAACATATTACAAGGTTCTTCTTCTTCAGCCTTCAGAATTCAACTTTGGACATAGGCTTCCCCCAATTCAATCCAGTGTTGTTTATTTTGCGTCACCTGTTTCAAGTTGTGTGATTCAAACTTATTTATGTCATCAGCCCATCTCATTTGTGGCCTTCCTCTGCTTCTTCTTCCTAACCACGGTCTCCATGGTTGTATTTCATGATTAAATCTTTTATCCTTCAGTAGGGCATTGTGTCCTGCGAATCTTAATTTTTATTTGGCAGCATGTTCTCCTGCGTTTTTTACTTTGGGTTGGCTTATAATCCATTTATTTGTATTTTTGTCTATAAGCCTCGCCCGAGGATTGATCTTTCCATCGCTCTTTGTACCTTTACTATTTTATCCATATTGGCCTTGGTGAGTGTCCACGTCTGTGAACCATAGGTAAGTATAGGGAGAATACACTGATCGTTAACTCTGGTTTTCAAATATTGTTCTATTTTAATGTTTCTCAAGGTCCAACTCAGTTTTCCAAATCCTGCCCACGCTAACCTTATTCTTCTGGTAATTTCGGCAGTTTGATTTTCTTTGTTAACTTTCATTATCTGTCCAAGGTAGTGTTGCCCAAAATCGGTCTTGGTCTTGCAGTCTTGGTCTTGTTCTTGCGTTTTCGCAAGAGCAAGACCGACCAATTTTAGCAAGACCAAGACCAAAACTTACCGTGCAAGACTTGAGCAAGAACAAGACTAAGCCTGCGAGACTCTTGCGTCTTGAAGTTAGAACTGAGGGTCGTTTTAGGGAGTATATTAGTTCGACTATATTCTTAGATACTCTATGAGAAACAAAAAAATGTCTAACAAAAATTTTGAAAATTGGACTTATGCGCATTACGAACAATACCATAAACATACATAGCGAATCAAAATATCCATTTAAAAAACATTTCACACATTATTTGACACGTAATTAGAGGTCATTATTACAATGTAAAAATAAAATATTTTGTGCATGCCTTCCCAGCAGACGACTTCTCTGAAATTAATTATCCGGATTATAGACCGGGCAGTATCGTCGCCCCAGCTAGCGAAATTATTCCGATTCGATTTTTTTGCACAAACTTACTCAAAAAGAGGGGTTCTTATAACATATCCACAGAGTTCCGGGCGGTGCCGTGGTCGAAAAATTGTTTTTTTACAACAAGAACAATTTTTTTGAAAAATTATATATAAATTATTTATTAAATAGAACAATTTCTTTAAACAAATTCACAAAAATAATTTTTTCGTTTCGAACAATTTTTTTTAGATAATTTGGGTCATTCTGAGCAAAAAAGGTCCCCTCTCATTTTTCTCTAAAATTGATTATTGTCGAGTTATATGCGATTAAAAACTTGAAAAATGCAAAAATGGCCATTTTCAAGGCTATAACTCGATTAAAAATTATCATTATGGTAGGTAAAGGTAAAGGCTTTCAATTGCCAGATGACGCTAGTCACCTAATCCATTCATGTCAGTTGCGGTGTGGGAGATAAACTCTCGTTTTTGGTCACTTAGAGAATGGAGCAGCAGGCCTACGTCTCTCTGATTAAAGTCCAATAAAAGTCGAAAATCGTCGATTCAGAGTACTGGACTACGCTCCGTATTCTAAGTGAAAAATAAGATTGTTTTTTCTTCGCATTGCAACTGAATAAAAATGGAATTTTTATTTTATAATTATTATTATGTAATTCAAAAAATGACCAAATCAAGTTTCAAACCTCTTCTTCAAGGTCCTGAAGAGATTTTTGGCATTATTTTATTACAAAGCTGCTATTTTTAATTATTAACAATTAGCGATATACTCCAACTGTATCGTCGCCTCCGTTAGCGAAACTATTTCGATTAGATTTTTTTGCACAAACTTACTCAAAAAGAGGTCCTTATAACACATCCACAGGGTGCCGGGAGGTGCCGTGGTCGAAAAATTGTTTAAATAATTTTTTTTAAACAAATTCACAAAAATAATTTTTTTCATCGCGAATGCTTTTTTTAGATAATTTGGGTTATTCTGAGCAAAAAAGGTCTCTTGTGATTTTTCTCTAAAATTGATTGTTGTCGAATTATATGCGTCGTCATGGTCTGATTACAAGATACAAGTCCTATATTAATGTTCTCCGGATAAGCATAAAACACCAGCATGGCAATACTGGATTCAAAGGGAAACTAAAATTAATATTACATATTAATATGTCGCTATAAACTAAAACAATGGCTCCATTAGTTGAATAATCTAATCATAGCTTACTTTAATAGCTCTAATAGTCAAAAGCCAAACCAAATTTATTACAATGGTTTTGTTTTCAATTATATCAATTACGTTGTCAAAATACTTCACCTCATTATATTATTTTAGTATTTTCGTTTTATAAAATATATTTATTATAGTTGGTAAATCAAATGAAGCCATTATATTAATTAATGTTTATTGTTTTGTTATAAATAATTCTGAAATATATACTAGTAGATTATACCACGAGTCAATAATGATGGCTATTATTCCCGAGGAATATTTACGAACCGAGCCGCGTTAGCGGCGAGGGAGTAACATTCCGAGGGAATGAGAGCCATTATTGCGAGTAGTATACTCTACTTTATCTACGACAAATTAATTAATTTAAGATTTTTAATGAACAACTTTATTTGTTAAAAACATTAAAATTGGTAATAGTACAATTAATAAACTGAATTGGTTGAGAATCATCATTAACTTTAGTAGAGTTTTTAATACAAATATTTGGGATCTCGATTGCTGTAGAACAAGAAGATGGTACATTACTGTTTATCTCTTTAGCGATAGTATCTGCTGTAGTTGCCTTGTTTCTCATAGACTGATCAATGTATCCTTCAGCTACCTAGTTGACTTCCAGCCCCCATGACGCTTTAATCCAGTTAAATCGCCTCCTCCATCAATATACAGAGTGGCAGATGATCTGCGATAACAATGGCCGGTATAACTTTGAGGATTTGGCAAGTTTAAATATTTGGCAATCTGCCTACCAATATCTGCAAATTTGTTCTTTCCTATACGTTGTATTATACATTTAGATTTTTGATAATTTAGAAAGAATGAATTTATTTTCACATGTGACGGACGGAGATCGATGTATTTCTTCACAATATTGTAAAACGTACTCTTTATGGTAAATTTTCGTACAATTTTGGTTTTAGACTTGGGGATTGTTATTAATAAATCTGTTTGGAGATCCTTCACGTCTTGTATATTCATTTGATAAAGTTCGTTTGAGCGGCAAGCACCCATAATTCCAATGATCAATATTACCTGAAGCAAATAAGCATATGAGTTTTTGAATAAATCAAATTACATATGTATATTTACCTTATGTAAAAGATAAATTTCATCAGGAGCTTTGTCAATAAATTTCCTAATTTGCTCTGGGGTTAGAGTGGAAGACTTTTTTGCTTGAAATCCTTCCGATTTTCTCTTTAGAAACGCTCTTAGTTTGCCGTATTTTTCCAGATCAACGTCATGGTTTATTCTCAACATAGATTTAATCATTGAATAGAATGATTAATTATTTATATGGGAAATAAGCCACAATTAAAATGAAAAAAATAATTTTATTAACGTTTCGACGCCCAAACCGGGTGCCGTTGTCAAAATACAAAATATTACTAAAATAAACTAAAGTGTTGTTGCTAAGCAAAAAAATTCTTCTAATAATTTATTTAATCTCACTCATTTATATTGGCAATTCAGACATATATTATACATTTTAAAGTAGAAGACTTTAAAATGATATTGCCAATATTTATGAGTTGCGTTCCTGGGACGACTTACTGAAAGATAGTTCATTCGATTACATGAAATTAACCCCAACTCAAGAATATCCGTCATAAAAAATTATAGCATGTGATATGTCTTTAAAAAGACAACCAAATGCAACGACAGTAAAATTCTCGCGTTAGAGACTTCATAGTAAATCACAAGGGAAAACCAGGAAAAACCCTGTGATACTATCCCGACATCGTAAGTATTTGGTCTTACATTAATTTACTCTCAAAAAATAATACCAAATTCTGACTTGTAACATGTTTAAATTATAAATAATATTAATAATACTAGATATATAAGTAATACTAAAATATAAAATATGTACTAGCTCGATATTATTGACTTACTAATCTTGGTATTTTCTTTCTATTGACTTCCTCTTTCAGTATGGGTAACCACATCCTACTGCATTCTACCGAGGAATTTGCGACACAATTGGTTTCATTTAGCATAATTAGAGCCGCTTCTTTGATTTTTCTCTTTTTACTATCTGATTCTTTCAGGACTATACTTGAATCTCTCCACTGAACTCTATGTTCATTATCCCACGCGTGTTGACATATTTGAGATCTCTCAAATTCTCTATTTTTAATATAAGATTGATGTTCATTTATTCTAACGTCTAATGGTCTTGATGTCTCACCTAAATAAAATTGTTCGCATTCACAAGGTATTTTATAAATGCAATTCTTTGTTCTTTCTTGATCATTGTTAGGTTTAGTTTTAGATAGAATAGATCTCAATGTGTTTGTTGTTTTGAATGTTGTTGAAATGTTGAATTTATTTCCTATTGTTTTAAGTTTCTCTGATAGTCCTTTTATATATGGTATTGATATTTTCCTCGTATTATTTCTGGTGAATGTTGTAGGATCCCGTTCTAAGTTGTTCTGTTCCATTCGATCCAATCTTGACAATTCCTTATTTATAAACGATAAAGGATAATCATTTTTTAATAAAACAGATGTTAACAATTGTTTTTCTGCTAAAAAGGAATTTTCGTTAGAACAAGTAATTTTGGCTCTATCATATAAGGATTTAATGATTCCCTTTTTAACGTTGATGTTGTGATTTGACTTGTAATTGAGATATCTGTTGGTGTGTGTTGGTTTTCTATACACTTGAGTCTCATATCCAATATCTTTCTTTGAGATCAAAACATCGAGGAAAGGTAGGCTGTTATTGTATTCCTTTTTCATTGTAAATTTTATTGTCTCTTCTTGATCGTTTATAATATTCAGGAACGTATCCAACAATTCTGATCTATGAGGCCATATTGAAAACACATCATCTACATATCTCCACCATACTGTGGGTTTTAAATTTTGTTTAGAAATAATATTAGCTTCGAAATCCTCCATAAATATATTAGCCAATAATGGAGATAAAGAAGAGCCCATTGCTAGACCAAAATTTTGTTTATAGAATTCATTGTTTAGTTGAAAATAGGTATTATGGGTACATAATGTCAATAACTCCATTATAGCTGATACATTTAGTCTTGTCCTAGTTGCCAATGTATTATCATTCTCTAATTTCGTTTTGATTATGTTTAAAGTTTTATCTAATGGTACATTTGTAAATAAACTGTTTATGTCAAAACTTACTAAAATATTATTTGGATTCAATTCAATAGTTGATAATTTGTTTAAAAAATGTTTTGTATTTTTTATAAAAGTGTCATCATTATTAGCAAATGGTTTTAGAATGTTTAATAAGAATTTTGATAGTTCACTACAAGGAGAATTGATGGTACTACAAATGGGTCTAAGTGGTATGTTCGCTTTATGAATTTTCGGCACTCCATAAAAATGTGGTGTCTTACTGTAGTGAGGTGTCATTAATTTTCTTTGATAGTATGTTAGATCATTTTTAAATTTGAATAAAGTTCTATATATTTTGTTTTCCAGTGTCTTCGTTGGATCCTTCGTTAATTTGCTATAAGGTCCATTTGTAATTAGATCTGTAATTTTGTCCTCATATTGTATTTTATTCATTATTACAGTTGCATTGCCTTTATCCGCTGGTAGGATTGTTATGGAGTCATCATTTCTTAAAGTTTTTAAAGCTTTCATTTCCTCTTTGCTGATGTTCTGTTCAATTTGATTAGACTTTTCCAATTCAAGTTTACATAGTACCCTATATTGTTCTTTTTCATGAGTTGGTAGACACTGGGATATTTTCTCCACTGAGCTGATTATGTCTAATTTTGGAATAGATGGATGAGTAACAGCATAGTTTAAACCTTTTGACAATACCAAATTTTCCGTTGCATTTAAATGTCTATTTGATAGATTGACAACTGTCGCTAATATGTCATTATTTCTATTTAGGTTATCAAAAGTATGTAAACTATTTTGTTCTAAAAGATTATTAAATTTATTTAAATGTATATTTCTTTGTTTCTGATATGAATTTTCATAAATTATGTGTAAACTAAAAATAATTCGATCAAAATCAGAATTTGATATCATTCCGAAAAGTAAATCTTCAATACTTACGATGTCTTGTTCGATAAAAAATAAATTTGACCTGTGAAATTGCAACCTTTCCCGGATCATCGACAAACTGGCTCTATGTAGAATATTTTGGAGTCTTCTGCTTGAGTATGCTGGCCGTAACCTCAAGCCCTTTGGTATTATGTTGTTATTTCTACATCTTCTTAAAAATTTTATTGAATTTTGACAATGTGCCAGTTTCTCGTAGAAGGTTTCCAATTTCCTAAAATTTTGACACACGATAGGCCCATACCGGTTTCTTAATGTTGTTCTGAAGCTATTTCCTTGTGGCATTTTTATGATTAATTATTTATATGGGAAATAAGCCACAATTAAAATGAAAAAAATAATTTTATTAACGTTTCGACGCCCAAACCGGGTGCCGTTGTCAAAATACAAAATATTACTAAAATAAACTAAAGTGTTGTTGCTAAGCAAAAAAATTCTTCTAATAATTTATTTAATCTCACTCATTTTTATTGTATATGTATAATATATGTCTGAATTGCCAATATAAATGAGTGAGATTAAATAAATTATTAGAAGAATTTTTTTGCTTAGCAACAACACTTTAGTTTATTTTAGTAATATTTTGTATTTTGACAACGGCACCCGGTTTGGGCGTCGAAACGTTAATAAAATTATTTTTTTCATTTTAATTGTGGCTTATTTCCCATATAAATAATTAATCATAAAAATGCCACAAGGAAATAGCTTCAGAACAACATTGAATAGAATGACCATAATGAAGACGGTTTATATTTTGCACTTAATTCAGCGAAATAGGCCAGCAGAACATTTTCGGAAAATGATTTCGCGTTGTTTCGAACACGCCATTCGTTGAAGGTTGCGTACGTTTTATTATAAATGGATTTCGATGTTTCAGGTATTAAGGTAGATGCTGTTGCTGTAGCTAGTTCTACAATTTCTGGTGGTGTACAATTTAAAAGATTCTTCATTTTCGTCCATCTCAACACAAACTGTCAAATATACTATTCGTTTGACAGTGACACTTTTTGAGGTTGATTATTTTGTTTCCGTGGTGAATTTTGTGATTGTTGTGCCAGAGGGATTAATAGCTATTAATCCCGCATTATTAATCCCTAAGGGATTATTATATGGCATTATATTGCAAACACCACAAGTATAATACATATATTATGTATCAGTCGTAGACAAATATAATTAATTACCCCAATGTTATTGTTTTAAGAATGTTCGTAGGTTCGAAAGGGTAGGGGTTAAATGTATATAGTGCAGTCACTGAAGGTGAATATGAGCTATTACCTCCGATTTCGTTGAACCTCCATCGATTTGCACGAAAATTGGTGAGTGGTTAGAGGATATCTCAAGGAACAAAGGTGACACGGTGCCAACTTGCGCTTTTACCCTGGGGGTGGATGCCACCCCTCCCCGGGGGTGAAAATTATTTTATAAAAAATAAACCCACAATTCGATAGAGCGACAAATTATAAGCAAAATTTGTTATATAAAGTTATTAAAATAAATCAAAACTTTTTGAGTTATTAAAGATCAAAGATTTTAATTTTTCGTGAGAAAAATGCATGTTTTTAACCGATTTTTCATAAATAACTCAAAAACTATAAGTTTTTACAAAAAAGTTATTATTGTCAAAATTGAGGCTAATAAAAAATCAAATAAATTCCTTACTAGAAAAACCTCTCAATGTTAACTGAAAGTGAGTTATGGGTAATTGAATGTATATTTCTTTCGTCGAGTACCCAAATCTAAGTATTCAAGCTTAAATACCGGGAAAATGATGCATTTTATAACATAAACTTATTAAACATTTGTCAAAGCTCATTGAAATATCTATCAAATAAGTGCTCGAACAAGTTGATAGCATTAAAGTTTATGCACCAAAAATGTTTCAAAATGTATCTTTTAAAAAATTTTCTAAAAAATGTTGTTGTTTTTTTGTAAATAACTCCGTTAAATTTTAAAGTAGCAAGTTCATCTAATAACTGGTTAAAATTTTATTCCAAGAACTATTAAAAAACGTCAAAATAGTCATTTATACCTCTTACTTTTTTAAAAATAAAAGGTTAAATGATCCCGGTTACATGGTTCTCGCAGCAAAATTTAAATTTTAAACGTTTCTATCTCGGTTATTTTTTACTCTACGAAAATAGTAAAATAGGTAAAGTATTTGTTATAGAAAAAACTAAAATTTAGTTATTTATCATTTTTTACGTATATTGAGTATTTTTTGAGTTATTATCAAAAGAAAATGTAAAGTACGATAATTCTAAAAATTCTGCTTTTTTTAAATCATACCTTTTTTTCAAAAATATGCATTCTAAGCCGGTCAAATTTGTTGAAATAATTAACTATGATAACAAAGAAATTCTTGTGAGGATTACTACAAATTTTAATTTTTGCGGAAATGGCGTATGTTTAGTTTTTAACTTTTTCCTAAAAAAATCGAAAGGATTCTCTTATTTTCATCATAACTTGCTTAATTTTGATGCTATGAACTTCTACTGAAGCTCATTTGATATGTATTCCGAAGTACTTTGACAAGTGCTTAACAAGTATATTCTATAAAATGCATCGTTTTCCCGTTATGTAAGCTTGAATACTTAGATTTGAGTACTCGTCGAAAAAAATATACATTCAATTACCCATAACTCACTTTAAAATAACATTAGTTTAGTTCTTTAAGTAGGGAGTGTATTAAATTTTTTATTATCTTTAATTTTGGTAATAATAGCTTTTTTACAAAAGGTTATAGTTTTTGAGTAATACGTGAAAAACAGCTTTAAAACATGCATTTTTTTAAGAAAAAATAAAATTTTTGATATTTAATAACTCAAAAAGTATTGATTTATGTCAATAATTTTATATAACAAATTTTGCTTAGAAGTTGCCCCTCTATCGATTTCTGGTATTATTTTTAATAAAAAAATTTCACCCCCGAGAAGGGGTGGCAACCACCCCCAGGGTAAAAGCGCAAGTTAACATCATGTCACCTTTGTTCCTTGAAGTATCTTCTAACTACTTACCAATTTTCATGAAAATCGATGAAGGTTCAACGAAATCGGAGGTGAAAACCTTCAGTGACTCCACTAATATGGTTATTTGTCGTAAAAGTTGACATTTTTCAATTTTCTAGTTGTTTTTACGCAGTCAAATTTTTTGACAAATAACCATAGGTAAATGTTTGAATTTTTATGAATTAAATGAGAAACTACCATATTAGTATTTTTTTAATTTATTCATCAAAATCAACTTAAATCCAAACAAAGTTAGTATGGTTGAATAGCTATTTTCAATACCTTTTAATCGAAATATTATTTGCCATAATGCTTCATTTGCTAGGCTTAAAATGCCTAAAAATGCCTAGCCTTTAAATGCTTAAAAACCAAGCTAGGCTTAAAATGCTGAACAACAGTACGAAAGAAACCAAAGAGGAATATACTACAAGAAGACGACAATTAAGAAAACATCTAAGATTTAAAAAGAGGAAACACAATAAAGAAAAGATTGCAAGGCTAGAAGAACATGAACAAAAACATGAAATAAAACTATTCTATAACTTGAAAAGAAAGGTTTCCAACCGAGAACAAAATTATGCAAAGAAAAAATGGGGACTAAATAGCCGTCGAAAAAGGAGTGCTAAATTGGTCGAGAGAACATTTTAAAGAACTGTTGAATAGACAAAATCATCGTTACGAAATAGAAAAGCTAAGATTATTAGGAGAGGCTGAAGTAGACTAATATGCACCAACAGAAGCAGAAATAAAAGACGTAATAAAAAAAATGAAAAATAACAAGGCCCCAGGATGCGATACAATAACTGTAGAAATGTTAAAATACGGAGGACATAGAATACAGAGTGAAATATTAAAGTATATACTAGAAATACGGACCACAGAAATAATGCCGGAACAATGGAAAATTGCAGTGATATGCCCTATACATAAGAAGGGAGATAAGTTAGATTGCAATAATCACCGGGGAATATCACTACTAAACGTTGGATACAAAATATTTAGCAAAATATTGGAAGGAAGAATAAATAATATAATGGAACAAACAACAGGGGATAATCAAGGAGGATTCAGGAAAGGCAGGTAAACTATAGACCAAATATTTACAGTAAGGCAAACGCTGGAAAAATTCTACGAGCGGAATACCGAACTACATCATCTATTTGTAGATTTCAAACAAGCGTATGACTCAATAATTAGAAAGGAATTATATAGCGCAATGCAAGAGTTAAATGTGCCAAAAAAACTAATCAGATTAGTAAAACTATGCCTAACCAACACCAAAGCAAAAGTAAGGATCCAAAATCAACTGTCCGATGAATTTGACATTAATGCAGGTCTATCACAAGGGGATGCACTGTCAACAACACTTTTTAACCTTGCTTTGGAACAAGTAATCAGGAAAACTCCTATAGATAGGGATGGTACAATATTTACAAAGCTCAATCAGGTCGTTGGCTACGCAGATGATATAGACATAATCAGCTGGACATTAAAAGACATAGAAAAAATGTATACATATTTTAAAGAAGCGGCACAGACTATGGGTCTAGAAGTTAATGTCCCAAAGACAAAGTACATGGTAACAACTCGGGAAAAACTACAAACGAAAGGCAACATATCTCTGAGGGGGCAAATATTTGAAAGAACCGTTTCAAATATTTAGGATCAACAATAACAGAAGGAAATAAAAACAGTGATGAGGTAACAGCAAGAATTTCAGTTGGGAACAAATGCTTTTACAGCCTACAAAATATCATAAAGTCAAAATCAGTATCTATTAATTCAAAAGTAAAAATATACACAACAGTAATGAGACCTGTAGTAATGTATGCATCAGAAACATGGACCTTGACTAGTGAACAAGAGGAACAACTTCTTAGATGGGAAAGAAAAATCTTAAGGAAAATATATGGACCTATACAGGAGAATTGCGTACACGAATGAACCACGAAATAAATAGAATGTTTAACAGACCGACTATCATAAAAGAAATGCGAAGTAAACGACTGAGTTGGTTAGGGTACGTAGAAAGGATGGATGATAAGAGAAATACAAAAAAAGAAATTAGGAAAGAATTAAATGGGAAGAGACCGAGAGGTAGGCCTAGAAAGAGATGGATTGATGGTACTAATCAGGATTTGAAAGACCTAGGAATACGAGAATGGGAAAAACAAGTAAAGGAAAGAAAAACATGGGCAGCTATAGTCAAACAAGCAAAACACACATAACGCCGAAAAGATCTCCTCAAAAAAGAAACAAGAAAGTAATATTTTAGATAAATATCGTTTAGAACTTTTGAGGAGTTATGCGTGTGGCTGGCCTCCACACCATGTAAAACTTTAGAGCCTAGAAACCCCAACGGGCGACCATGGCCCTCCATGGGCTGTCAGCGGTCACCGATGATGATGATGATGAATGTTTCATTTGCCATCTGTAAATATTACGCCACCTGTTATGAATATTTGAGACACGGTTCTTAGACATAATACCTAATTATGGAAAACTGTTGGATGGTTTTTGTACTTAAAATTAATTAGAACCGGTTATTCACGTTTATTCAAATCTAGAACTTCAATCTCCATTCTACACTGAAAATTTGTCGCTTATATTGAATTTCCGTCAATACTGGATTAAATATTGAATACATACCATCCTTACAGGTCAGATAGGATTATGTGAATTAGAATTGCTTGTATGTACAATTTATTGTAAGAATTTAAACCATAGGTAATAAATTTGGCCAAACTACCGCCTGTACCTCGCATTCTAAAATGTCATTAACATTATTATTACGTTAACACATAATGCAATTTTAACGTTTTAAACTTTTTTGAGAATGGCTCTCGGCCATATCTCAGGAACCGTTTATAGTACAGCGTTGAGAAAAAAATATTTATAACAAAAGTTGCTTCGGGAAAAGCCTAGAAATTATTTTCATAATTGTACTGGAAATCCTATCATCGTATTCTTTATAAAATTCTGCGAATATTTGATTTTACAAGTTTAAGTCTACCTTTGCAAATAAGAGGTGGGGGTGAATGGGAACCTTGTTATGAAAAAATGACTGTACGTCCGGTTCTGCTAAATCGAATTTCGCAAACTTGGTCTTGGAAAACAGCTCTTTTTCGTCAATGTAAGAGTTATAATTTCGAAACAGCCTATTAAGTAATATGCCAGCTAGGAGACGTTATGTAATTATTTTCAGAAATTTAGTTTTCTTTAAAAAATATTAAATAAAAGTATGCATTTTTAATCATATATTACAAAATTAGATCAAATTAACAACAGAATAGCGAAAACTGCATGTCGATACCTTTTTTCTGTCGCGAGATATCTTAAGAAACGTGTAAATTTTAAACGTAACCGTTACTGTCACCGGTAAACGAAGTTAAGGAAAGGTAGTGTGCTGTGTAAAAAACAAAGAAACATTTTTTAGATGTCAACGTGTATTAATTAAAACAACAATAGGACAAACAACACTATAAAATATAACAAAGAAATAAAAGTAACTACTTAGTGATGACTTAAATGTTCAAATTATTGCCCATCATTTTTGATTCAAGCATTTTCTCTTTCAAGAGTAAATTGAACAGGAGTCTTAATTTCTGCTCTCGAAATGCTTTGAATGGGGTTTCGTATTCTCTGGATAATTTTTCTCGAGTAGGCTTAGCTGCAAAAGCAAGGACTTCAATCCGTCACCATACATAAATAAAAGTGAAATACCAAACCGTCCCCACCCCAAACAGTTAAATCTGGTGTTAGTCAGATAATTGGACCCTTTCTTTTCGATCATGCTATTATTGGTGAACGCTATCTAATTTTTTTAAGGAATGAATTGTCTCTTCTTCTGGAAGATGTACCGCTAGCAGTTCGTAGGTCCATGTTGTTTCAACACAATAGTAAGAGATTTTTTAGATTAGTCATTCACTGATAGATGGATAGGACGTAGAAGCCTATTTTTTGGCTAGCCAGATCACCAGATTTAACTGTTTTATGCTTTTATTTATGGGGGCGAATTAAAGACCTTGTTTTTGCCGCTAGGCCCACTACTTGAAAAAACATGATCCAGAGAGTGGGAAACGCCATGCAAACCATTGCGAGAGCAGAAATTGAGACTGCTGTCCAATATACTCTTAAAGAATAAATACTTGCATAAAAATAATCCGTTACCATAGTAATTTCCGTGTTACAGGATATTGCTAATAAGTGAAGAGAAAATACATTACCAGTTAAATAAGAACAAGAGACGCCCTGACAGAAGAGAAAGCTCTAAACTGAGATGGAATTCGCGGAGAACTGATTCGGTGGAAAGTTCTCTTATCCCTGACACGTCGCTTCCCAGTGGTTAATAGAAAACGTCCTATGGGTATAGAGTGAAAAGGGGTCTACCCCAAAATCCCGACAGCCAAAATCCCAACACGCCAGGATCCCGACAGGTTTGATAAGTTCCTATTTAATATATAATTACATTTATTTCTGGTTTTTTAATGGCCACCTTTTTTATTTTTTGTTACTATTAAACAAAAGTATTTACCATTTAATATGAACTAATTTTCTAAATAAAATTTCTAACATGGGTATATGAATTAAATTATTTTTTTGCCGATATATGTATAGTCCAATAATATATGTATAATCATATCCTGAATTCAAGTTTACTTTCATAATTATATAATAGATATTATCATGTCATTTACAACCTTACATTTCAGTAAGTATAGCTTTTATATTATAAAATAAAGTGTTTAATAATTTTTTCTTTTAAAATACATAATAATTCTGTACGTTATAATTGAAAGGGCGGTAGTCCATTTTTACAGTAAATGTAGATGTGCAGCCAATAATACACTTAAAGGTGCTTTCGAATGGTGGTTAATAGGTGGTTGTACAGGCAATATTACTAAAATTGCAGGTCGGATGTCCACTGTGAAATTTGTTGCAAAAAGCCCTATGTGGTACACTGGTCTTTTTTGCATGGCACACTGATTGTTAAAAAGACGGCAGTCCAATTACTATGGACAACCGCCTGTCAGCTGTGTAAAAATTGAGGTTATAAGCTAATGTTTTTGTATGGTTTGTAGATAAAAGTAACTGTTTCTTTATCGAGATTAATGTGATAATAAATAACAACCAAAAATGTCTGAATCAAGAGCAAAGAAGATGGTTCTACTGAGGTCAATCTTCATTTCAAGCCCCCTAACAGTGATACATGTGACACCTGTGACAGTTTTGAAAATAAGCGAAAAGAGGCAGATCCTAATGTTGAAGATATTTTAAAGAAGAAAGCAGATCATTTGAATGATGCAGATAACAGATACAAGTTAAAAAGGCAGAATAAGATAAGATGCAAGTAGAATTTAAAATAAGTCGTAGCAAGGATCGATTTGCAAAAATGCCTCCCTACACCTATGTTAACTAATGGAAAATCGTTTTATTTAAAGCAGTTATGGACATTTAATTTTACCATCTATAATGATAGTACTGCCGAAGGTTCATGCTTCATGTGGGGCGAGTCTATTGCAATAAGGGGTGGCAACGAGATAGCTTCCGCGGTAATAATGTGGTTAAAAAATTTACCTTCTACAACAGAAGAGGTAACATTTTGGTCAGACAACTGCTCTGGCCAAAGCCGAATTTTTTTTTTTATTTTGTATGTATATGTGGGCTGTCCATAACACCTCAGTAGTTAGAATTCATCATAAATATTTACTCAAGGGGCATACACACAACGAAGCAGACACAATAAATGCACTTATTGAGAGGAAGAAGAAAAGACTGCCTACTATGAATATTTCTGTACCTCATGAATGAGCCCAGTTTATAAGGACCTGCACTTCGTTAAAACCACTTATTGTTTATGAGATGAACACAAGTGACTTTTTTAACTTTGAAAAAATGGGCAAAGAATCGACAAGCCCGTTTGTGAATCGGAAACGGAACACAGACAATGAACCCTTTCTATCCTCTAAAATTGTGCACTTGAAAGTCGAAAGAGACCACCCTGGCATTATGTTTTATAAAACAACATTTTCGCAGGAAAATTTTAAATCTGTCAATTTTAAAGGGAAAATGAGAAGTTCTCTCGATGTTCTCCTACCAAAGACATTGGACCAAATAAATAATGAAAATTCAATTCCAATTGATAGTTCAAAATATAACCACCTAATAAAATTTCTAGAATGGGTACCTTCTATTTACCATTCCTACTATAAATCTTTAAAAACAACAAAAAATAAAGTTGCCGTTAACGAAAATAATTCTTCATGTTCCGAAGATGATTATAAATATGCTTTTTAATTTAAGTCTTATATTCTTTTTGTAATGTTAAGTTCTGATTATAACGTTCTTTTTCTAATAAAATCATACCAAAAGGGCGGCTGTCCTGTTTTTTTATTGATATAGTACCACAGAACAAAAAAGGCTGTAGTCCTAAATTATTTATTATTTCAATACAAAACAACTTAACGCCGATTATGTTACTGTAAAATAAAATACAAAGCATGCTTTACCACTTTCCTTTAAATCATAAAGCTGCAACACCATTTGATAATTTTAAAGGCATTTAAAATTATGGTGTACAAATTAAGAGCACTAATTTTGATCTACTGCAAAACAAACTGAAAGTGACTTCCGCCCTTTCAATTCTAACGTACAGAATTATTACCCGTACTTATTAGTAAGTAATTCATTTTTCCATTTCAATACTCTATAATATGATTTGGTTTTGCCTTTGAAAAGGAAACAATAAATATTCAAAATGTAGTGGTCGGGATTTTTGCTTATGCGAGGATTGTTGCATGTCGGGATTTTAGCCTGTCGGGATTCTGGCGTGTCGGTGTTTTGGCTGTCGGGATTTTGGGCGCCAACGAGTGAAAAGGGACAAAAGTATGAAATAAATTTATGTTTTCGAGAAGAGGTGATTTTTGAAACAAACCCCGAAAGAAGATTTTTTTTAATTATGATTTTTTGTCACATATACCATGCTGGTGACGTCATCCATCATCGATGATTTTTTAAATGAAAATAAGGTGTGCTAGCTCATTTGAAAAGTTATTGGATTCTTTATTTATTTATAAATATTTATATAATTATTGAAAGATATGAACTGCTTCGAATAATTATGCAGGGGAAGATAGCAGGAAAAAGGTCCATAGGAAGAAGACGAAACTCCTGGCTAAAGAATCTACGGGAATGGTATAGCTGTAGCAACAACGAATTGTTTCGGTCAGCAGTTTCGAAAATACGTATAGCCCTGATGATCGCCAACCTTCGGAACGAAGATGGCACTTGAAGAAGAAGAAGATATAATTATTTCTACGGGGTAGCCAAAAATAAATTTAATTTTTTAATTATAGTTGTAATTTGTTTTATACAAAATAAATAATATTACTGCTGATAGAACAAAAATAATATTTATTTAAGTAAAACTTGTTTGGCTTAAATTCAACGTTCAAATTGCCTCTCCCTGTATCTTAGTAGTTGTTCAACCGAGGACGACGATATTTTTGAATGTTATAGAGCATTTTTTGAGTTACTAATTTCTAATAATATTTTTTAAATCTTGAAAATTGTGTGGTCGATCGAAGTAAAATTTTGATTTTAAGTTACCCCATAGCAAAATATCAAGTTGTGTAAGATTTGGAGATCTTAGGGGAGGATCTAATATCCGATAATGAGATCCGATAAAAATTTTTAAAATAAAAGATTAATTAAGGAGAACATAATATTATATTTGAAGAAGTTGAAAAGTTTAAGTATTTGAGAATATTATTAACAAACAATGGAGAAAGAGAAACAGAAATGAAAGATAAAATAATTACAGGACATTAGCAAAAATTACAATAAAAAAATTAGCAGTTAATATGCACAAAAACTATAAAAAAATTAATTACTGAGAAGGAAATCTAAAATTAAGATTCAAAAAGCAATAATTCAACCGAACTTGATGTACACTACACGGCTGAGACTCTTAGCATGACAAAAAAAAACAAGAGGATGGTCTTAGAATACTAGAAAAGAGAATACTAAGAGCAATATTAGGATTAATAAAAATAACTGAAAACGAATTTAGACAAAAAATGAACCATGTGATCCTAAAAACGATTAAATATGATAGAGTTTGTAAATTAAAACAGCAAAATAAAAACGACTACTAGGACATATACGACGATCATGCCCAACTACGTAGATATTATTATTATTAGAATAGGTATAGTATATTAGTATGGTATAGTTAGACCCAAACCCAGACATCCAAAGTGAAAGTTATCCTCCAACACCAAATTGTTCTATATGGTCCACACAATGTCCAGAAAAAAGTCACACCATTTTGAGCGTCGGATTTGGGGGGGAGAGGGGGGATAAATCTGCAAATTCGTAGTTTTTTAAGTTTTTCGTCAATATTTCTAAATCTAAAACTAAGCAGTTTAGCATGAACAATCCTCTACACAAAATTGTTCTACATTAAATTTTAAATAAAAAAGGTCCGACGCATAACCCTTCTAAAATGAACGGTTCCAAAGTTACGGAGGTAGTATAGTATAATTGGTCCAAAAAAAGACTAGCCCAGACATCCAAAGTAAAAGTTTTACTTCAACACCAAATTGTTTTATATGGTCCACATATTGTTCAGTAAAAAGTTACACCATTTTGAGAGTCCGGTTTGGGGGGGAGATGGGGGAGAAGTCGGTAAATTAGTAGTTTTTTTTAAGTTTTTCGTCAATATTTCTAAAACTATGCTTTAGCGTAAGGAATGTTCTATAGAAAAATGTTTTGCATAAAATTTAAAACAAAAAATGTTCTATACATAATTATTATAAAATCAACGGTTCCAGAGTTACGGAGGGTGAAAATTGGAGGTTTTCGATACTTTTTATATTTACCGATTTCTCCCCCCTCTCTCCCCCCCCCCCCCAAACCCGACGCTCAAAATGGTGTGACTTTTTTCTGAACATTGTGTGGACCATATAGAACAATTTGGTGTTGAGGATAACTTTCACTTTGGATGTCTGCGTTTTTGGTGTAGTTATATTATAAATATTGCCCAAAAAAATATAAAAAGTATCGAAAACCTCGACTTTTCACCCTCCGTAACTCTGGAACCGTTGATTATATAACAATTATGTATAGAACATTTTTTGTTTTAAATTTTATGTAGAACATTTTTCTATATAACATTGTTTACTCTAAAGCATAGTTTTTAGGAATATTGACGAAAAACTTAGAAAAACTACTAATTTATCGGCTTCTCTCCCATCTCCCTCCCAAACCGGAAGCTCAAAACGGTGTAACTTTTTACCGAACAATTGTGGACCATATAGAACATTTTGGTGTTGGAGGAAAACTTTTACTTTGGATGTTTGGGTTAGGCCTTTTTTTGGACCAGTTATACTATACTACCTCCGTAACTTTGGAACCATTCATTTTAGAAAGATTATGCATAGGGCCTTTTTTATTTCAAATTTAATGTAGAACAATTTTGTGTAGAGGGTTGTTCATGCTAAACCGCTTAGTTTTAGAAATATTGACGAAAAACGTACAAAACTACGAATTTGCAGATTTCTCCCCCCTCTCCCCCCCAAACCCGACGCTCAAAATGGTGTGACTTTTTTCTGGACATTGTGTGGACCATATAGAACAATTTGGTGTTGAAGGATAACTTTCACTTTGGATGTCTGGGTTATGCCATCTTTTGGATCAACTATACTATACTATATATGAATAACATATAAAATTTTTAAATCAATAATTTATCACCCTATAAAAAAGGGTTTTTGTTTAAATTAGTAATTACTATACTATATATGAGTAACATATAAAATTTTTAAATCAATAATTTATCACCCTATAAAAAAGGGTTTTTGTTTAAATTAGTAATTACTATACTATATATGAATAACATATAAAAATTTTTTAAATCAATAATTTATCACCCTATAAAAAAGGGTTTTTGTTTAAATTAGTAATTACTATACTATATATGAATAACATATAAAATTTTTAAATCAATAATTTATCACCCTATAAAAAAGGGTTTTTGTTTAAATTAGTAATTACTATACTATATATGAATAACATATAAAATTTTTAAATCAATAATTTATCACCCTATAAAAAAGGGTTTTTGTTTAAATTAGTAATTACTATACTATATTGAATAACATATAAAAATTTTTTAAATCAATAATTTATCACCCTATAAAAAAGGGTTTTTGTTTAAATTAGTAATTACTATACTACATATGAATAACATATAAAATTTTTAAATCAATAATTTATCACCCTATAAAAAAGGGTTTTTGTTTAAATTAGTAATTACTATACTATATATGAATAACATTTAAAATTTTTAAATCAATAATTTATCACCCTATAAAAAAGGGTTTTTGTTTAAATTAGTAATTACTATACTATATATGAATAACATATAAAAATTTTAAATCAATAATTTATCACCCTATAAAAAAGGGTTTTTGTTTAAATTAGTAATTACTATACTATATATGAATAACATATAAAATTTTTAAATCAATAATTTATCACCCTATAAAAAAGGGTTTTTGTTTAAATTAGTAATTACTATACTATATATGAATAACATATAAAAATTTTAAATCAATAATATATCACCCTATAAAAAAGGGTTTTTGTTTAAATTAGTAATTACTATACTATATATGAATAACATATAAAAATTTTAAATCAATAATTAATCACCCTATAAAAAAGGGTTTTTGTTTAAATTAGTAATTACTATACTATATATGAATAACATATAAAATTTTTAAATCAATAATTTATCACCAAATTAGTTAAATACAGACATCAATTTTCTAAATTAAGTAGGTACCAATGTAGTTGGATTTAGATTTAATTTCTTGTCGAAAATTAAAAATTTCACCTTAAAATATTTTTTTTATTTAAATATTGAAGGATACCAGCGATTTTTAAAATTTTCTAAAATAATAACACAAACAAATAAGTGTTTTTCACAAGTGGGACATGAGCAAATAAATTAGAATACGTATAGAGAAGGCCAGAGCTGCATTCTTTACGATGTAGCAACTGTTATGTTGAAACAATATTACCTTAAAAAAATGCAAGATCCTTTGTAAAAGGTATATTTAAAATACCCCAATAAGGATTACATCACAAAACAAAACGTTTTCGGACTAATAGGTAATCCATCATCTGTGTTAAGCCCTAAAATAGTAAGTATAGCCTAATTAATAGTAGATAATGTTATAAAAGTTGACTAAGGTTAAGAATTGACAGAGGCCATACTTACAATAGCATGCATGCGTGAGCCACCAAAAAGTTATGGGTAAGAACCCTTTAAAAGTTACAAGGTCTTAAATGACACTACATATTTTTAATAAAACAGAAGGATGTTGCAAATATTCCGGGATATATCCCAGGGCAAAACAGGACTCTAACCCACGTGGATGTGATATGCAAGGAATGAACCTCATACAGTGCGTCCATAAAGTAACGCATAAATTCCTTATTTCGTAAACCGACGACTTTAAGGAAAAATCCCAAAACAGGTCGATTTTTATTTTTAATTTCCGACTTTTGTCATATATACCATACTAGTGACGTCATCCATCTTGGCGTGATGACGTAATCGATTATTTTTTTAAATGAGAATAGGGGTCATGTGATAGCTCATTTGAAAGTGTATTCAATTCTCTATTCAATAATGTAAACATTAATATAATTATTTATACAAGGTGTTCAAAAAAACATTTTTATAATTAAAATAATTGAGACAAAAAGAAGAATGTATGTAATTTATATAATTCAAAATGGGTGTTACTACTGTTAGAAAACAGAAAAAAAAATTATTTGACAAATAAACATTGATTTTCGCTTGAACGAAATGGCAGAGGCAGGTGGGTGGCAGCTTTAACATTGAATTTAAGCGAAAACAATATTGATTTGTTAAATAAACCTTTTTTCCTATTTTGTGACAACATTAAAACGTATTTTGAATTAGATAAATTACATACATTCTTCTTTTTGTCTCAATTATTTTAATTAAAAAAAATGTTTTTTTGAACACCTTGTATAAATAATTGTGTTAATGTTTATATTAGGGAATAGAGAATTGAATACCCTTTCAAATGAGCTATCAGATGACCCCTATTCTCATTTAAAAAAAATCATCGATTACGTCATCACGCCCAGATGGATGACGTCACTAGTATGATATATATAGGTACTAAAAAATCGGAAATTAAAAATAAAAATCGACCTGTTTCGGGATTTTTCTTTAAAGTCGCCAGTTTACGAAATAATGAATTTATGCGTTACTTTATATGGACGCACTGTACATTGAAAATTGAGTGTCAACTGAAGTGAAAGGTGAAAGAACTTTAGAAGTATGCCAGTGACAGATTGTCAATGCGACGTTATGAACTATTTCGCTACTTCAGCCAATGAATTTAATTTAAAGTTTATGTTGATGTTGAAAATAAAACATTATCAAATATCCATATATTGGTGTTAGAATTATTCGAGCATAAATGTAAAATTGTGAAATGTGTGATGATTAAATATAAGAACATGACAAATGATAGATAAGTACTAGGAGTTATGCAGTCAGTAACACATTAGGATCTTACATAAGTGGTAATAGACTTAGAATTATTAAAAAGGCCCTTTACGAAATGCGCCTAGGATATCAGAATTTGTTTAATATATACATAAATGTACAACTCTAAGTTATTGATTAATGTGTGAGTGTTTTGATGACTGATAATTTGATCTAATTTGTTGAGTACAGATAAACTTCTGTTATTTGCAACATAACTTTTTGGTGGCTCACGCATGCAGGCTATTGTAAGTATGGCCTCTGTCAATTCTTAACCTTAGTCAACTTTTATAACATTATCTACTATTAACTAGGTTATACTTACTATTTTAGGGCTTAACACTGATGATGGATTACCTATTAATCCGAAAACGTTTTGTTTTGTGATGTATCCCTTATTGGGGTCTTTTAAATATACATTTTACCAAGGATCTTGCATTTTTTGTGATTTATAGTATACAGCCAGCTACAGGAATTTTATTGTCCTCGTGGATTTTTAATATTACCTTAAGTCTGAAAATTTTATTAGTGAGATGTTATGTGTTCTCTATTTTTTTTGTATGGTGGTAAAGGTTAGACTTTGACGGATACAGTTCTCAAGAAACTGGAAGCCTTTGAAATGTGGGTGTAGGTTAGAATCCTATGAATAAGTTGGGTGGATGTAGTTCGTAACGAAGTTGTTTTGCATCGGATGGGAGAAGTTACATAAGTCGTCAAAACAGTTATAATATACCCTATTTAATAATACAAGGCAATGTAGACGGAAGAAGGCTTAGAATATCATGGCCTAGAAACCTGATAAATGTATAAAAGCGCACATTGATATATAAAAATGGACGGGTCTCAGCGTTTTTTATAATTTTTTTAAACAATGACAGGAGTAATTTTATTCCATAAACAGTTTCCACCCTTTATATATAATAATTTAATTAATTAATCAAATACAAAATGAAAATATAATATTAAATATTCCACTGGATACCTTTGATTATATATTTGATATTTTATGAATCTTTTACACCAAAATCGGCATAGCAAAACCTCCGGGAGAATTTTAAACAATAAAAAATCGAATGTATATTTCAGATCCCGTAGGCTATAAATATACATCATCCTCTCCGGAATATCGAAAAAAATAAAACACATTTTTTACATTCTCTTAATGGTTTTGTAATTTCCTAAAACCCTATAAAAGTGTTTTTATAACTCTCAAGTTACAGTTTTACTACCTGCCTTCAGACCACACCGGGATTTAGACACTTAACTCAGAGACTCAATTTTGTGAAATGATTGTGAAGGATTTATTGGCAAAATTTATTTACCAATTTATCCCAAACACGAAATGTTGCGAAGTTTTTGATAAGAACTTAGCAGAATGTAATGCCAAATAAATCTTATTTTTGGTATTTACCTACCTACAACGAGAATAACAAGCAACTGGACAGTATATGTCCTTGGTTTTCTCCCAACGGGACCGGAAGTCGATATTTGAACTCTTTAAGCAACTTTGCATCGATTGATATACATTTCACTAATTTTGAGTCATTTTTGTCAAACTTCCGGTTACAACTTTTTAACAGGAAGTGCTAAAATCCTGCTAAAATATCTATGCTAATAGACCGGCAAGAAGAAGTAGAAAAGAATGACCTAAACTCAGATATCTCAACGATGTTTAGAATTATTTAAAAGATATTAACGTGAGGAGTTAGAGAAGACAGACAATTGACAGTAAAAAATGGAAGAATATTTTGAGGCAGACAAAGAGTCACGAAGGGCGGAAGGACCAAACTTGATATTACTTGTTGCAATTTAATATTTGTATTCATTGTAGAATTTGGTCAGGTATTATTGTGAATTTTTATTTTACTATATTTACATCAGAAATGCTGTAAGTTAAAGAAAAAATTTGAATGAAAGACAATTCGTGCAGAGATCTATTTTTTTAATTTGCATTTTCTAAATGTACTTGATTTCATCCTTTTCTTCAACGTACTTTGATAATATTAAGGCCAAAGAATCCTGGCTCGAGAAGTCATGTAAAATAATAGAAGACCTACAAAAAAAGCATGACAGTTTCAACCTCCACAAGAAACTTAAATATACCTCCGGAACTAGAAAACAGAAAAATGCTCACGTACCTTAAACCGCAGACGGAAAAATTTGTGATCACGAACAACAGTGCAAAGAATGGGAGAAACATATCAGTGACCTTTTTGACGATGCTTCTCGAGAAAATGCTCCAAATACTACCTGTGACAACCAATTAGACAGAGGTCCCAGTATACTGAAGTCGGAAGTCATAAAAGAAATACAACAAGCCAAAAACAATAAAGCACCTGGACCAGATCAACTCCCTGTTGAGCTACTTAAACTTTTAGATGAGGAAAACATTACCTACTTGACTACTTTCTTCAACAAAATTTACAACGAAAGAAAAATACCAGATGATTGGTTGGATTCACTGTTTATAACATTACCAAAGAAAAACAGGCCCACAAAATGTAGCGATTTTAGACTAGTCAGTGTGATGAGTCACACACTAAGATACTTTAACGTATTACACAAAACCGAGTATTCCTTCTGTGCGAAACTAGAATGGGTAATAAGCAAATTGGATTTAGAAATGGTCTAGGCACTAGAGAAGCACTATTTTGTATGCGCGTTCTCTTACAAAAAAAGTTGTGAATGCTGAAAGAACGTTTATGTTTGTTTCATCGACTTCGAGAAGGCATTCGACCGAGTACAATATGATACACTTTTCGATTGCCTGCGGGCAGCAGGACTTGACCACTACGATATAAGACTACTGAAATACTTATATTATAATCAAGTAGCCTCTATCCAAATTGGAGACAGTCGTACTGAAAAACTACTGATAAAACGTGGAGTACGACAAGGTTATGTTTTATCACCCACCCTTTTTAATCTGTACTCTGAAGAAATATTTAGGGAGGCTTTGGATGAGAACAAGAGGGAGTAAGGCTAGGCGGAGAAGTAATCAACAATATTAGATACGCTGACGATACAGCCATTCTTGCTGAAAATTTACAAGATCTTCAGGCACTACTAAATCTAGTCAGTGAAGCAAGTTATCGGAGAGGCCTTAAAATCAACATTTCAAAAACAAAGTAGATGGTAGTTGGAAAGATTAATATAGATCAGGGTCAACTTTCTCTTGATGGAGAGGAGTTAGAACGGGTGAATCATTTAAAGTACCTCGGCAGCTGGTTAAATGTAAATTGTGACTCCGATGAAGAGATAATAAATAGGATCGAAATATAACGGAAGGCTTTTATGACCTGGAAACCAGTTTTATGTAACAGAAACCTATCGATGAATATTCGAAAGAAGGTCCTGAAATGTTATGTGTGGTCTATCTTATTGTATGGTTGTGAGACATGGACGTTAAAAACCACAATGCTAAACAAAATAGAAGCATTCGAATTGTGGTGCTATCGACGAATCCTAAAGATATCGTGGGTTTCGAACACTTCCAATGAAGATGTTCTTCAAATGATGAATTCAGAACGTCTGCTCATAAGCATCATAAAGAGGAGAAAAACAGAATACTTCGGCCATATAGTTCGAGGACCTAAATACCATCTGCTTCGCCTTATAATACAAGGAAAAGTGGAGGGAAAGAGATGGACTGGTCGAAAGAAACTTTCATGGCTGCGTAATATTAGACAATGGTGTGGCTGCACAGTAGAAGAATTATTTCGCGCAGCAGCCGATAGAGAGAGGTTTCAGAAAATTTTAAACATGATGACGGCCAACGTCTGAATACAGACACGGCACCTAAAGAAGAAGATAATTCTAAAAGTTAGACATCTTATTGGGCGGTGTAAGCAATATTTTGACTGAGGTATTTAATTCAGAATGTTGTGTTCACAATAGGTCCCGCATCCGCTAACCGACAACCGAACAAAAACACATTCGAATGAGACTTTCTTAGCAACATTTAGAGCATTTCCGAAAGAATAAAGTTATTTTGTGCGTCGATTAATCACTATGGACTCGGGTCTATCACCATGATCCTGAATCAGAACAAGCGGCTGAAGATTTGTGTGAACCAGTTTCTTCGGTTCCGAAAGAGTTCCTGTCCAGAAATCGGCCAAGAAGATGTTAGCATTAGTTTGTTGAGATGCGAGAGGAATTTTGTTTATTGACTACTTACAAACTGGTAGGTACAACAATAAATTTTGGATAGTATTGAATAGAAACCTTTTAGACCAGCTGAGGAAAACATTCGTAAAAAAGATCCGGTTTGCAGAAGAAAAAAATCATTTTTCTTCAGGACATTGCACCATGCTATATCGACTGCGTACATGCATAATGTCTTATCTGACATTTTTCTCATTCGCTTTTCGCAGCATTGGAACCTAACAACTATAAAAAAAATATGAAAAAAATATTTTTAAGAATCGCTTTTTTTAGTTACGAGTGACTAAAATTAAATATATTGAATTAAAATTAAAAAATATAAAAAAAAAATATTTTTAAGAAACGCGCGTGACTAAAATGAAACATAATATTAAAAAAATCAACTAAAAAGCAAAAAATAAAAAAACTGAAAAAATCCAACACATTCGTCAAAGAAAAGCGTGGTGCGTCTTCATCGAATAAACGTTTTTCGCACCACGTTTTCTTTATCGAATGTGTTAGATTTTTTCATTTTTTTTATTTTTTGCTTTTTAGTTGATTTTTTTTAATATTAGTTTCATTTTAGTCACGCGCGTTTCTTAAAAATATTTTTTTTTATATTTTTTTATTTTTTACTTTTCAGTCCTACAATTTTCAGACATTAAAATATATCGTCAGGTTTATTAAAATATGTATAAAACATATGATGTACAAACATGAAAAGTAGTCGGAATCGGCAAAAACTTTATTGTTTATTTATAAAGCATAACGTAAACAATTAACGTAAAATGTAAAATTATGTAAAGTTCATATAATTAGCTACAATCTTTAAAAGTTTCAAGTTGCTTCATTGTAAAAAACAAGAGAATTTAAGCATTTTCCGTTAAAATCGTTTTTTTATTTAAACAATAAATAAACAAAAAAAATTTTTATTAACTATTCGTGTATTGTTCCCGCGAATGCATATATCTGCCAATTTTTAGTCATTTGCATTGAAGAAAAGGCAGTCAAACTAACGTCCAAATATTGGTCCCAAACGATTGTACTAAAAAAAGCGTTTAATTAATTAATACGACAAAACGAATTCTAATGTTAATTGTAGCACAAAACGTCTCTACCGGTGGTTTTTCTAAGACTACGATAAAAACACGAATTTTTTGAATTCGAGTTTTGGTTGAAGTTTTGTTTCGTATCGTATTGAAATTTGACACGAATAAACGCCGATTGATATATAAACAAATATATGAGCGTTCAAAATTGGAAACTTTACTGTTTATTTATGAAGCATAACGTAAACAATTAACGTAAAAAGTGAAATTATGTATAGTTCATATCATTAGCTACAATCCGTAAAAGGTTCAAGTTTCTACATTGTAAAAAACAAAAGAATTTAAGCATTTTCCATTAAAATCGTTTTTTTTTTATTTAAACAATTAATAAACATTAAAATTTTTTATTGACTATTCGTGTATTGTTCCCGCGAATGCTTATGTTTGCAAATTTTCATTCATTTGCATTGAAGAGAAGTCAGTCAAATTAACGTCTAAAGATTTGATGCAAACTATTGAAGTAAAGAAAAGCGTTTAAAAAGCGTTTAAAAATACATTATTTTAATATCGTAACAAATAACCAATCATTTAATTTGGCGCTAATTTTAACTCTTTTATTAGGTCCTAACTGCCGAGCAACAAGCATTCGGCCCTAACTGCCATGAAGAAGAGACTATGTCATGAAGAAAAGTGCAAAGCCTGACCGCAAAATAAAAGAGTTTTTACTCTCCCCTGAAAAGTTGTCAAAAATCATATAGGACATTATGCAGGTACACAGTCAATATGAAAATTTTAAGAATGGCTAAATTCCCTGAATTGTTGGAGTATCCACCATATTCATCAGATTTGGCTCCTAGCAATTTCCATCGGTTTCAATACCTAAAAAAATCATGCGTGTAAAGCTTTTATTATCAAACGATGAAGTCATAACACCTGTGGAAGCGTATTTTGCAGCCCTTCCTGATTCTCACTTCACCGATGGAATTAGTCCATTGAAATGTTACATTTAGGGTTGAATTTCATAGAGGATTTATTTATTTTTTATTTTTTTTTATCTATTTATTGTTTATACATATGACCTGGCCTCTAGTGACTAATCCAGGTCGTTTTTTCCTGATGGGATTATAGATATTTTTTTTATATTTTTACATTTTTTACTAAACTACTAAATCTATTTTTACAATTAATAATTTGCCATAATCTATTAATTACATTTAACAAATACATTTAACAAATTTAAATAAACAATATACATTTGTTAAAATATTTTTGGTACTATCAACTCCCTTCTAAGTTATAAAGACAGTCCCTCTATTTTTAGAAGAGAGTTGGTAGTTTTTTTTTAATTTAATGAATTATTTATTGAATTATTATTTTTATTTATTTATTTTATATTGAATTATTATTATTATAATTGTAAATATCTATTTTTGAATTTATATTTTATTTTATTTATTTTAACTTTATCTTACTCAACTTCATCAGGGTTGGATTATTTGTTGTCTTCTTCTATTATTATAGATTTCTTGTTGTATTTTAGATATTATTTCTGTTAGATTGTTTAATATTCCAAAATATTCTTCATTTTGTAATATATCTCTTATATCAATTCTTTCTAATCTTCTTCTCATTTCTCTATGTTCTTCATTTTCTATAGTATTTGCACAATATAACACTATATGTTCTGGTGTACCTAGTTCTCCACATTCACAATATGCTTCATCTTTTAAGTTAAATCTTTCCAAATATATTGGGTACGGTCCATGTCCTGTTAAAAAGTGTACTAAACCTTGTTTTGGATTAAAATAATTTGGAATGTTTCCTCATATCGGTATAAAATTGTATAAACGTCTAGATTTTGTTGAATTTTCCCATTCTTTTTGTCTTTTTCTATTTATTATTTCTTTTAATTCTCTTTTATTTCTTATATCTAATCCTATTATTTGTATTATTTTTTCATATTTTTCTTTTTTTAGCCAATAATTACATGCTTTTTTTTGTGTTTCTAAATGCATTGGCATTACTCCAGTTAAAACTGTGAGTGCTTGTGTTGCAGTTGTTCCAAATGCTCCCGTCATTCTTACAAGAAATCCTCTCTGAGCTCTATTTAATTTTTCTGCATTTTTTTTATTTATTAATCTATGTGCCCATACATTTGAACCGTACCCTACAATTGATGCAAGTATTGTACGTAGGTATATTCTCATCTGTCGGAACGAAATTCTATATTCCTTCTGTGCTATTTATTTATTTATTGAAATATACATCCACCAGGTATAAACCCATAAAGGTGTACATAAGAAAACTACATACATTGACTGAACACTTGATGACAAAATATAAAATAAAATAAAGAATAACCAAAAATGTTTCTGTTGTTAATACACATACACAATAATAAACAAAGACCTTAATAAAGAAAAATAACATGGCATCAATTCGATAAGCTATTGCGTATTTCGCGTTTAAAGATGTTAAAACTAAGAAAAAAAATGTCCACAGATCTTAAGTTATTGACACTTCTACACATACTTTTTATCGGACAATAGAAATTATGTTGCGAATTAGGCACCGAAATATGAAAAGTTACACCTGAACGTGACACAGCTCGTGGTACATTAAAGTCTACAAGACTAAGCAAAACATCGCAAATAATACATAAGCAAAACTATACTAGCAATCTTATTCTTAGAGGAGTCAAGTTTATTTTTTTAATGTGTAGGGGGGTTCAATAGAAGCTTAAGTTCAAGTTTTGGGGTTGCCACCCTTTTCCCCCGGTCGCCATATTGGAAAAAGGGATGCAAAGGGCTTTCGCGCTGTATATCCTAAACTAGCAATCCTACAGAAAATTTAATTACACACAAAATGTATAAAATTAAATTTTCTACAATTTTATATCTATTACTTCTTATCGTCAAGTGACCAACAAAAAAGTTATAAACAAAAATAAGAGAAAATTTTGTAAGAAGTTTCCTTTTGGAGGTTATAACTTCTTTTCCGTTCATTTCACAATAAAATAACATCAAAACGATATTTTGTAAAGGATTTTTCAGTGAACAATTTTCACTATAAAGTTGTTTAATGTTATTTATTATCTAGGTTTTACAGCGCTCCAAACTTGACAAATTCTCGAATTCTCATAGGAATACAATAAAAACAATATTTTTCTGTCTATACATATTATTATTAGGCGAGCGGTATCAACCGTTATGCCGACCACTAAAATCAAATTTAAGGCGAATGACCAATTTTGGTCTATTTTTATGTTTTCGAGGTCGCTGAATCGGAATATGAAGTTTATTTTTAGCTAGAGTTGGTGGAACAAATTTTATACAAAAATGAAAAAATCAATTTTGATGATTTTTCAAATTTACCTCGCTGTATCTTTGGTCGCTGTAAATATTTCCTTTTGAAAATTTTACTGTGTCATCTTTGAAGTATGTAAATAGCAATATAATTTTTCCAAAATGTTTAAACCCATTAAAAAAGGAGTACTTAATTTTTAAACATGTTGTCATCATATTTCGTTAGTTTCATGTTTCCTTAAAAAAGTTGAGTAACAAACTTTTTAGTTTATCATTTTAACGAACACAACAATAAAATATAATTCATAAAGAAGTTTTTGCAAAATTTTAAGTCAAAATATATAATAGGAAGAAAGTTAGGTTACTTTATAAACAAGCGGCACACCCCAAAAAACGCTTATATCTCGAGATCCTGATCACCGTGTAATGAATGGCTAATTTTGATCATACTTTATGATTTTGATATCAAAAATCATTTTTTTTTTCTCTTCTTAAGAATTTTGCATTTTGAGGTTGCGTCATTCTTCTTCTGAACCGGCGAATTTGTCCTAAAACAACTTCTTGGGTCTTTTCTATATATGCTTAGGGTTATAAGTATTATAGTGGGGAGAAAGGTCAAAAACAGATTAATAATAGCATAGGAATGTTAAAATCATAATAAATTGTATGAATAAAAAATATATATAGATAGAAAAGTAAGCCTAACTTTTGTTTTTATTGTATCCCTATGAGCATTCGAGAATCTAGTCAAGTTTGGAGCGCTGTAAAACCTATATAAATACATAGAATTAAACAACTTTATAGCGCAAATTATTCGCTAAAAGACCCTCTACAAAATTGCTATAATATTATTTTATTTTAAAATGAACTGAAAGAAAGTTATAACCTCCAAAATAAACTTGTTAAAAAAATTTTACATATTTTTGTTTATATCTTTTTCGTTGGTCACTTGACGATAAAAAGTAATAGAAACAAAATTGTAGAAAATTTAATTTGCTACATTTTATGTTTAATTAAATTTTCCGTAGGGTTGGTAGTTTACGAGATATAGCGCGAAACCCCTTTGCACACCATTTCCAAGATGGCGACCGGGGGACAAGGGTGGCAACCCCAAAAACTTGACCTTAAGCTTCTACTGATCTCGCCTACATATTGAAGAAATAAAATTGACTCCTTTAACAAATGCAAGGTATGGCTTAAAAAATGTAACATTTTAATGGACTAAATCTATAAATTGGAATCTCGTTGAAACAAGTATATTGATGTTTAGAGAGTCTATACTAAAAATAATAAAGTGTGTTCCAAACAAATAAATTGTGATTTTCTTATCGAATCGTAGAACTTATTGAACAGCCTAGTATTTATAATTAAAAAACAGTCTTGCCATGTTCTCTTAAGTGTTACTCACAAAACCACCACTAATAATAGCATAACTTACTCAGGATTCTATAGGGGTTGAAACCATAATTGATTAAATATTAATATAGGCCTGAGAATCGAGCTATACTAAGAACACCAAAGGACTGAAAGGACTCTTTGGATATACATAAATTTATCTAGACTTACAACTTAATGAAAATGTAGCAAGGGAGTAATCTATCTAGAAAACTAATCCCTTTGCTACCTTATATCCGGTAGTACAGTATTAGGTATGAATAAGACTTATGAGTAACCCATTAATCAAAATGCAGGGTATTAATAAAATAGTTTCTGTATATTAATTACGTCTTTAAAAGGCCATCAAAAGAGTAAATATGAACAAAATAAGAAGAGCAAGTGAAAAACTAAAAAGACATACATATACAGGGTGAGGCAAATAAAGGGCCTATTAGAAATATCTCGAGAACTAAAGGCAACAGAATCATGAAAATTGGAATACAGGGGTTTTGAAGGATGATCTATTAAATGAAAATATTTTCATCTCTTTGCAACTTCCGGTTATACCGGAAGTTGCATATAACTTCGTTTTTTTTTAAATGGGACACCTTGTATATTTTTACATTTTTGGATTCTCTTCGATGTCTTCTTTCTTAAAATATGAGGTTTTGTAATATTGTACAGGATATTTTAAAAGATAATTACGTTTTTTTTCAAACCTGGTAGAATTGTAGTTTGAAACCTTGTTTCAAAATTCACACCTGGTAGAATTGTAGTAGTTGGACATCTTAAACTCTACTTACGTTCAAATTATTTTTAATATAGTCTACTATTGTTAAGAATCATTAGTATAGCTAAATTTTTAATTTTTGTATACAGGGTTGGTCGAAACACGGAATGAGTATTTTCTGAGTTTTCTTAAATGGAACATCCTGTATTTTAGTATTGTAATGAAATGATATTTTATGGTACTTCTTTACTTCTTAAGCATTCCCTATACCTAACTGCTTTAATTTGTGCTTAATTGTTAATCGCACCAACAATCTTAACTACGTAGGTATTTTGATAACTAAACCATTATTGGTAATTTTAAGGACCAGTCTGGATTAATATGTATTTATTTCTGAAAAATTATTTGGGATTGAGTATTTTCACGGCCAACCTAATAAAATTTTACATATTTTTTGTTGCAATTAATGTTTAGCTTGAATCACCAATAACTCACAAATTAAAGCAGTTAGGTATAGGGAATGCTTAAGAAATAAAAAAGTACTATAAAATATCATTTCACTACAATACCAAAATACAGGGTGTTCCATTTAAGAAAACTCAGAAAATACACATTCCGAGTGTCGACCAACCCTGTATACTAAAATTAAAATTTAGCTATACTAATGATTCTTAACAATAGTAGAGTATATTAAAAATCATTTGAACGTAAGTAGAGTTTTAGATGTCAAACTACTACAATTCTACAGGGTGTGAATATTGCTACGAAATTAATAAAAAAACGTAATTATCTTTTAAAATACACTATATAATATTACATAACTTCATATTTTAAGAAAGAAGACATCGAAGAGAATCCAAAAATGTAAAAATATACTGGGTGTCCCATTTAAAAAAACGAAGTTATAAGCAACTTCCGGTATAACCGGAAGTTGCAAAGAGTTGAAAATATTTTTATTTAATAGGTCATCCTTCAAAACCCCTTTATTCCAATTTTCATGATTCTGTTGCCTTTAGTTCTCGAGATATTTCTAATAGGCCAGTTATCTGCCTCACCCTATATAAATATAAAAACACAGCTATTAAATTACGAGAAATCTTGTAATTAAATAAAATTTCAATTTAAACAACACATTTACTGTGTTTGTACTTACAAAATGTTTTATTTTGCTGTTCGTGAAATTTGATTTCTAAATAGAAATACATCGGCTGTAGAAATTGCGAGTTAAAAATTCTGACTAGAAACCCACACAGACAAGTAAAGTTGGTTTTTATTATAAAAAATATGGGTCAGTTTAACATACAAAGCCAATGATACAAAAATCTGATTGTAGTGTTGCAATAATTAAATGAAAACATTATAAGCTTAAGAATTTTTTATCTATATATTATGGCTATCTATGTCATTATAATCAACCCGTATGCGTTTACTGCTGGACATAGGTCTCCCTCAGCTCTTTCTATCTGTCTCTGTTTTGTGCGGCTTGCATCCAGTTACCTATAAGGCCCAAACCAGACGGGCCACTCTGCAGCGCTACTCTGTGGATCCACAGAGTGGCCGAAACAGGCGATTTTCTAGCGCCGGCGACTACGCTGCGAAGTGGATCGTTTGGAAGGGTGCGGCGTTTAATGTAATGGGTGAGAAAAAACAGTAAGTTTAATCAAATGATTAAAAGCCGGCTAATATTTTTTTAAAAAAGTGTGTTCGTCAAAATCAGTGTTTGTAATGTCCATAGTTTTAAATATTTTATAAAATTTCAACGCTTTTGAAAAAATACCAATAAACTAAATAAATGGAATTAAGAAGAATCAGACAAAAACAGCTATATCACAGAGAGAAGCACATCAGTGGCGTCTCGTGGCCTTAGAGACAGGGTCGGCAAGGTCTTTTTGTCTCCTCATATAGGTATACCATCTAATTAAAAGGCTCAAAATCATCATAGGAGATTTTTTTGTTTGGTTTACTTGATATTCTCTCTTGTTTCATGGTGTTTCGACAATATGCTTTGATTCTTTTGAGACGAGTGAAATCCCGTTCATTTAAAGCAGAAGTTGGTGGTAATAAGGGAATTGATGATCAGTTTGTTGTAATAAAATGCAGTACTTTATAAAATTACACATTATTTGCAACTTATCCAACTTTCTGAAAATATTTGGATCAGCATAATTTTTAAGTAATTTTTAATACCGGGTGTCCACTTATATTTTCCCCCATTCTAACTGCCTATAACTTCTAAACGGTTCAAGATAGAAATATGCGGTTTTCGCTGAAATGTTTTATTTCAGTAAAAGTTTTGTCTGAATGGATTTAATTTTTTACATCGCTTTCAAATTCGAAATAAAAAATGGCGGATTTTTGAAAAAAACTTTGTTTTTTTTTAATGGAACACCCAGTATATTTTTTTGTAAATTGAAAGAAAGGTCATTCACCTATCCAGCGCTATAAAGTTTTTCAAAATGGGTTGTCAAATCACTGAGTAATTAATTTTTAAAATGAGGGGTGTAACGTTGATATCACATACCTAAATAACATAACTGAGCAAAATGATATTATGTTATATGATTCCCACATTGCATCTCTCATTTTAAAAATTAATTGCTCAGTCATTTGGCCAACCGATTTTAAAAATTTTTATATCGCTGGATAGGTAAATGACCGTTTTTTCAAGACACAAAAAAATATACTGGGTGTTTTAAAAAAAAAGTCAACAACGTTTTTTTTTTTCAAAAATCCGCCATTTCTTATTTAAAAGCGATATAAAAAATGAACATTTACCTAAAAACTTGAAAAAAGGGTCATTTACCTATCCAGCGATATAAAATTTTTTAAAATCGGTGGTCAAATGATTGAGCAATTAATTTTTAAAATGAGAGATGCAATGTGGAAATCACATTTAACTTGCTTAGTTATGTTATTTAAGTATGTAATATTCACGTTGCACCTCTCATTTTAAAAATTAATTACTCAGTGATTTGAAAACCGATTTTGAAAAAAATTATATCGCTAGATAGGTGAATGACCTTTCTTTCAATTTACAAAAGAATATACTGGGTGTTCCATTAAAAAAAGTCAACAAAGTTCTTTTCAAAAATCCGCCATTTTTTATTTCGTATTTGAAAGCGATATAAAAAATTCCATCCATTCAGACACAACTTTTACTAAAATAAAACATTTCAGTGAAAACCGCATATTTCTATCTTGAGCTGTTTAGAAGCTGTAGGCAGTTAAAATGGGGGAAAATATAAGTGGACACCCGGTAAATACATATCTTGAAAATTCTTTGACGAAGGTAACTTTTAAATTTTGAATCGTCAAAGAGGTAAAAAATTTGCAAATCTTCAAAATTCGAAAAACGAGTATCTATTTGCATAATACATAGTAGGTATCCAAAATTTTGAAAATATACTCGTTTTTCGAGATATGTATTATGCCTCTGTCTTTTTTGGGGTGGTTCGGAAATATCAAGCGAACCCAAAACGTCACTGCGTATTATGTTGGAAACTACTATCATTACAAAAATCTCTGAGACTTTGCACCAGTTTTCTTATTCTATCTTTGGAATAAATAATGTCAGTTGACTGATTTTGAACAACAATGAATATCAAATCGGTTTGGGCAAACACTTTCTTAAAAATATTTAAAAGAATATTAAAAGAGTAATCATTTAAGAAAGTTCTCAAACCGATTGCTTCACGGATTAATATATCACATCACAACTTTCAAAATCGTCGCCTTCGGTAATAAATTAAAAAAAACTGTTCACGAAAATCTACTACAGTGCAAACTAACCGAGGTTTAAAATTTCATCGCGTCTGACAAACTGTTCTAAAACAGTAGTCCGTTTGGGCGAGCTAAACTGGCAAGAAAAAACGATATTCTTTAATTTTTTTACACGTATCCTGCAAAACTAAATTCATTCTATTCCCATGACAGTGAGTAAATAAAGCTTGTGGTGCGATAGTTTTAATTTGCCTCGAGACCGTTCAATTCACCAGACATCACGGCAGCGCCGTCATAAGTTTGCCCCAATTTGCCCTATTAATTTATTAAAATATATAAATATAATATATATAATATATAAAAAATTTTAATCTGTTCTTTAAAACACCAAAAAAATATTCTGCCTTATTGCTTTTACTCACGTCTGTAAAACCTAAAAACCTCTCACAAATATTACCACGTAACGCGTATCGGGCAACAATTGATAATGATAATTATTGAGAATGACCTGATAATCAGAAGTTCCATGTACTTCTAGCGAAAAGCAAATTAATGGTTTTCTAAATCTCAGATCCAATAACGTTATTCAAAATGTAACTAATTGATTATACTAGTTCATTCTGTACTGTTTTAGACATGCCGCTAAATATCTTAGAATCAGAAAGTAAATTTAGAAAATTCGAAATCGTATTTCTTAAACAATTTTATTAGTTATCTATAATTATATGATATAACGATTATACGATATTATATATCTATAAATAAATAATAATTCCTGACAATTTAAAAAAATTACAATATCAACTAAACAACGTAAAACGGCGTGATTATTTTTTACAATTTCTGCCGATGTTTCCAAATGAAAAATCGGCAGATTTAAATGTGCCGTACCTGCTGCTAATGCCTACGGACTTACGGATAAATGTATGTTCGGTTGCTCCTCGACTTGTATTATTTTTCGTTGAGTTTTACGTGTAAATCGTCAAGCTAGAGATGAGCTGGGGTCGGCTAGCAGAACAGTCAGATGAATGGCTCGGATCATTCATTTTTTGAAAAGTCTCTTATGCTCAGGGATCTCTTAACGCTCGGATTGGTCGAATCCTTTTAAAAACCATGAATAAAATTTAGTCTGTATTATCTGACAGTTTTTTTATTTCACAGATACAAAAAATGACATAAACTCTGATTAAATTGAATATTAAAAAAATCTATAATATCTATAAATGTGTGGGTCGGCACTGCCGACCCTGCCGACCCTGACCGGCCGCCACTGAAGCACATAAAAAATCAACCAGTATATCGGGTATCCTACAAGCGTAAAATAGTTTGATACAACCTGACAACTGAGTGAAAGTGAAAAACATGTTAGCTTGCAACCCCCTTTTAACTGATATCTTATCGTTTTGTTTTCAACAACAAACAAGAAAACCTTTTTTAACCTAGGATGGGACCCCACTATTTAGCATAAATAAACAAACAATATTGTATTTGTTTTGTTCAGTTCAAATACATCCAATGTAGGTATAATAAAGTGTAAATATAAATAGAGAAAACATTGCTTAAGGGATTTATTCTTTTCGATAGAGCTACCTTCTTTAAAATCAGAAACGAATAATTCAAAGATGACGTCCCACGCTTTTCCTTTGAATGCCCTATAAATATGCCCTCGGGCTCTTGTATCACATATATCAAAAACCGTTCCGAATCGAAATTCATTTTAGGTGCTCACCCTATAAATTCTCGTAAACATCTGCGGCAGCTACAAAAGTGGTCCGTTTGAATAGCGTTTGTTACTAGTGGACGCCACTAGCAGTGAGACTCGGCGACTGTGGCTAGCCACAGTCGCTCGTCTGGGGTGCGACGTCCACTTAACATAAGAACCCACGGTAAATCATTGGAAGCTGTTTTGTGGATCCACAGAGTAGCGCTGCAGATTGGCCCGTCTGGTTTGGGCCTAACATGCTTTAGATCGTCGCGCGTCGGTCTCTCTGGTTGGTGGGCGTCCTCTGCTCAGTAGTGCTTCTTCTCGTGACCTCCACTCGACAATACGTTTTGTCCATCGGTTGTCTGACAATCTGACGACGTATCATGCCAATTCCACTTTAGCGACGAGATTTTTTCGACAGCGTCTCTTGTTTTTGTTCTACGACGTATTTCTTGTAGCTCATGTAGTTTCCTGTACCTCGGTATTCAAATTTTTGTAAATGAAACAATAAATCTCTGGTAAATAAAAGATTAAAAATACTCCGTGTATTGTAGGTTCAGAAATGCAATATAACCGGTGTGGACCTATGGCCTACAATTAGGGGGCTTTAGAAAAAAGGCAATTATAGATATTTAAGACGCTCCAGAACCGAATATGAAGTAAAATTGTAGATGCTCCTTGGTATGTTCGGAGCAACGATCTACGTAGAGACCTTAAAGTTGAATATACCATCATCATCAATGGTGCTAAAGCCCTATAAAAGAGCCTCGACCTTCCCAAGTCTATTACGCCAGTCAGTCCTATCCATTGCCAACCGTTGCCAGTTTGCTGCGCCTATTTTTCTCCCATCCTCATCTACACCATCCTTCCATCTAAGTTTTGGCCTACCCCTATTTCTACTTCCCACAGGTTGTGACATAAGGATTCTTTTAGGAGATTTATTATGCTGTGATCTTGCTAGATGTCCTGCCCATCTTAGTCTTCCTATTCTTATAAGAGATACTACGTCTTTACCAACAAATATATGTTTATATCTGTGGTATACCTCGTAGTTGTACCTCCTCCTCCAAATACCATTTTCACAGATGCCACCGAATATTCCTCTCAGAATCCTTCGTTCAAATATAAGCAAAAGGTTTTCATCTGCCTTGGAGATGGTCCATGTCTCCGATCCATATGTCAACACTGGTTGTATTAAGGTTTTTTATATGGTTATTTTTGTTTCTGCTTCTGATTTGTCTACTCAGTCCAAAATAGCATTTATTTGCTAGAATTATCCTTCGCTTGATTTCTTCCGTTATGACGTTCTCCTTGGTGATCAGGGAGCCTAAGTATGTAAATTTTTCATTCACTTCAAAGGTGGAGTTATCAACAGTGAATTGGTGACCGATGTTTCTAGCTCTACTGTTGGGTGTTGATGTCAACATCTTAGTTTTCTCCTCGTTTACTTTCAGGCCCATATTTCTTGAGGCATTTGAAAAGGTGGTATACATTTCTTCTAGTTTGCGTGTTGTGCGAGCAACTAGGTCCACGTCATCTGCATATGCCAAAATTTGGGGTGATTTATTAAAAATATTTCCTCTGTTGTCTATTCGTGCATCTCTGACCGCCTTTTCTAGAGCTATGTTGAAGAAAAGACACGCCAGCGCATCTCCCTGTCGCAGCCCAACATTTGTTTCAAACGCCTGTGATTGTTCGCCCTGTATTTCGACTTTGCAAACGACTTTACGCATTGTAGCCTTAACCAATCTTATCAGTTTATCAGGGATGTGGAATTCATCCATGGCTTCATACAATTTATTTCTTAGGACACTATCATAGGCCGATTTAAAATCTACGAAAAGATGGTATGTGTCGATATTGAGTTAATTGGTTTTTTCCAGTATTTGCCTTCTCACAAAGATCTGGTCTGTTGTTGATCGACCAGGCCTAAAACTACTTTGATATTCTCCAAGCAGCTCCTCTGAATGTGCACTTAGGCGACCATATAAGATACTCGAAAATATTTTGTAAGCTGTATTAAGGAGGGTTATTCCACTATAGTTTCTACATTCCAATTGATCACCCTTTCTGTGTAGCAAGCAAACGATTCCAATACACCATTCTTCCGGGATTTGTTCCTCATTTCAGGCTCTCAGTATTATTTTATATATTTGATTAGTCAGAGTAGCGCCCCCATATTTAATAAGTTCCGCGGATATACCATCACTTCCTGGAGATTTATTATTGTTTAGCTGTTTTCTGTTGAATATATTCCAAACGAAATTAACAAAGTCGACAGGTGATATGAAAAGAGGCTCCATAAACATCCCAACAATGAAGTAGCTCAGTTTCTTATCACCAATTCAAGATGCGAAGGCTCAAGGCGACTAATCCGTTCCAGCTTGTGTAAAGTGAGAAATTGTGCAAAGGTTAGTTAGTGTTGTATATTGTAGCAACAACAAAGGAGTGGGCATTTCATGTTAAAAAGAGCTAGGATTGACCAGTTGACATATATATTACAAACAATTTTAGAATGATTTGGTTACAGCAATTCGAAAGCAGGAGCATTGTCAAAGCTCTTTGGTACTATAGGAACAGTGGCCTCCATAGGGACCTAGAAATGGATACTGTTAACAAGATCGCTGAAAAATTTTCCAACAGTCACGATCAACGACTTATTCAACACGTCAATGTTGAGGCCATCCAGCTCCTCGAAAACACGGACCTGGCTTGAAGACTGACGGGGAAGAAACCCCTCGAGTTAGATAAGTGAAAAGCATTATAGTGCAAGTAATAGTATAGGTTAATATTTTTGCAATAAATTAACAGAATTTAGGGGATACTATTGAGTTTCTCCTTCGTCTTAAGTTTATAGTAGTAATTTAGGCTATAAAAAATTACTCATTGATCATTTTATTTGATCAGATTTTAATGTTTTTAACATCCTATCAGTGTTTATTAATTTAAAAAAAAATTAAAGAAATTTTAACGGTTGAAAAAAAAAATAAAATTTTATACATCTTCTAAAAGATTCTACATTTTAAGTTATATCTATATTAAATTTTTTATAAATCATTAGTAGAAAACGTCCAAAATAGTCCAATTTCATTGCAAATTACGTTGCTAGGTTAATATCTTCTCAGGAATATAGAGTAACATCAACATCTAACAAAACTTGGTAAGTTTTGAAAACTGTCTTTCAATTTTGGTTTCTTGGATGCTGTTTTTTAATAGTTTTTTTTTGTATTTATCTTCAGGCCCATTACCTTGAAGAATTTTTCAAGCCTGTTGATCTTCTTTTGCATATGGCTGCTTTGTTCGGTCAGGGGACAAATGTCGTCTGCGAACTCCAAATCCTCCAGCTGGTCATGGAATTTCCACCTAATACCTGTTCTATTATCGCTTACTTTCTGCATGATCCAGTCTGTTATTATTAGGAATAATGTCGGATACAACACAAATCCTTGTTTAACTCCTCTTTGTTTAGCTATATCTTCTACCATTTCTCCCACATGTTCTAGTCTGGCTCTACCTATATTCCTTGTAGAAGAGTCTGATTAAGTTGATGTATTTCATTAGTAGTACAATGTAGAGTTAGTACAGTTTTAGAATCCTTCACATAATTTGTTCTCTGTTTATGTATACTATTGAAGGCCTTTTAAAAGTCAATAAACATTATTAGCCCAATAAATGACCGTTTTTGGAGTGTAATTTGCAGGGGCAACTCCGAATTGCATGAAAATTTGGATTTAGGTTTTACTTACCCTCCACTTCAAAGTTGAATTTGTGCCGTTGGTTGCTTTTACTTGTGGGGTGACATTTACCCTTTCTCGGGGGGTGAAAAACGCGTTTTTAAAATAAGGCCGGAAATGGATAAATTTACTTATTTTAAGCACCTTTTGTTCTATAAAGTTTTTTACGTAAGTCAATACATTTCGAGTTATTCGCCATTTAAAATGTTGATTTTTTGACAGAAAAAATACGTTTTCAGACGTTTTCCCAAATAACTCAAAAAGTAAATATTTTATGGCAAAAAATATTTTTGGCAAAAGTGTAGCCTATAAAAAAAATGAAAAAAAATGGTGTACCAGTAAAGTCTACAAATTGAGTAGAAGCAAAGTTGTATCTCATGAAAAATACGTTCTTCTTCGTCTAATTCCAAATCGAATAATTCAACGGGAAATCACCGAAAAAAGAAGCGTTTTTCGGGAAAACCTTATTAACATTTTTAAATTATCGAAAAAAAGCTTATTATTTGTTTTTTACAAAAGTTTATAGCATCAAAAATAAACGAGTTACACTGAAAAAAAAAGTTGGCCCCTTTTTTTGTTAAAAAAATCGTGAAAACCTCCCTCTATTTAGCACCCTAAATGAAATTAATCGTTTGGCTTTACCATTATATTTTAACTGTATGTGTATTGTTTATATGATCTGTAAGTTTGATTGGTTTGAAGTGCTTATTTTTGAAAATATTTGGTTTTATAGTAAAACAAATATTTCTAAAAACTTTTGAAAAATTTAATTTTTTCAAAATAACTTAAAAAGTATTAGTGATAAGAAAAATCTTAAACAGTAAAAATGTAGGTTTTGCTATTATAAATATGCTAGTATCATTTTGTTTCTCCGTAAGACAAAAATTGGTTAAGATATGGCTATTTAAAATTTGCATACACTCGTGATTAGTGACCCATTCAAGCTTTCTCAATTAGAACCCTTTCAAAAATAAACACTTTAAACCGGTGAGACTGACAGATATATAAAAAATAGATAGTTAAGTAAATTGTTTGTAAAGCGGTAGCGATTAATTTCATTTGGAGAGCTAAACAGGGCGAGATTTTCATGATTTTTTACAAAAAACAAGAGGTCCAACTTTATTTTGAGCGTAACTCGCTTATTTTTAATGCTAAAACTTTTGTTTACAATTAAAACAAAGCTTTTTGTAAACACTTTAAAAAATTTTAAATGGGTTTTTCCCGAAAAGTGCTTAATTTTTCGGTGATTTCACCTTGAAATAGTCGATTTGTAATTAGACGAATAAGAACGTATTTTTCATGAGCTACAACTTTGTTTTTATTTGATTGATAGACTTTATTGATACACCATTTCTTTGGGTTTTCTTTAAGCTAGTCTGAAAACGTAGTATTTCTGTCGAAAAACAACATTTTCAATGGCAAATAACTCGAAAAGTATTGACTTAAGTAAAAAACTCTAAAGAACAAAAGTTGCTTAACATCAGTCAATTTATCCATTTTCAGTCTTATCTTGAACGTATGTATTTTCACCCCCGAGAAGGGGTGACTGTCACCCCCCAAGTAAAAGCAACCAACGGCATAATTTCAACTTTGAAGTGGAGGGTAAGTAGAACCTAAATCCAAATTTTCATGCAATTCGGAGTTGCCCCTGAAAATGACACGGTATCGCCAAATTTCGCGTTCATTTACTGGGCTATATGTTTATATTTTTTGCCATTCACTAGCTTTTCCAAGATAATCCTTAAAGTACAAATGTGGTCGATAGTGGAGCTTTTAGCGAAAAAGCCTGCTTGGTTGCTTCTTAAAAAAATTAACGGTTGAAAAAAAACAAAATTTTCAACAGCTTCTATAAGACGTCACATCTTTAATTATATTTAGGTAAAAATTGTAATATAACATTAGTAGAAAACGTCCAAAATAGTCCAATTTCATTGGAAATTACGTGACTAGGTTAATATCTTCTCAGGAATATAAAGTAACATCTAACAAAACTTGGTAAATCAATGACTTCTCCGAGGATACACGTCAGTTGCTACAAACTTTGCTTTAATCACCTTACTGTTATATCACTCGAGTTAATACTTAAAGTCAGTTAATCTTGAATATGAAAGACAGAAGCAGGATATGAGCAAATATGTAATTACATTAGATTTGCCAGATTTAATTAAATACTCGTTTAAAACAATTTTTCGCGAAAAGGAACGAAAAATTTGTCCCAAGAAATCTGCAAGTCATTTTCATATGAACAGGGTATTTTCAAATTTTGTAGTATTAATTGGAACGCTAAAGTCTGTTCGAAACGGGAAAACTCGAAAGTGCATGCCACGAGATGAAACGCTTAGCATTGCAGATATTGGGTTTGAGTGAAGTTAGATGGTCAGGTTCAAGTAGAGTTAAAACCATGAACAAAACATTCTATCACTCTGGTAATAATGATCCGGTTCATCGTAACGGAGTTGGAGTAATTTTAGAAGAAAAATACAACAATGCCGTCACAAATTTTGTGGAATTTTCGGACCGATGTCTACTTATTCAACAATCAGGAAAGCCAGTAAATATTAACATCATTCAGACTTATGCCCCTACGGCTGATGTAGAAAAACTTATAAAGATGACCAAAAAACGAAACCTAACATTTATTTTAGGTGACTTTAACGCTAAGTTAGGTAGAGGAAAGGTTCCTGGATTGATTTTGCTTCGGACTTGGAGTAGAGAACAACAAGGGAGAGAGACTGACCGAATTCTGCAACAACACAATATGGTAGCGACAAATACATGGTTTAAATTACATCCTCGCAGGTTATACACTTGGAAATCAGCATAATACAATAAAAACAGAGGAATCCGTAACCAAATAGATTAAGGAAAAGACTATCGTGCTCACAAACATCCGACAATGGACATGGCTAAATTTTGAACAGCTAATAAGAACAGCTGAAGACAGAGAAGTGTTTGCAATTGTAGTAGCCAACCTCCATTGAGGAGAGGGCACTTTAAGGAGAAGAAGTTTTATTAAGATACATAAAATATTTGCCATTTGGATCGCTAACCTTCAAAAGAAAACGGCACAATAAGAAGAAGAAGAAGATACATAACTCTTACATAGATCCGACAGCCTTGGTAAATACAAAACTGTGTTACACGCTGAAGTTTTTGCTTTGGCGGTCTGCATTGATGAAATCATGAATGGAGAGTCTAAATCTAAGATAATCAACATTTTGACAGATACCCAAGCGGGTATTCTGTCAGTAAAGAACCCACTCACGAAATTAAAACTGGTGAGGAACTGCAAAGATCTCAACAATCTACTAAAGACAATAGAGTGTCTTTAATATGAATGTTGGATCATGAGTGAGTGCAAGAGAATGAACGAGCAGATATGAGCTGCAAAACAAGGCTCAAGAGAAACTTTTGAAGGCCCAGAACCTTTCTGTGACATCATTAAAAATGCTACGAAAAACGAGGTTCAGAAATGACTGATAAGGAAACATCAAAAGAAACGAAGAGATACTCAAAAGCAAATCCAGGCTAAAAAAATAATCAAGAACATTGAAAAAAAAACTCTTGAATAATTTAACGAATCCCAATAAACGAGAGGTCAAAACTGTCACTGAAATGCTGAATGGACAAGTGTTTGCAATTGTAGTAGCCAACCTCCATTGAGGAGAGGGCACTTTAAGGAGAAGAAGTTTTATTAAGATACATAAAATATTTGCCATTTGGATCGCCAACCTTCAAAAGGAAACGGCACAATAAGAAGAAGAAGATACATAACTCTTACATAGATCCAACAGCCTTGGTAAATACACAACTGTGTTACACGCTGAAGTTTTTGCTTTGGCGGTCTGCATTGATGAAATCATGAATGGAGAGTCTAAATCTAAGATAATCAACATTTTGACAGATACCCAAGCGGGTATTCTGGCAGTAAAGAACCCACTCACGAAATTAAAACTGATGAGGAACTGCAAAGATCTCAACAATCTACTAAAGACAATAAAGTGTCTTTAATATGAATGTTGGATCATGAGTGAGTGCAAGGGAATGAACGAGCAGATATGAGCTGCAAAACAAGGCTCAAGAGAAACTTTTGAAGGCCTAGAACCTTTCTGTGACATCACTAAAAATGCTACGAAAAACGAGGTTCAGAAATGACTGATAAGGAATCATCAAAAGAAATGAAGAGATACTCAAAAGCAAATCCAGGCTAAAAAAATAATCAAGAACATTGAAAAAAAAACTCTTGAATAATTTAACGAATCCCAATAAACGAGAGGTCAAAACTGTCACTGAAATGCTGAATGGACATTGCTGTTTAAGAAACCACCTATAAATTTTACAAGGAATGATATTGTGACCATTTGTAGGCTTAAATTCGGACATGCAAGCTTTCCTCAACATTTTTATAGAATCGGTGTAGTCAATACCGAACTTTGTGAAACCTGCAATGTGGTAAGCGACTTAGATCACATTTTTTATGCTTGCAGTAAATTTGAAATACAAAGACAGGAATTTATTAATAGTTTATTATCGCAAAACTTATACCCCCCTTTCAATGTACTCTATTTACTATCATTAAATATGTATCAGGTATACAAAATTATTCTTAAGTTTATTAAAATGTGTAACTTAAAAAATTTTAGTGTAGGTGTTAAGCTCGTTACCTCTGTTATATGTTACTTTCCGTGGTCTACCCTTTCTGTCTGTGAGTCACCTTGAATGACCCCTAGGTGCGAAAGGTAATCCTAGTTCCTATCCCCATCGTAGCTCTTCTTTTATCGACAACAATCGACCTCTTGTTTTAATTTCCAGAATAATAGTGTAGTTAGTTTAGATAGAATAGGTTATAAATTTGCTACAGGCTGAATGGACACATGAGCCCGAAGGCCAAAAAAACCACCTATACAAACTAGGTAAAAAATTACTAAAATTGTTTACAAAAATTTATTTTATTAAAATCCCTTAAAGGGCTACATCACAGAACGGGGATGGAGAATGTAAGGGATTTTAATAAAATCTACGTTTTGTAAACGAATTTACTAATTTATTGTGATTAATTATACAGTGTGGGCCAGAGAAAACAGTCCACCTCGATATTTGGCAGTATTTATTATATTTTAAGAAAATAAAGAAACAGGTCGATTTTTAATCTAAGGGGGACACATTTTTACGGTACATTTATCTATCATTTTTCAACCCTATCCCTTCCACTTCCCCACTCCTTATTTTTAAATAGGGAATAAGAGTCGTGTGCTAGCTCATTTGAAAAGTTATTCAATTCTCTATTCAGTAATATTAACATTGACATAATCATTTATACAGGGCGTCCAAGAAAAATTATTTTGAATTAAACTAATTGACACAAAAAGAAGAACGTATGTAATTTATTTAACTCAAAATGCATTCTACTGCTGACAGAAAACATAAAAAATGTTTATTTAATAACAAAACATTGTGTGTTGTTTAAATTCAAAATTCAACCTAATAAGAGGTAGATGGGTGGCAGCTTGAACTTTGAAATTAAGCGAAAAGCAATGTTTATTTATCAAAAAACATTTTTTTCTGTTTTGTGGCGCAGTAGAATGTATTTTCAGTTAAATAAATTACATACATTCTTCTTTTTGTGTCAATTAATATAATTAAAATATTTTTTCCTGGACACCCTGTATAAATAATAATGTTAATGTTTATATTACTGAATAGATAATTGAATAACCTTCCAAATGAACTAGCACTCGACCCCTATTCCCTATTTAAAAATAACGGGTGGGGGAAGTGGAAGGGAAGGGGTTGACAAATGACAAATGTATGTACCGTAAAAATGTGTCCCCCTTAGATCAAAAATCGACCTGTTTCTTCATTTCCTTAAAATCTAATAAATACTGCCAAATATCGAGGTGGACTTTTTTCTTTGCCCACACTGTATACAGCCAGCTACAAGAATTCATTTCCTTGTGGATTTTGTAAACTAAGTAAGGTAAATGAACTATGATACAGAAAGTACGATATGGAAGAAAATACTGCTATACACATATGCCAACGCAATGTGCTAAATGGTGTAAGAAAGAGATCCTAAAACTACCAATAAGTAAACTGTTTGACTTCGTTAAGGCCACAGAACTTATTAGAGGTTAAGGAAAAAAACAAGATGTGGTACAAAAACCTTACTACCAAGTCCCAGAGACTAACGATTCTCGCCGGATTTAAGAAGAAAAAGAAAAAGATACACAACTCCACCTGCAGTTTTGTTGCGTGAAGGTGGGGGTGTACCGTTTAGTGAGCAGCCTACTAATAAACTTAAATCAATACAGCTCATAGAAACAAGATTATACCTCGGAATAGGAATGATTCTATTACTACTACTGATTTATGTATTATTTATTACATATGTACCAAAATGAAAAAAAAATAGCAAAGTAAACTCAGGAAGAATGTATAATTTGATATGTGTATAAAAGCGGCAAATAACACCATCAAAACTGTAGCATGGTTAAAAATTATTTAATCTACATACCTATGTTTTCTGATATATGATGTATATCCTGCTTACCTAAAACAAAAAATAAGACATTTTATTATAATTAATAATTTCATTTAAATCCAAATGAAAAGATTGTGTTATGCAGACCACGCCGCGTTAATCGCCGAGACAGAAGACGATCTCCAAAGATTAACAGACATCTTCAATACAACAGCCAAGAAATACAATATGATAATATCAGCAGAAAAAACCAAATGACAATAAAAAAAACAACATCTAAATACCCACTACGATGTAAAATCAAAATTGATGGAAAAATAATAAGGTTTAGATATCTGGGAATAGATAAAACCAGTTACGGAGATGTTGAAGAGGAAGTACGACAACAAAGCTTAAAGCAAATAAAGCGGTGGGATCTCTTAATGACACAATCTGGAAGAACAAACCCCTAAGATAATACACAAAAGCAAGAATCTATAAAGCAGCAATTATACCTATATTGGTATACACTATGACTACTAGAAACAAAAGAGATGAAAATACTTCGACGAATATCAGGGAAAAGTCTGTTGGAAAGGGAGAGAAGCGAAAACATAAGAAGATCATGCGATGTAGAAGACATAAATGGATAGGTGACAAAACGGAAACAGGAGTGGAACGAACACATTAGTAGGATGGCAAAGGATAGGATAGTACAAATAGCATGAGATAAGTCACCAAATGGACCAAGAAGTATTGGCAGACCAAGAAAAAGATGGTGCGATAACTTAAACAATTTAGGAGGGTAATATTGAAGTAGAAACATGCTTTAAAGCCTACATACAATAAGGAAGAAGAAAAAGATTTATTTAATCATAACATGCAATAGCAGGGTGCAATAGTCCTCAATTGGAAGCATTTGAATTAAGGCTGTATCGGAGAATAATTAAAATTCCGTGTACTGACCAGATCACAAATCAGGAGGCCCTAAAAAGAATGGAGAAGAACAGAGAGGTACTGATCACCATCAAATCTCGAAAGTTACAGTACTTCGGAAACATTATGCGAAATGAACCAGATATAAACTCATATAAGTTATTCTGCAAGGAAAACGAGGTACAGGAAGAAGAAGAACCTCTTTGTTGAAGAACGTCAGAACCTGGTTCAACAAAACATATGTGCAGCTTTCCCGCGTTGCTGCAGATAAGATAAACATTACCACGGTGATCGCCAACATTCCTTACAGATAGACACATCAAGAAGATAGCAGGGCTGTTTCAAAATTAAATAATCTAACAAATAAAATACAAGATTCTTCGACAAAAGGATTATTTCAACAGTCTCCTGCTCAAGAGAATAAAAATTATGATTCTTATAAGGTTATTTCAAAGTATCGGTGGCTTCTTATTTTAAAGAAATGTTATGTTTATAGCCTTTTTTCTATTCGAATTGTCGAATAAAGGCCTCTTTCATTTCTCTCCATTCATCCCTGTTTGATGTCGTCGCTCCAGCGCATTTAGGGTATTCCTCTTGGTCTCTTCGCATCGTAAGGTCGCCAATTTCCAACTTCTTTGCTCCATCTACTTCTTGACGTTCGTTGTGTCCAGCCCATTTCCATTTTAATTTAGCTCCTTGTTCCACGGCGTCCCTTACTTTTTTTTATTTTACATAGTAAAGTAATTTTTTGGTGGCTTATGTAAAATTTCCGAATGGTATGGGACACTATCCAAAATTATAAGAGATGGTTCATATAAACTGGAATAAACTGGTTTTTTCGTCCAACCATTTTACAGACATCTTCGTATTCACGTTATCGTGATAATCAGTTCATTTTAATATTATCGAACACTCAAGATCCACTCCGTTAATAAAACCATATTAGTATAGTATAGTTGATCCAAAAGATGGCATAACCCAGACATCCAAAGCGAAAGTTATCCTTCAACACCAAATTGTTCTATATGGTCCACACAATGTCCAGAAAAAAGTCACACCGTTTTGAGCGTCGGGTTTGGGGGGGAGAGGGGGGAGAAATCGGTAAATTCTTAGTTTTTTAAGTTTTTCGCCAATATTTCTAAAACTATGCGGTTTAGCATAAACAACCCTCTATACAAAATTATTCTACATTAAATTAGAAATAAAAAAGGCCCTATGCATCATCTTTCTAAAATGAATGGTTCCAAAGTTACGGAGGTAGTATAGTATAACTGGTCCAAAAAAAGGCCTAACCCAAACATCCAAAGTCAAAGTTTTCCTCCAACATCAAAATGTTCTATATGGTCCACATATTGTTCAGTAAAAAGTTACACCATTTTGAGCGTCCGGTTTGGGAGGGAGATAGGAGAGAAGCCGGTAAATTAGTAATTGTTTTACGTTTTTCGTCAATATTTCTAAAACTATGCTTTAACGTAAACAATGGTATATACAAAAATGTTCTACATAAAATTTGAAACAAAAAATGTTCTACATAAAATTTGAAACAAAAAATGTTCTATACATAATTGTTATAAAATCAACGGTTCCAGAGTTACGGAGGATGAAAGTCGAGGTTTCCGATACTTTTTATATTTTTTGGGTAATATTTATGATATAACTATACTAAAAACTCAGACATCCACACCATTTTGGGCGTCGGGTTTGGGGGGGAGAGGGGGGAGAAATCGGTTAACATTAAAAGTATCGAAAACCTCCAGTTTTCACCCTCCGTAACTCTGGAACCGTTGATTTTATAACAATTATGTATAGAACCTTTTTTGTTTTAAATTTTATGTAGAACATTTTTCTATACAACATTCCTTACGCTAAAGCATAGTTTTAGAAATATTGACGTAAACCGCAAAAAAACTACTAATTTACCGACTTCTCCCCCATCTCCCCCTCCCCCCAAACCGGACGCTCAAAATGGTGTAACTTTTTACTGAACAATATGTGGACCATATAGAACAATTTGGTGTTGAAGGAAAACTTTTACTTTGGATGTCTGGGTTAGGCCTTTTTTGGACCAATTATACTATACTACCTCCATAACTTTGGAACCGTTCATTTTAGAAGGTTTATGTATAGGGCCTTTTTTATTTCAAATTTAATTTAGAACAATTTTGTGTAGAGGGTTGTTCATGCTAAACCGCTTAGTTTTAGAAATATTGACGAAAACGTAAAAAACTACGAATTTGCAGATTTCTCCCCCCTCTCCCCCCCAAACCCGACGCTCAAAATGGTGTGACTTTTTTCTGAACATTATGTGGACCATATAGAACAATTTGGTGTTGGAGGATAACTTTCAATTTGGATGTCTGGGTTTGGGTCTAACTATACCATACTATATCTTCTACCCGCATGCAATATAATATGAAGAGTGGATAACGGGCCAAGTGACAAAAAAATCAATATATCCATTATAATGGTCAATTATGCCATTAATCTGTATTATGGGCCAAGTGATAGTTGCATTGGAAATGGTTCTAAATTAGTTCAACAGATAGCGTTCACCATAAGTATAGCGTTCCGTTTCCTGAAAAAAACTCATTTTTCTCGATTCTGTGTTTTTGTCACTTAGCCCGTGATATATCTCCACTCTTCATATGTCTCTTTCCCTTAGGATCGATCTGATTTATGGATTTTAAACTCTCGTCCTGAGAATTCCATTTTGGTCCACCTTTAGGGGAAAAATAAATGTTAATTAATGTGAGTACTAGTATAAACATTATATTCTTTTTCTCATAGGCATCTTTCAGTGTGACACAGTTTTTCGATTTCTTTCTAACGTATTAAATTGTATGTGGCAGAAAAAAGAAAATGTGTGTGTACTTTGTACGCACGTAAGAAGTTGTACTTCTATTATATGATTTCAACGAAATCAATATACTTTAAACAGTTTATTTATATTTTATTTAAATATTAAACTAATTTTAATACTTACTACTTTCCAAAAAATTTTATTAAAACAATACTTACCAAATATTAAAAAAAATAAAAGAATAAAACACACGCATACACATTGAAAAATGAAACAAAGAAATGATTTCTGAATAATTGTTAAGAAAATTTTAACTAAATACGTATTTTCTGAAAAAAAAATATAATAAATATACTTACAATCATAAAATGTATAAAAAAAATAAAAATTTGCATTGGGAATTGAACCTGCGTCTATCAGGTTGTTAGATTATTTTGAACTCACCCCACGCAGAATTTAACTACCGAGATATGTGAATGAAGTGGGAAGATATAGCATCTAAGCGTTTTAAAAATTTTTTGACAGTTGCTTATTCTCTTAGTTTAATCAAATAAGTTTGATTTTTGTGGAATTAAAATACAACAAAATATAGACTAAAAAAGTAATATATTAGATGGAGATTTTTGTTGGTAAATCAAAGCATTACCTACTAGCTAGGTAGGTACATTTTCCAAATAGGTATTTAATTTGTAATTTTTTATTACAATACTGAAACATTTACAATAAGGTACGTACCTGTTGCTTTTAAAAACTATTTAAAAAGTCACTACAATTATAAACTTGCTTTTTGTCTCTGGCCTCACAACAATAGAAACTAATATACACAACATTTGTTTATGCATAATATCTAATTGAGCGACTAATACCATACTGTCGGTGTGCGCATGCGTCCGGGAAAATAAAAATTCACCCTCGTGCCTAAAGATGTATAACTTCAAAAAGGCACATCGGTGATTACAGACATTTATAACATTTATTCTAGTTGTCGATAGATGGCGCTATAATCGAAAACAAAATTATTTACGAATTATATAATATATCTACGAATATAATCTGTACAATTTATGACTATACAAATAAAGAAAATACCATTTTATAAATGCAATAAACACAATTGATTTGTTTTTATGCCAAATTGCAAATAATATGTGACAACTGTCAGATTTAACTAAAATGTTATGTTAGAATAAATGTTATAAATGTGTATTATCACGGACTTACCTTTTTTTCTATCATTTGTGACTCACTGAAAAATGCTCATGAAAAGGACCATATATTATACCGGGTGTCCACTTATATTTTCCCCCATTTCAACTGCCTATAACTTCTAAACGGCTTAAGATAGAAATATGCGGTTTTCGCTAAAATGTTTTATTGTAGTAAAAGTTTTGTCTGAATGGATTGAGTTTTTTATATCGCTTTCAAATACGAAAAGAAAAATGGCGGATTTTTGAAAAAAAACGTTGTTGACTTTTTTTTAATGGAACACCCAGTATATTTTTTTGTAAATTGAAAGAAAGGTCATTCACCTATCCAGCGATATAAGGTTTTTCAAAATCGGTCGCCAAATCACTGAGTAATTAATTTTTAAAATGAGAGGTGCAACGTCGATATCACATACCTAAATAACAATTGATATTATGGTTTGTGATTTCCACATTGCATCTCTCATTTTAAAAATTAACTGCTCAGTCATTTGACCACCGATTTGAAAAAAATTTTTATCGTTGGATAGGTAAATGACCGTTTTTTTAAGTTTTTAGGTAAATGACCATTTTTTTGTCGCTTTTAAATAAAAAATGACGGATTTTTGGAAAAAAACGTTGTTGACTTTTTTTATTGAAACAGCCAGTATATTTTTTTGCAGCTTGAAAAACGGTCATTTACCTATCCAGCGATATTAAATTTTTTAAAATCGGTTGTCAAATGACTGAGCAAATAATTTTTAAAATGAAAGATGCAATGTGGAAATCACATAGCATAATATCATTTTGCTTAGTTATGTTATTTAGGTATGTGATATCCAAGTTGCACCGCTCATTTTAAAAATTAATTACTCAGTGATTTGACAACCGATTTTGAAATTTTTTTTTTCGCTTGATAGGTGAATGACCTTTCTTTCAATTTACAAGAAAAATATACTGGGTGTTCCGTTAAAAAAAGGTCAATAACGTTTTTTTCAAAAATCCGCCATTTTTCTTTTCGTATTTTAAAGCGATATAAAAATTCAATCCATTCAGACAAAACTTTTACTAAAATAAAACATTTCATCGAAAACCGCATATTTCTATCTTAAGGCGTTTAGAAGTTATAGGCAGTTAAAAATGGGGGAAAATATAAGTGGACACCCGGTATAAACGTATACATAGTATAAACGTATAAATGTAGGTATTGATATATTTCTATTTGATATGAAAATTAAAATTTGATAATTATAAACAAAATTCAATTTAATATAAAATATTTTCAATTTTCTCAACCAAGGGCATATAAATTTAGAACAACCTGTATACAACAAATTGTTATGTTTAATTTTAAGAAATGATTAGACGAAGCTTACGAAACTCGGGACAATGCGCTTAGAATAAACAAAGTGAATGGCGCGTACCATTATCGTTGTTCGCGGAAGGTTCGATCATTAGCCTATGCTAAATAAGACTCAAGTGAAATCGATAATAGGTCATTATCGTTGTTCGCGGAAGGTTCGATCATTAGCCTATGAAGTAGATAATAGGTCATTAAATTTTGTAAATAGTAGAAAGTAATTTTAGAATGGGAATTAACTATTTTTTTTGGAAATCCATTAAGCATATTTAGAAAGATTAAAAATTGGTTTTGAGGAATACTGCGAATGAGAGTTGGTGGTGGAAGGTTGATTTGTGAATCTGGAAGGGATATTTAGAAAGTAGGTGAATGACTGAAAAGAGAGATCAGAATGTTTTGAGCTGTCGAGAAGTGAAGTCCAGTAGTAGACGGTAGTGTACGGAGAGTGAGAAAGCCGGTGTAGTTCCGTGAGTGTGGAGTATCTATCGTGGAACGAGAGGTAGGCCAGGTTGAGAGTAAAAGAACCTCCTTGAGCCAAGAGTGTCCCGGTAGCTGATTGCAGTTTCGAAAAAGGTAGAATACAGCATCACGACAGAAGCAGGTACGAGAGCTATACGAGCTAGTTTTCAAAGGAGAACATTACTGAAAGCCAGGACGAGGTTTTGATCGCAGCCAAGGATAGCAGGAAACGGGTCTTGTGTGAAGACATTCTCAGTTCACCAGGAAAAGGTCAGTCTCATTTGTTTGGACATGAATGTATGGGTTTTTCGTATTAAATACCACATTATAAATTGAAGAACATAATAAATAATATCAGAAAAGCTTCATCAAACTTAAAAAGAATTGTTGCTAATAAATCCTAATAGTTAAATGTTAATAAAAACTTTCAATTGGAAACCAAAAGGAAATAAGATTCCCATTTGTAAATGTTATGTTTAAGAATAATAAGATCTAGCAAATATTAAGCAGTGATTGCCATTTAAATAAAATAAACAATATTTTGATTATAATTGTAACCCATATGTGTGTATTATTTTACTCTTTTCTTTCCTATCCCGATTAGGAACCATTGAGAAATACTTAGAAGCCACGAGAGTAAGTAATTAATTTTATAATTCGCCCTGAGATTGAAAACATATTGATATGTGATCTGGTAAATTAATTAGATTATGATATATGCATTGATTAAATTAAATGACATATAAGAATATTATCTCATATCAATAATCAAGATCACATCAACTGTCGTCCAACGTGGAAAGCATTGTAAAGTATTTCTAGTGGCAAATTTGAAGGATAGAAAGAGTAAAGCCGGTATTTGAAAATTTATATGCCTGTGGTAAAAAGTGAGATACTTACATTTGATAACATAAAATTTTAGATCTCTTTAGGTACAAATTTTACATAACTGATTTAATATTTTATTTTTACGATATTTACATTTGATATATTTATTGACAACTTATAATATTTGGGTGAGAAAAAGTCGTCTTGGTAACATACTAATAAAATTTCATATTTGGCGGGGACAGTACTTCTTGAAAACAAATGTCTGTGACAAGAAGCCAAAGCAAAGACAACAAAAAACAAAAAGAACATTCAAATCAAGAGAATAATTCAGACCAAGAAGATATTTTAGACAAGACAATCATGGCATCAGAACAGCAAGAATTATCAGGAATAGATAAATTATTACAAATGATGCAACTCCAGTCACAAAGAATGGAACAGAAAATGGATGAAACACAACAAAAACTGGATGACAATCAAAGAGAAACAAAACAAACAATGGATAAAAATTAGGAGGAAACAAAACAAGCAATGGAGAAAAATCAGGAAGAAACATCAAAGAAAATGGATAAAGTGGAAAAAAAATGGATGACAATCAACAGGAAACAAAACAAGCAATAGAAGAGAACAATAAGAAAATAGAGGAACGCATAGAAAAGTATGAAAAGGAAATAAAAGGATGTTTGACAACAATGAAAAACGAGATAGAACAGCAAGAAATGAAAATTAAAGATCACATGCAAGAACAAGAAATTAGAATGAAGGACCACATGAAAGAACAAGAAATGAAAATTCAAAACAAAATGGAGGAGTTAACGAATGGCCAGAAAAAGGAACTAGAAAATTTGGAAAATAAGTTGGAAAATGCTATTCAAGTAGACAGAGAAGAAGTGGAAAAAAGAATCACAGAAATAGAAAAACAAGTCACCGAAAACAGGACGCAACAGAATGTCGGAGAAAGAAGAGAAATGGTTATACACAGCACAGATGACGTGAAGATAAGGTTTGGCGGGGATGTAAGAAGATTACACCCAGTGCCGTTCATAAATAGCCTGAAAAAGAATATACAGCACATCGGAAATTTCGAAACAGCAAAAGAAACTATCAGAAACCATCTCAAATACGAAGCAAGCCTATGGTTCGATTGCAAAGAAGAAGAATTTGACAGCTGGCAACAATTTGAACAAAAATTTTTGAATTATTTCTGGGGAAAAATCCAACAATTGGAAATTAACAAGGAATTGCAAAATGGGAAATACAATGATAGGATGGGTATATCAGAAAGGACATATGCATTACAAATTTACTATAACGCAAAACATTTACAATATAATTACTCATCGGAACAATTAGTCGAACTGATTGCAAGACATTTCGAAGAAACGCTGGAAGACCATATCACATTGCAAAACTACAAAGACATAGATAGTTTATGCCAATTCCTACAAATAAGAGAATCACGTTTAAGAGAAAGAAAATCAAGAAGGTCGCGAGAAGATTACAGGCCCCGAGAAACACAGGATTACAGAGATAGAAATCAAAATAGGAGGGACTATACAAGACGAGATTTTAATCCCAGAAGGGAAAACGAAAATAGAGACAACGGAAGAGGAAATTATGAACAAAGAAATAGGCAATGGAATGAGGACAGAAATCGAGAATACCAGAATAGAAACTCCACACTCGCAAATCAAGAAAACAGAAATAATGGTAGACAAAATGAACAGGGATATCGAGAAAACCGAAACAGATCCGACAGACCAAGAGAAAATAGAAGAGAAGTAAATAATACCCAGACATATGAAAATGACGGAGAGAGACATTATGACGAAAATATAAACAACGATGAGCAACCGGCGTCTTTTCACGACGGCGCTCACTAAAAACCAAAAATCAAACAGGAATCTTTTGTAACCCTAAGGAGTTTATTAAATTGGCAAGAAACAACGAAAAGAAAAATGGAGTTAATTTAAAATTTGTGGATGGATTTATCAACGAGAAACCAATTAAAATTATGATAGACACTGGATCTGAAATAACATTGGTCAACAGAAAACTAATAGAAGAAGTTAACTTAATAAATTTAATTTACAAAATACCTAGGGTAAATTTAGTGGGCGCAAACAAACGGACATTGGCAACTATAAATGAAGGCATACGAGTAATGGTACGACTGGGTAAGAAGATGTATGCACTACAATGTGTAATAATGCCAAACATGTCACATGACATGATAGTAGGAGTTGACGAATTGGCAGAAAAACATGTAGTGATAGATTTTAAAAATAATACAATGAATCTAACAGAAGAAAAAGAAGAAGAACAGGACAAGGAACAGGAGAAACAAAATACGGACGAATCAGGTAAAGAACAAACAGTGGAAATGAATTTGGCAACGAAGCAAGGACAAAGAAGAAAAGGGAGAAAAAGTCAGAAAAAGACAAAAGAAAATGAAACCTGTGGCTCCTCAAAAGAAGAGTTGAGCCCAGAAGAAGAAAAATTGAGAGTATCAAAAGCAAAAGAAAACTGGGATTCCTCAAAAGAAGAGATGAGCTCAGGAGAAGAAGAAATAAAGCTAACAAATGAAAGCGAAAAAGATATGATCAAAACAGTGGCATTTGAAGAGGAGGCATATGAAAACGAGGATGCAGAATACACGGTAAAAGTATGTGAAAAATCTGAGGAAAAAGACAGAAGATTGATATGGGAAAAAGGGAAAGACAACATAATAGCCGACACTCTAAGACAGGATGAGGACACTGAAAATAAGGAAACAATTACTCTACAGGTGGGACAAATTAGAGTAATACAAGAAGAAGGGGTATAAGACGTAGATTAAAGTAAGGAAATATACAGGGAGTTGGTTTTGCCTCGAGAAAATTTATTTAAAAAATGCAGATAAATTTTATCGAATACAAGGCGGGGATTTGTTATATTTCTATTTGATATGAAAATTAAAATTTGATAATTATAAACAAAATTCAATTTAATATAAAATATTTTCAATTTTCTCAACCAAGGGCATATAAATTTAGAACAACCTGTATACAACAAATTGTTATGTTTAATTTTAAGAAGTGATTAGACGAAGCTTACGAAACTCGGGACAATGCGCTTAGAATAAACAAAGTGAATGGCGCGTACCATTATCGTTGTTCGCGGAAGGTTCGATCATTAGCCTATGCTAAATAAGACTCAAGTGAAATCGATAATAGGTCATTATCGTTGTTCGCGGAAGGTTCGATCATTAGCCTATGCTAAATAAGACTGAGTTGAAGTAGATAATAGGTCATTAAATTTTGTAAATAGTAGAAAGTAATTTTAGAATGGGAATTAACTATTTTTTTGGAAATCCATTAAGCATATTTAGAAAGATTAAAAATTGGTTTTGAGGAATACTGCGAATGAGAGTTGGTGGTGGAAGGTTGATTTGTGAATCTGGAAGGGATATTTAGAAAGTAGGTGAATGACTGAAAAGAGAGATCAGAATGTTTTGAGCTGTCGAGAAGTGAAGTCCAGTAGTAGACGGTAGTGTACGGAGAGTGAGAAAGCCGGTGTAGTTCCGTGAGTGTGGAGTATCTATCGTGGAACGAGAGGTAGGCCAGGTTGAGAGTAAAAGAACCTCCTTGAGCCAAGAGTGTCCCGGTAGCTGATTGCAGTTTCGAAAAAGGTAGAATACAGCATCACGACAGAAGCAGGTACGAGAGCTATACGACCTAGTTTTCAAAGGAGAACATTACTGAAAGCCAGGACGAGGTTTTGATCGCAGCCAAGGATAGCAGGAAACGGGTCTTGTGTGAAGACATTCTCAGTTCACCAGAAAAAGGTCAGTCTCATTTGTTTGGACATGAATGTATGGGTTTTTCGTATTAAATACCACATTATAAATTGAAGAACATAATAAATAATATCAGAAAAGCTTCATCAAACTTAAAAAGAATTGTTGCTAATAAATCCTAATAGTTAAATGTTAATAAAAACTTTCAATTGGAAACCAAAAGGAAATAAGATTCCCATTTGTAAATGTTATGTTTAAGAATAATAAGATCTAGCAAATATTAAGCAGTGATTGCCATTTAAATAAAATAAACAATATTTTGATTATAATTGTAACCCATATGTGTGTATTATTTTACTCTTTTCTTTCCTATCCCGATTAGGAACCATTGAGAAATACTTAGAAGCCACGAGAGTAAGTAATTAATTTTATAATTCGCCCTGAGATTGAAAACATATTGATATGTGATCTGGTAAATTAATTAGATTATGATATATGCATTGATTAAATTAAATGACATATAAGAATATTATCTCATATCAATAATCAAGATCACATCAGTATATATACGCTGTTTCGAGGTTACGGCACTTTGTGTTTGATTTTACAAACTTATTCGCATAAAAAATTTGATACAATATTTGAACTGATTTAAAATTCTTGCAGCAGTGTCCTTTTTAAGTGATTCTTAATGAACGGTTATCAACAAATTCGCATTACATGGAACGTAGAGCTTTGATGTTTTTGGAAAGGGTCAAAAGTTGTTGTCGAGCTAGACGTTCGTTATTTAAAATGATCTTAGCCTTCATTCATATTCCGAATAGCTTCTGGGTTCCTTATTATGAAAATGGTCGTTTTTAAAGCCTGTGTTTTGATGAGGATGATTATTTTAATAACCAATATACAGTTTGAAGGATTTGATTAACTTTGATCTTGCGATGTAGGGTAGAAAATTTAAAGTGGGTTGGTAAACGTAGGAGAGTTCACGTCTTCATTTATTTTTTAAATTAGATTAATATTAATTAAAATTTTAGACATCTTAATTGCTAATGATGTAAAGGTGTGATTTGCAAAGAGGTTATAAACAGTGTTAGCCAAAAGTCCCCTCCCCGCTTGCATCTTTTGAAGCGGTATACTTATACTAGTGAAGCAAAGTTCATATGTGATCTTCTGGCTAAGCTTTGGTGTTAGGGTTTTCAATCGCGACCACTTACGTAGTCGGACTGACGGTGATGACCCTACGAAGCACAGTGATGGTTCGTACAATTTTTAGAAGTAAAAATGTCGTTGTCGGTGCCGAAGATAGAACTTTAGGTTCTGCCGGTTGCGCCCACATCAATGTTCTTAAGCTAACCATGATCGAATTTTTTAATGTGTTTGTTTAGAAGTTCCATATACTGTTAAAGATGTTTTTTTAAGTTTTTAAACGCTTTTCTTTATTTCAATAGTTTGCGTCAAATCTTTAGACGTTAATTTTACTGCCTTTTCTTCAATGGAATGAAAATTTGCAGACATAAGCATTTGCGGGAACAATACACGAATAGTCAATGAAATCCTTTTTTTTTATGTTTATTAATTGTTTAAATAAAAAACGATTTTAATGGAAAATGCTTAAATTCTCTTGTTTTTTACAATGTAGAAACTTGAAACTTTTACAGATTGTAGCTAATGATATTAGCTATACATAATTTCACTTTTTACGTTAATTGTTTACGTTATGCTTCATAAATAAACAATAAAGTTTCAAATTTTGAACGCTCATATACTTGTTTATATAAAAATCGGCGCTTATTCGTGTCAAATTTCAGTACGATACCAAACAAAACTTCAACCAAAACTCGAATTCAAAAAATTCGTGTAGTCTTATCGTAGTCTTAGAAAAACCACCGGTAGAGACGTTTTGTGCTACAATTAACATTAGAATTCGTTTTGGCGTATTAATTAAACGCTTTTCTTTAGTTCAATCGTTTGGATCAAGTCTTTGGACGTTAATTTTACTGCCTTTTCTTCAATGCAAATGACAAAAAATTTGCAGACATATGCATTCGCGAGAACAATACACAAATAGTCAATAAAAATGTTTTATGTTTATTAATTGTTTAAATAAAAAAAAAACGATTTTAACGGAAAATGCTTAAATTCTCTTGTTTATTACAATGAAGAAACTGTTACAGATTGTAGCTAATTATATGAACTATACATAATTTCACTTTTTACGTTAATTGTCTACCTAATGCTTCATAAATAAACAATAAAGTTTCAATTTTTTTTTCGATTCCGACTACTTTTCATGTTTGTACCGGGTGTCCCAATAAGAATGGCTCTCGGCCATATCTCAGGAACCGTTTATAGTAGAGCTTTGAAATAAAAAATTTTATAACAAAAGTTGCCTCAGGAAAAGCCTGGAAATTATTTTCATAATTGTGGGACCACCGCTAGAGGGCGTAATTGAATATCAAAAATTAAAAAATCTAAATTTTACAAAATTTTCCTAATGAAGGGGCACTGGAAATCCGATCGTCGTATTCTTCATAAAATTCTACGCATATTTGATTTGACAAGTTTAGGTCTACCTTTGGAAATAAGAGGTGGAGGTGAGTGGGAACCTTGTTATGAAAAACTGGCTGTGAGTCTTGTTGAAGACAGATCTTTTTCGTCAATGTAAAAGTTATGATTTCCAACCAACTTACTGAGTAATATGCCAGCTAGAAGGCGATATTTAATTTTTTTCAGAAATCTAGTGTTCCTTGGAAAATATTAAATACAAATATGCATTTTTAATACCATATTACAAAATTAGACAAAATTAGCAACAGAATAGCGAAAACCGCATGTTAATACCTTTTTTCTATCTCGAGATATGTTACAAAACGTGTAAATTTAAAAACATAACTGTTACTGTCACCGGTAAACGAAATTAATTAAAAGTAGTGTGCTATGGAAACAACAAAGAAACATTTTCCAGCTGTCAACGTATATTAGGTCTTTTCAACGCTTCTCATTTGTTTCGAGCCTCGTTCATATCTCGTATATTAATATTATACACGGATTATACGGCATATGACAGAGACTCGAAACAAATGAGAAGAGTTGAAAAGCCCTATTACAAAGAAATAAAAACAACTATTTAGTGATGACATAAACGTTCAAATTTTTGCCCATCATTTTCGTTGCAAACATTTACTCTTTCAAGAGTAGATTGAACAGCAGTCTCAATTTCTGCTTTCGATATGCTTTGAATGGCGTTTAGTATTCTCTGGATAATGTATCCTAGAGTAGTGTATGATGGGCAACAATTTGAATATTTAGGTCGTCACTAAGTAGTTCTTTTTGTTCTGTGTTATATTTAATTTTAATAGTATTGTCTCTCTTTATATTGTTGTTTTAATTAATTATATTTTCATACGTTGACATCTGGAAAATGTTGTTTTGTTTTTTTCCACAGCACACTACTTTTCATTAACTTAGCTTACCGGTGATAGTAACAGTTATGTATAAAATTTACACGTTTCTCGAGATATCTTGAGATAAAAAAAAAGGTATCGACATGCGGTTTTCGCTATTCTATTGCTAATTTAATCTAATTTTATAAAGTATGATTAAAAATGCATACTTGTATTTAATATTTTCCAAAGAAAACTAGATTTCTGAAAAAAATTAAATAACGCCTCCCAGCTGGCTTATTACTTATTAGGATGGTTCAAAATTATCACGCTTACATTAAAAAAAAAAGATCTGTCTTCAACAAGACCCAGTTTTCAAAATTTGATTTAGCAGAACCGGACTTAGAGCCATTTTTTCATCACAAGGTCCCCACTCACCCCCACCTCTTATTTGCAAAGGTAGAGTTAAACTTGTTAAATTAAATATGCGCAGAATTTGATGAAGAATACAATCATCGGATTTCCAGTGCCCCTTCATTAGGAAAATTTTGTAAAATTTTTATTTTTTTATTTTTGATATTCAATTACGCCCTCTAGCGGTGGACCCACAATTATGAAAATAATTTCCAGGCTTTTCCTGAGGCAACTTTTGTTATAAAATTTTTTATTTCAAAGCTCTACTATAAACGGTTCCTGAGATATGGCCGAGAGCCGTTCTTATTGGGACACCCGGTACATCATATGTTTTATACATATTTTAATAAACATGACGATATATTTTAATGTTTGAAAAGTGTAAGAATAAAAAGTAAAAAATAAAAAAATATGAAAAAAATATTTTTAAGAAACGCTTTTCTTTAGTTACAAGTGACTAAAATTAAAATTATTATAAAAAAATCAACTAAAAAGCAAAAAAAAAAAGGAAAAATTCTAACACATTCGTTAAAGAAAAGCGTGGGGCGAAAACCATTTATTCGATGAAGACGCGCCCCACGCTTTTCTTTGGCGAATGTGTTAGATTTTTCCTTTTTTTTTGCTGTTTAGTTGATTTTTTTATAATATTTTTAATTTTAGTCACTCGTAACTAAAGAAAAGCGTTTCGTAAAAAAAATTTTATATTTTTTTATTTATAATTCCTTACATATAAACATTTCAACCTCTGACCAAGTTTTAAAACTGCACAAAGAATTTTTGCAATTTAAAATATATGACCCTTCTTTTTAGTGCTACTTTTCCTTTGACCATAGCACCGAATATGGCTTTGTAAGCAGAAAGCGTTCAGGTAAGAAATTAAAAATTTTACAAACTACAAAAATACTTTTCCCTTCCCATTCACTTAGATATTTTATAAGTGTGTCTTGATCGACTCTAAAAGGGGCTGTTAATAGAGTGCTAGCGCTATGGTTCGTAACACACTTTGGTCAGCTCCCATCTAGATGATCTTGGATACTAGCATTAGTGTTTTTAATGTGCTGTTTGTAGCTCAATGTTCAATCTAGCATCATTTCGAGGTACTTAAGACTCAGGTGGACAATGTGACTCCATTACATAGAACGTTAAGATTTGGAGCTCCTCTGTTGTTGAGATTGAAGAGAATAAATTGTGTTTTTTGTGCATTTGAGATGTGTAGTTAATTATCCTTTTACTATGTTGACAACAATTCAAGTTCGTCCGTAAGTAGTTTATAAACTGTTTTTTTCAGTTCTGTCATTACTCAGATTGGAGTACAAGGAACTTCCTTTTTGACATTGTTTCGAACGCGTTTCCATTGAACAGTCCCGGTACATTTTTAAAGTTGTTTTTCCATGTATGAAAAAATTATTAGTTATTCTGTAATATATGTCACTCAACTATGAATTCTATTCATATCTAATCCAAGTTTATAAAAGTAAATCTAAAAAGTTATTTTCCATTATCTGTTTTTCGGTATATTTCATGTTATTTATAAAACATAATACACATGTATGACATTTTCTCGTTTTGTTCGAAAGTAATATGAATATCGGAAACATTGTACCTACGTGTTATTATAGTTATTTATATACAGAAAATATTAATGATTTTACTAGTCATTAAAAAAAATCTTTCATGTTAAATAAAATTCTGCATTTAAATATAGTGAATGTTAAAAACTTTATACATTACTAAAAATTAAGTAATGTCTTTTAAAAAATGGCGTAATAGCGTAAATTCAACTTGGCGTAAACCATAAAAGGCTCCAGAGGACTCAAAAAGTTACCGCCCTATCTCTCTCCTTTAGTCAACATTCAAGCTGAAGGAAAGATTGATATTAAACAAAACCAATCCTCACATAGAAGAAAACCTTAGTGAGGAACAGGCAGGATTTTAGAGCAGGAAGGTCATATACTATTAGCCAAATACTTAACCTTACCCAGTACAACGAGGATGGATATCAAAATACGTTAAAAGCTGGAGTCGCATTCATTGATCTAACAGCCGCATATTACGCTGTTAACCACTTGAAAATACGTAGATACCATGCAAAAAAAAACAAAGTACCACAAGAAGGAGTACTCTAGCAAGTAATCTTCAAAATATGTGACCAACCGATCCATAAATGCGTCAAAAACATTTATTTATGCTTCTTATCGTGCTATCAATCTAATAGTTTTCTGAATATGAAAAACATCTTACAGACGAGCTTGAATCTTTGTCAACATAATAAAACCTGCACCCAAATGCACAAAAAACACAGATTACCCTCTTCTACCTCAACAACAACAAAACCTTAATATTCAATGGAATGAAGTCACATTGTCCATTCACCAAATATCTCGGAGTGACATTAGATAGATCATGAAGCTGCAAGCAGCACATTAAAAATACTAAAGCTAAGACCCAAGCGGAAACGAAAACCAGGATATATAAATCAACAATAAGACCGATAATGACGTACACAGCGGAAACAAGAGCAGATACGGTGAAAAAACAACGATTGCTGGAAATAGCAGAAATGAAAGTCTTACAAAAAATAACAAACAAACTCAAAAGACAGAGTAAGAAGTGAGGAAATACGATCGAGATGTGGTGTAGAGAAAATAAACATGTGTACCAAAAGAAGAAAAATAGAATATAATCAACACATAAAAATAATGACAGAAAATAGAATAGTACGAATACTAAGAGACAAATTGCCAAATGAAAGAAGATCATTGGGACGACCGAGGAAAAGATGGTCAGACAACGTTAATTGTGGCTAAGAACCGAAGTAAAACAGGCATGAGCCTATTTATAAAGTAGGAAGAAGAGGAAGAAGAAAAAGAATAATTTCAAATTTGTTTCCAACATTATCTCGAATTAACGTAACAATATCTATTGCTTTCTGTAATGCAACGCTATGTATAACTAAACTACTATTAACAATTTCAAACCAATTGGAACATTCACAGCTGAATGTGGACAAAAGTTTAACCAGGAACAATTCTGAAAAGATGGCTCGTAAATAAAAAATTCAACGATAGTTGTCGATATGGTCATCGTAAAACAAGAACGACGGCGAATAAGGCAAAATATTACTATAAACGATCATAACTTCGAAATGGTTAAAGAATTTAAATATCTAGGAGCAACAATCATCAATGACGACAAGATAGATCTAGAAGTTGAAAGGCGAATAAAGGCAGAAAACAGATCTTTCTTTGCAATGTTACATCTAATGAAGTCAAAACTCCTCTCAGGAGGTGCAAAAACCAGATATATAAGACCATAATACGACCAGCAGTCGCGTATGGAAGCAAAACATCTTCTTCTCCTTCTTAAGGTGCCTATCCGTTCCGGATGTTGGCGATCAGCATGGCTATCCTAAATTTGCTTGCTGTTAGTCTGAACAGTCCGGTTGTCGATGTATTAAACCATTTTCTCAGATTTTGAAGCCAAGATATTCTTCTTCTCCCTGGTCCTCTCTTTACAAATACCTTGCCCTAAAGAATGAGTTGCAACAAGCCATATCTGTGTTCATTCCTCATAACATGGCCAAGATATTCCAGTTTGCGCTCTTTGATTGTGTTAATAATCTCGCATTCCTTGCCTATTCTACGTAGAACCTCAACATTAGTCACACGATCCACCCACGAAATTCTCAAAATGCGCCTCTAACACCACATGTCGAATGCCTTGAGTTTGCTCAAAGAAGCCTCGAAAAGTGTCCAGGCCTCTACTCCGTATAATAACGTAGAAAATACATAGCATATGATGATAGAGATTTTAGTAGCAAGAGGTAAATCGTGGCTTCTACAAAGAGACTTCATCAATATGAACGCTGATCTCGCTTTTCCTATGCGTTGTTTTATTTCACTTGAGTGGTCCCACTGGCTGTTTATGTTGGTACCAATTAGTCAATTAGTTGTTGGTTAACCAAAAGCTGTGTATTTAATATTTCGCGCTTACTGACCACCATGTACCTACTTTGTTTTTTTTTTCGTATTGAGATCAAGTCCGTATTCTCTACTTATATCTGATATGCAAAACATGGATGCTAACAAAAAGAGAAGTAAATAAATTACTGGTGTCGGAACGTACAATCCTTCAAATTATTGAGTAAAGACGGGAGTAAAACAATGGGGAAGGGAACGCGTTATTTATACCCCGTTTAGGCTTGAGCCTCTTCAGGGTGAAGGAACCTCCTTTTCAGGAGTATAGGGAAGATAAGAGTAAGCTTGTTGTGTATGTTAGGTGAAGAGTGGAGGAGCAAAATTGCCAGTGGAGCAGGGGTTCATAAGGTGGTTTTAGCACAGAAGCTATAGTGATGAAGGAGGGAAGTTGCCGTAGCCCCGTAATGCGTCCAGTCAGCCAAGGAGGGTCCAAATCTGTCACCATAAAGAAACGGCTCTTGGATCAGCGTGTGGGGATGCAGCTTGGTTATCTGCGATATATTAGGGGAGTTTGCTCTAGAATTCCGTAGTACTCATCAGGTAGTTCATTTCTAGCCAATTGTAGAAGATTGGCCGGAGGGAATGGAACTTTGTTTTTGGGGATCCTGGTGAGTATGTGACCTTGCCGATTGCAAGGGGTGGTTAGAACATATTTTGCTCTGTGGTTAAGTAAAACAATGGGAAATAGTGACAAATGGCCGACAAACATGAAAGGCAATAGTAAACGAGGTAAAAACTCATGAAGAGTTGTAACGCCATTGATGATGATGATGAAGAGATAGTTTCAGAGCTTTCATAATCTTCCAGAATTTGGAAAATGGCTGGAATCGTTATCTGGAGATTAATTATCAGATCACTTAATAGTATTATTAAAATATAGGACTTCTAACATTTAAAAATTTTTCGCGTATATCTCAATTTTACTGTGTATTTGTCCTTTTCAACCATCAACAATATCTCGAATTGACGTAACAATATCTATTGCTTTCTGTAATGCAACGCTATGTAGAGATCCATTAACCAAACTACTATTAACAATTTCAAACCAATTGGAACATTCACGGCTGAATGTGAACAAAAGTTTAACCAGGAACAATTCAGAGGTAATTCGTTCGTTCGATCCCAGTGCGGTTGCTGCTAAAAATTCCATTAGTTTTATTTTTCAATTAGTTCTGTTCGGAGCGTTTAACTGAAATGTAAGCGTTTAAGGGACTTTTAATGTATGGGCTTTTGTCCGAAATCTTGTGGTTCGTTAAATTTGCAAGATTTCGAGTTGGAAAAGAATGTTTTAAACATTTTTTAAATTTAAAGCAGGAGTGGAAAATCAATGTGTGAATATGTAAGAGGTTTTTATGTTCTGGTAATTCTTCTTCTTGTGGTGCTATCTCCTTTAGTGTTTAGCAACTACACTGGCAAATCTGTCTCTGTCCAATGCGACTTTAAACAAGGATGTTGAATCAAGGCTGGTCCAGTCTCTCATATTTCTAAGCCATGAAAGGGATCTCGTTTTCCTCCAATCATACCCTGGATGATCAGTTGAGCGAGGCTGTACTTTTCGTTTCTCATTATGTGTATCAGGTAGCTAACTGTTCTAAGTTTGATGAACTTTAACAGCTCCCTATCTGTTCCTTTTCTCCTCAGAACATTTTCGTGGGTGGTGTGGGTTGTCTAAGGGGTTTCTAAGATTCTTCTATAAATTAAGAGTTCAAAGGCTTCTAACTTATTTATCGGCGTTATGTCGAGTATCCAGGCCTCCGTTCCATACAAAAGTATTGACCATACATAGCAATGCAGAAAACGACATCTAAGGTTGATATTATTGTTACTGTTAGAAAATAAGCTTTTCATTTTGATAAAGCCTTATTCGGAGCCTTTAACTGAAATGTAAACATTTAAGGGACTTTTATTGTGTGGGCCATTGTCCGAAATCTTGTGGTTCATTAAATTTACAAGATTTCGAGTTGGAATAGAATGTTTTAAACATTTTTGGAATTTAAAGCAGGAGTGGAAAATCAATGTGTGAATATGTAAGAGGTTTTTATGTTGCGGCAATTTAAAGTTATTATTATTGTAGAGCAAATTTCTTTAAATGTCGCAAAAGTCTCTTATGCTGAAATATATTATCTTAACAAAAAATAAATTTAGAACAGAATATCAAGAATTTTCCAGACACCTACGGGACTTCGACAGGGAGGTAGCTTCGTGCTATCTATTCAACAGCTATCTATTCATCGTGCCTTCTATTCAACATTGCCCTAGAGCAGTGTTTTTCAATCTATGGGTCGCGACCCCTATGGGGGTCGCGAAGCCTTACTCGGGGGGTCGCCGACTGAAATAAAATGTTCAGGTTCTAACACAAAAATAAAAACACAATTTTAGTGGGAAGAATGTGCTTGTTTATTTTTCAAAAGTATCAAATTGTGGTGCTATTTTTCAAACGTTAATAATCAAATCATTTTCTTATGGCAGTCTATTACTTAGTTTTAACGTCTATCATTAAAGAAAATGTCAGTTCACACAAGTATAAAGTTGGGAATTGCACTAATATTTTAAGAGCTTTCATTTTAAGCATGCCATCAGCACCTACGAATGAATGTCTAGAAGACATTCATTCGTTTTTGTGGTGATATCAGCCAGATCTATTGGTTTGTCCAAAAAAGGGTTTAAGATCCATCTACGCCCATTATCAGCTTCAGAGTGCAAGTCTGGAAAGAACGTCAAAAGTTACTCTTGTAAATTATGCAAGCTCTCTATCATGCAAGTAATGTGAGTTTATACTGCAAAACTTTGGTCTGTTGCATTATCTTCAACAATCTTCTGAACACATGGAAAAGACTCAAATGTTTTTTTGCAGGAAGGTCGATTAAAAAGTAAGTTTTGCGTGAAATGATTTTTACTTTATCTTTAGCTGTTAAAATATTCCCTTTTCTCCATTGAAGGTGCTTGTTCAAATTGTTAAGGTGACCAAAAATATCTGCCAAAAATGCTAATCTCAAGAGTCAATAGGGTCAGGAAAACCATAAGCATATGTAGATCTTGCATCTTGTAAGAACTTTAACAATTCAGCTCTCAGCTCCAAAACTTTTGTCAATATATTTCCTTTCCAGAATAGTCACCTCACCTCTGTGTAATAAAGGAGATTTTGATGAAGCGAGCCCATATCTTCACAAACGATTCTGACTAGCTGGGTTTGCAAAGCTTTAGCTTTGATAGAATTCACAATTTTTATTACCTCCTTAAGCACGTCATTTAAATCAGAAAGTACTACCTTAACAGCTAGAGCCTACTACACTATGAAGAAAACAGTGTGACTGTGATATGTTTGGCATTATCGATTTTATTTTGCAATGTATTCGCTATTTTCTCCAGTTGTAGCGCCATCGCTACAAATAGCGATATATGTTTTCAAATGAATATTGTAGTCCCAGGTGCTTTCTAAAAACATATTGTGCAAATACTTGCTAGTAGTTTTTGCAGTAAGAGCTTTACAAAATAAGATTCCGTCCGTGATATTGTCATCTGCCTCCAAGCGCACAATTACTACAAACTCTGAACAGTCGGAAACATATGTAGATACGTCAAACTGCAAAGCAAAATGTTGGCTGTTCTTTAATTTTTGGCCCGCGTGAATAACAAATACATTACCAAAAAAAGGAAAAAATCATAACCTAACGTATGTAGTCTCTTAATTACATTATTTCTTTGGCTTTCTTTCTATGATACAAGGGGGTCGCCAGAATATTTTAACCTGTAAAGGGGTCGCGAGATCAAAAAGTTTAAAAAACACTGCCCTAGAGAAAGCTACGGCATTGGAAGCAACAGAAAAAAGAATGGGGCCATACCTTAACACTAATACAATTGAGTATATAAAGATGACAAATAATAATTAAATATCAAAACTTAACACATTCGCTACTAAGCGGCTCATATATGAGCCACACGGATTTTTCGCACAGACCAGCGTCACACATTTGAGCCGGAGATCCCACCGCTCGAAATGTCGAATAAAATAGTTACGTTCGCAGATAGCGTATTGCGTTTTGGACGTGGTCTATAGAAAAGTGCGGCGCATATATGAGTCAGATGGTCTGTGTGCAGCTCCTACCGTTTAGTAGAAATTTAGCGAGCACGTGTGCAACATTGTCTCTGAATTGTGCTGTGTTTTTTTTTGTTGTTTTTAGTCCATGTAAGTATGTTTGTTTTACCCAGTATTATGTATGGTATTTTGTATGATATTCCTCTACAATACAACGATTATTACTACAAATAAAACAAAACGCTGTCGGTCTAAACTTGAAAAGTAAGGTTATGTTACGAAATATTTCTTATTTCAGGTGCATGGTCTATTTCAAAGAAAGAAAATCATAAAAGGCTGTGTTTACTAAAATAAAATACTACACCAGCTTATTATTCTATTGCCAATTCTAAATAGTAGTAATAAGCCTAAAAAAGTCGTCATATATATAAACCGCATAGTCTCTAAATAAAGATTTTGTACATATGCTGTTGCGATTACTAGATTTCGTAGGTAAGAAGCTTCGTATTGTTATTTCATATTTACACGTAACATACGTAGTAAAACCCCTTTGAATGTTGCTAGAGAATAACTTTTTCAGGCTTTTGCTGTGATGTACTTATAAAAGAACTATTCTAACAGAGAAGGAGCTTCAAGAAGAGGCGGCCCGAATTATGAACTCAGAAAATGATGACAGTCTTTCTGATATATTAGAACCTGATGAAATTCCTGAAATGTTTTTAGATTCCGGCAGTAGCTACAACCATGTCGCCAAACATTGCTCCAAGGAAACCGCATGTAGCCATTGCGGAGGTGCTCACGAAAAGAAAGAGTGCAATAAAACTGAACAGCGAAAGACTTGCATACCTTGCAAGGCGAGAGGAAAGGCAGAGTGCAATAAAGATCAAAAAGATTGTCCAACACACAAGATGTTGATAGACAGGTTGATCCTCAAAACTGACTGGGGTAAATAAATTCGATCGTGAAGATTGTGTTAATCAATCAACACGTGAGAATGAAAACCCTGTGGATGGACAATCTTCTAAAACACCGTCAAAACGATTCCGAGATCGACTACGATTACTTTCCTTTAGAAGGAAAAAGAAAAATATACCAAATGTCAATAGCGAAAAAGATAAACCGCAGACAAGAGATGAGGGAGTGTTGGCCCTGTATGAAAATATGGAGGTCAACATGAGGCTATCGCGTCTCGAGGAGGCTTCCATACTGGTTGCAGCCTTGAGGCACATAGTCAGAAAGCTCCATCAAAGAGGCGACAAAATTACATTTCCTGTTCCTGATGCGGTGGATAGAATTCAGCTCAAATGCTTGAACATACCCACGAACGCAGACGAACTGTTGCCGCTGCTGAAACAAGTCTTCAGTAGGAGGGGGGAAGTCTTCGATCTTGAGGAACTTTACAGTGACTTTGTGAAAACCTATGGGAGAATCGCAACGGATTATACTCAAAAATGGCCACTGAGTCAAATACACACTCGACATCCGTAAGAATTAAGATGGGGCAAATAAACTGTATGAGAAGTACTACCGTACTTCATGAAGTACGGAAATTTGCAGAAGACCAGAAGTTAGACATTGTGTGCATGCAAGAAGCATACACAAAACAGGGAAAAATACAGTTTATGCCCCTTACATCACAAAAAGCGAGTATAGGCGATAATCCCATGGCGGTCACGGTACTGTTCAACAGCGAGATGAAACTTTTCCTGCTGAGGCAGTTCAGTGATGAGCACTGCGTATGCGTTGAAGTACTAACAAAGGTTGGTAGAATAATAGTTGCAAACCTATATTGTCAATTCAACGATGACATAGAACCTTACATAGAAAAAATGAGAGCGATCTTTCTAGCTTACAGAAATGAAAAGGTTGTGGTTGTGGCGGACGCTAACGCGAAATCAGTATTGTGGAACTCACCACAAACGGATGAGAGAGGCGCATTGGTTGAGGACATTATTAATGAACTTCAACTAATTGTGCACAATAGACCAGGAAATCCGCCAACCTTCCAGAACAGAGCAGGCGCAGCCAGTAACATAGATATCTCCATATCAAATGTGAAGGCAGCTAACCTGGTCAAAAATTGGAAGGTTGTAGAACATGCGACCACCAGCGACCACAACTTCGTTGTTTTTGAACTTACCAATACGGCAAATAGCACGTACTTGTCATCGAAGAAATACAATCTAGGTAAAGCAAATTGGGAGCAGCTGAAGGCTGAGTTCTTGCCACCGCGTCCCATACTGAGAGGATGCAATGTACATGAGGAAGCCAAGCAATTAACAGCAGCAATAAGAGCAGCTATGGATATAGCAATACCGAAAGTAGCTTCAGCCAAATCGGTAACAAACACAGCTTGGAAGGAAAGCCTGACGAGATTGAGAAGCAGAGTTAGGTTAGCGCGTAAGCGTTACCAGCGAAGTGGAATCTATCTCGAAAGGCAGAGACTTCTGCAAGAATATAGGGATATAAAAAGTGAATATAAAAGGGAAATAGTGCAAACCAAGGCGAAGAGTTGGGAGATGTTCGTATCAAGGAATCTGGAGCTTGACATGTGGGGTGTCCCATACAAAATCGTATCTAACAAAATAAAAAGCCCGATAATGCTTTCAACTCTGTTGAAAGAAGACGGCTCGTTGACAGAGAATTGGGAGGAATCAGCGGACATATTGTTAGATGTGTTGCTGCCACCTGATGATCTAGAAAACGAGACTGAAACACAAACTCAGATCAGAAGGGCAATGATACAGAGGTATGAGACGCCTGACGTGCCAGTGACAGAGGAATTCACAGAAAACGAAATCAGAGAAAACTTAAGAACAATGAAGAAAAGAAAGGCCCCTGGGCCTGACAATATTCATGTTGAAATATTACAAGCTCTAAATGAGCAAGTAGTACCCTCTCTCGTGGCCTTATACAATGAATGTATAAGGCAAAGAAAGTTTCCCAACAACTTTAAACAAGCTGATGTTGTAATAATAAGCAAAGGAGAAGACAAAGATCCCACACAACCAAAATCCTACAGACCCATATGTTTACTCAACACTATGGGAAAACTGTTCGAAAAACTGCTGTGTGCAAGGCTAAATCATGTACGGAGCATAAACGGGTTACACCCTGACCAGTATGGATACAGGAGCGGGAAATCCACGGAAGACGCTATTAACAAGGTATATGAAATCATCGATAGTAGTGAAGGGAAATACGTTATGACAGTGTTTATAGACATTTCTGGAGCCTTCGACAATCTCTGGTGGCCTGCGTTCTTTGAAAGACTTCGGAGAATACGGTGCCCTGGGGACTTGTACGGAAGCTTTAGAAATTATTGCCAAGATAGGTATGCGAGTCTGAGCTGTCCAAATGCCAAAAAGACCAGGCATATCACAAAGGGATGCCCTCAGGGTTCGGTGTGTGGTCCCATATTTTGGGATCTCATGCTGGAAGAGTTGCTTGATGAAATGACTGTGTGTCCTGACGTACTAGGGTGCATTGCGTATGCAGATGATCTCTTGCTCATAATAGACGCTGATTCAAGAAGACAATTAGAAGGAAAAGCAAATGGTGTACTAGAGCAAATCAGTAATTGGACATCGAAAGTTAAGCTTTCGATATCACAAAGTAAAACAGTATACAGTTTGATAAAAGGTAGGCTGGAAAGAGATCCCATAATAAGGATCGATGGAAGGCCTATTAAAAGAACTAGTACAGCAAAATACTTAGGAATCACTATTGATGAGTCGAGGCTCTTCAGTAAGCACATTACCAGCGTCTGTGAAAAAGCAACGAGATTGATTCATGGCATTGCGAGCCTGGCGCAGAGGGACTACAGGGTACCATTCCGTCAAGTAAGGGTTTACCTTAGCTCAATTCTAGCGTCCATAATAGGGTATGGAGCCAGCACCTGGGCACACAGGTTAAAGAACGTGAAAAATAGGGAAAAGGTTGATAGAGCTCAGAGAGGCTTCCTTGTCAGAATGACTGGGGCCTTCAGTACAACACCGACAGAAGCCCTAACAGTGCTCACAGGAGTTTTGCCACTTCATCTCGAAATAACTAGAAGGGGAAGTCATTACTGGCTTCGGAAGCACAATTATGAAAAAGTAATCGAAATTCTGGGTGTACATGTACACAACAGAAATGAGATAAACAATGAAATAGAGAGGAAGCGGCAAGACGAATGGGATGCGTCTGTAAAAGGGAGAAGACTCTATCAGTATTTACCACGTTTGAATGAAATTCCATCATACTTTAACCCAAAACCTGGGTTAGTGCACTTCCTGACTGGTCACGGCCCATATCCTAGTTATTTGCATAGATTCAACCTCAAGCAGGATGATCTATGTGAATGTGGACAGATAGGAACACCCGAGCATGCGATTTTTGACTGTGACATCTACGAAGATGTCGGAGACCTAAGACGGCGATTACAAGCACGAAAAATAATCGAAATATTGAACGACGAAGAACTTTACAACAATCTCAATGACCTAACAGATAGAGTTTCCAAAAAACAACTGGAACTCTACAATGAACGACGAAACATACGACGAAATCCTTAAAAACAATCCATAAACTTTTAACTTAACCACGTAGGTGGATAGTAAAATAGTGAAATTATCTTAGTAAACCTCATTGTTAAATGAACTTGAGAGTTGGTAATTGAGTGCATCGCGGAACTCTCTGGACAAGGTTTTGGACTAAGGGTCTAATGGCTCACCAGAACCGCCAGAGGGGAAAGCGATGCACTACAAACAATTTAAAACTTCAAGCGAGTTTGAACTACGGTAGTAGTTAGTAGAATAGGAAGTTATGATAGCAGGCCGCACTCAAGGTTGAGGGTGAGCAGCTCACGTTTTGAGTGCGGGCTGAAATCATGACTTAGGTGAAGTATTAACTTAGTAATAGATTCTTAGGTGTAGTTTAGCATTTTGTAGGTCAATGCTGCATGTATGAAGGTTTAACATTGCATGATGTACAACCTTCAAATAACTCTACTTTAGTTGATTAGGACCTACTATTTTATAGAATTAGTGTTTAGTTAATTTGTAGTTAGTTATTAATTATAAATAAAACAATAGAAACTGTTCAAAAATTAAATCAAAATGTTCAAAATCCGGCTAGGATTAGATTCCAGATGCCTGGCCTTAATGTAAAAATAAAAGATGAAAAAAAAAAAAAAAAGTAGCTACAACCCTTCATCAGAATCGGGTTCTAGTGTAGAACAAAATCCAGTTAGTGACTCGGAACATACCAGTGATGAAGCAGTTAGTGACCTTGATGAAAATGTTCCTGAAATGGACAGTGCACCAGTAAATAATCAAGATGACAGCGACTGGCTCGAAATCGACGATGAACCGGAGGTGTTTGATTTTTCAGAAATTGAACGTTTGAAAATAGATATATCAAAAAAATGTACTCCCAAAGATATATTTGAACTATTGTTTGATGACGACTTGTTTAAAAAAATTGGCGAGTGGATTAATTTACGTGCACTGTCAGTTATTGGCAATGTAATACCGAAGCATTCTACAATGAATAAATGGAAACCAACTACTCCCATGAATTCCGCCGTTTTCTCGCATTATTCATGTTAATGGGAAACATAAAAATGCCAAACATTAAGTGCTACTGGAGTACGAATCCACTATATTCCCACCCAATATTTGGAAATATCATGTCGAGGAATAGATTCGAACAGATTCTACGGTGTTTGTGCTTTACCAAGAAAGATGATATAAAAACTTCCCGTTTGCACAAAATTGAAAAAGTTGCAGACCATGTTTTTGAAAACATGCGTAAAGTTTTATATCCTGGAAGAGATCTCTCCTTAGACGAAGCCTTGCTGCTTTGGCGTGGACGATTAATATTTCGCCAATATATTCCCAATAAGAGTGCTAAATGCGGAATAAATCTGTATGAACTTTGCACCCCAGAGGACTTTGTTTTGGAGTGTCTAGTGTATACCGGAAAGGACACAGTGAACAATGAGATTGGCCATGCACAAGCTGTAATTACAAAACTTGCGGAGCGATATTTTGGAAAAGGTCACACATTGTACTTAGATAATTATTACAATAGTGTAAAACTTGCAGAATTCCTTTATAAAAACAAGACTCATGTGGTAGGAACATTGAGAAAAAACCGGAAAGGAAACCCAAAGGTGGTAATTGACTACAAATTACGCAAAGGAGAGAGCACTTTCAGAAAAAAGAAAAATTTGATGGTTTTGAAGTGGAAGGACAAGCGCGATGTGCTTATGATATCAACATTGCATGGACCTGGATCTCAAAAACAACTAATAAACGAGGAGTAGAACAAGAAAAACCCAGTGTAGTAGTCGACTATAACAAACGTATGTCCGGTGTTGATAGAAGCGACCAAATGCTCTCATATTATACGACACCCAGAAAAACTATTAGATGGTACCTAAAATTATTTTTTCATTTTGTCGATGTATGCTTATGGAATGGTACCTATTTGCATAATGTTGCTAAGGAAAAAAAAATTACGTACTTAGAATTCAGGGAGCAGCTGATACTTGACTATCTTCAAATTCCACTTTCATCAAGGAAAAGTCAGGTAAAACCTTCATCTCATTATCCCAAAAAAGCAGAAAAACGAAGAAGGTGTCGGATTTATTCCTCAAAAAAGAAAAGGACCCTGACATTCTTTGTTTGCGAGAAATGTAAAGACAAATCTGGACAATTGATTGGGTTGTGCGTAGATCCATGTTTTCAAGAGTATCACGAAGGCAACCAATAAATGCTTTTTTTACCACACACATCAGATTTGGTTTTTTTTTTAATTTCTTGTTTTTTTTTTGTTTTTTTTACCAGAATACCTTATTTTATTTCTGTTGTGACATAAATATAATTAAATTTATTTAAAGTTGTAAGTTTTTTTATGTCTCATATATGAGACATATGGTCTATAATATTACCGGTTATGCTATAGACCAGCGTCTCATATATGAGCTGCATCAAAAAATCCCACAGGAATTGCATATTTTTATCTCAGATTAGGTAAGTTACAATCAGAAAAGGTTTTTCTTAGTGAATTTGTCATAATCTATGTTAGGTCCAGCAGGACGAAACCTAAATACACCCCTGGTAGCGAACGTGTTAACAGTTGAAACGGTTGAAATCTACTCTAATCTGTTCTAATGAAAGATCTAACAGTTGAAACATATACTTTCGAAAGAGTAAGAGAAATCGTATATCTACGCTCACAAATCAACATTAATACAACTGGATAAGAAACAGAAGAGTCGAATGGGATGACCACATAAGCCGAGTAACAACAAATAGGATAGTCAGGACAGCGAGAGACGGTTCCCCAATAGCCCAATAGAAAGACGATCAGTGGAAAGATCACGAAAATGATGGAATGACAACTTACTGGAGGCACATTGCAAAGGCAGATAGAGTCATGTCTATACAAAACGAAGAAAAAGAAGAAGAATTCAAATATATATCAAATTCAAGTCAGTTTTAAACGCTTTTACAACAATTTTTTTGTACCTTGTATAAATGTGATCGCACTAAGTACAGTTCTCGATATAAAAAAGCATGTAATCAATCCTGGCTCAATTTAGAAGAAAGGGAATTGCGTTGTACAAAAAATATAAAATAAACTCCCAGTGAGAGTTGCTGCACTGATTTGACGACCGCAACTTAGCGACCGTGTTTCCACTTGTTTTGCTTTTCTTTGTTTTTCTTTGTACTTACGAAAGGTATACACTAAAGAATTACTTGGTTATCGATTGCTGATTGAGAAGTTGTGACTTACTGTATTAAATCGACGTTTTCTTGATTTACGTAAAGCTCTGGTTATGTTAGTTCATTTACTCACGGTTTATGTTCCAAATTTTAAAGAACCCCTTTAGGTCTGGATCCCGCGTATGAAAAAAAAGTTGATTAATAGCAAGCTGAAAATTTGTTAATAGCTTAAGGGTGTCTAGTCGGACAAACTTTGATATATGGGAACACTGGAACAGGGGAAGTTTTAATTGTGGAACAGGTTAAAAATTTGGAACGGTCAGACCACGAAAACGGCACATGTATTTTGTCCGACAGAACAGACTTAAACTCTCCCAAGAGAGATTAAACTCTCATGCAAAAATCAGACTGCTATTTATCACCAAATGGGCGTTTTAATGAGTGGAACATGTAGAATATGTGAAATGACAGGAATTATGACAGGTGATAAATAGCAGTCTGATTTTTGCATGAGAGACTAATCTCCGTTCGGAGAGTTTAAGTCTATTCTGTCGGACAAAATAAATGTGCCCTTTTCGTGGTCTGACCGTTCCAAATTTTTAACCGGTTCCACAATTAAAACTGCCCCTGTTCCAGTGTTCCCATATATCAAAGTTTATCCGACTAGACACCCTTAAGCTATTAACAAATTTTCAGCTTGCTATTAATCAACTTTTTTTTCATAGGCGGGATCCAGACCTACTTGATTTGACATTGAATTTGACATACATGATAAAAATACATACATAAACTAGCATGTCATAAAAAAAATGATATTTTGCCAATGTGTGCTTTTGTCCTGGGTGTGAGTTTCACCCCTTCCCTGTGGATGAAATAATTACGTTTAAAATAAATCCGGAAATAGATAAAATGACTAATTCTAAACAACTGTGTTCTATAATCTTTTTCACTAAGTCAATACTTTTCGAGTTATTTGCAAGTGAATATGTTCATATTTCAACCAAAAACCAATTTTTTAGACGGGTATTCGCAAATAACTCAAGAAGGCAGTATTTTATCGGAAAAAACATTCTAAGCAAAAATATAGCGTAAAATAAGTGAAAAACATAGTGTATGCATGACTTATCTAGACCCAGTAGAAGCAGAGTTGCACCTAATAATAATAGGTTCATATTCCTTAAATTCCAAATCGAATATTTCAACGTGAAATAACCAAAATAGAAGCACCTTTTGGGGAAAATTCGTTACAACTTTTTAAACTCATTAAAATCTTTATTATTTTTGATTTTAAATAAGTTTTTAGCATCAAAAGTAAGCAAGTTGCGCTCAAAATAAAGTTGGTGCCTCCTATTTTGGTAAGAAAATCGGAAAAATCGACAACTAATTATCATATTAAATGAAATTAATCGTTACCGCTTCACTAGTTGCTTTACTTATGTATTACTTATATGATCTGTAAGTTTCATAGGTTGAAAGTGCTTATTTTTGAGAAAATTTGGTTTTAAATAAACTTTTTTAAATTTTTAATTTGTAGATTTTGTTTTTCTAAATATTTCGGATTTTTTGTTTTACTGTAAGACAAATATTGGTTAGGATACTGTTGTTCAAAATTTGCATACGATCGTTCCGATTACGATTAGTGACTTGATCAAGCCCTTTCAACTACAGCTCTTTCAAAAATAAGCACTTTGAACTGATGAAACTTACAGATCATAAAATATAAACAATACAATACGCAACGTGTGAAGCGGTAACGAATAATTTCATTTGGGATGCTCTTAGGAAGTGATTTCCCGATTTTCTTACCAGAAAATAAGGGAGCAATTTTATTTTGACCGTAACTGGCTTACTTAAAAAAAACAAAAATAAAGATTATTTTAACGCTTTACAAAAGTGGTAATGAGTTTTTCACAAAAAGTGCTTTATTTTTAGATTATTTCACGTTGAAATATTCGATTTGGAATTTGACTACTATGAACCTATTTTTCATTAGCTACAACTCAGCTTCTGCTGGGATTAGAGACCTCATGCATACACAATTTTTGCACTTTGTATAAGCTATATTTTTGCTAAGAATGTTTTTTTCGATAAAATACTTATGTGCGAAAAATGGTCTAGAAACGTGTTTTTTTTTTGTTGAAAAATGAACATATTCACTCGCATATAACTCTAAAAGTATTAACTTGTGAAAAAACGCTATAGAACAAAAGTTGCCTGCAATTGGTCAGTTTTTCCATTTCCGGACTTATTTTGATCGTATATTTTTTGTATAAATGAGTAAATAGGTAGAAAATAAAAAATAGTAGATAGGTAGAAAATGTGACGAATTTTTATGCAATATTTTACCGTGAGTAAATGGACTATGTTTAACATCGTTAAAATTAAATAAAAATCGTTTCGTCAATCGTGACACAAGCTTAAACTTTCTGATAAGATAATTTGATGAAGTTAATATTTTCTTGAACAGAATCTTTTCACTTTCAGGCCTGGACTTTTTTATGTAAGTCCGCCAAATTTTTTTTTTTTTGTGACAACCGCCAATCGCGATACAATCTTAAGCCTTCTGATAAGATAATTTAATTAAGTTAATATTTTCGTAAACAAAACTCTTTTCACTTTCAGACCTGAACTTGTTTGTGTAAATATAGGCTTTCATTATTTAAGCATTCATTATGCATTTACAATAAAACACAGCTTTCAAAAAGGGTTATTTTTAAGCAATTAAAAAATATTTTTTCTACAACCGTGTTAAAAATGCAATTTTTAGCACTCCATGCGTGCGTTAAAAATGCAACTTTAAGGCACTAGTGCTTTAAAATATTTATGGCACTGCAATTCGTATTGACCGTATAGACAATTTTGATGTAATGTCAAAAAAATATAAAAATGGAATATCAGTCAAGTTCAAGTAAAATTTTTGTAGATATTGTCCTGTAATTACGTTTGTAGAAAAAATATTGTATGATATGCGTGTTAAAAAGTACATTTTTAAGGCACTCATGTGAATTGCAGAATTCGCTATCGCTCATTCTGCAAACTTTCACATGCGTGCCTTAAACGTGTACTTTTAACACTTATATCATAAATAACTATATAATTGGTTATTTTTTAAAAATTGTTTATCAAATTCTTTAAAATATTTTATTTTACTATTTAAATAAGATGAAACAAGACATATTTCTTATGATATTCGTGATTTTAAATTATCAGTAGTAATTGCACAAGAGCTCTGAAATTATTGAATTTTTCCCGAGTGACACTTTGACAGTTTTAATTTCACGAGCCGAAGGCGAGTGAAATTATGTCAAAGTGTCACGACAGCAAAAATTCTATATTAATTTCAGAGGTCGAGTGCAATTTGTTGCGATTATTTCATGAATAAAACTGTTCAAAACCAAAATTTTATTGAAATTTATTTATGTAAGTACCATTAAACACACAGTTTTTATTAATATTTGACGATTGAAAGTCATCACTTTTATAATTTTTAAAACATTAATTGTCATTAATGTCACTGAATGTATTTTTTCGTAGCAACGAAGGGCATCTGACGTAATATATTTAACGACGGGAGATTATCAAAAATTATCGATTTAATTCAGATTTCTGTAGCTTTCTATTGGTCAGAATCTCCTATGAATGAAATAATCAGTAGTAATTGCACAAGAGCTCTGAAATTCTATATTAATTTTAGAGATCGAGTGCAATTTGTTGCGATTATTTCATGAATAAAACTGTTCAAAACCAAAATTTTATTGTAATTTATTTATGTAAGTACCATTAAACACACAGTTTTTATAAATATTTGACAATTGAAAGTCATCACTTTTATAATTTTTAAAACATTAATTGTCATTAATGTCACTGAATGTATTTTTTCGTAGCAACGAAGGGTATCTGACGTAATATACTTAACGACGGGAGATTATCAAAAATTATCGATTTAATTCAGATTTCTGTAGCTTTCTATTGGTCAGAATCTCCTATGAATGAAATAATCACCATAACGTGGCTTTAGGGCACATTATGTATGTAGGTCTCGAAAATACGTAGCATCTCATACTCTCAGTTCTAATCTAAGGTCTTGGTTGCAGAGAATTGTTCTTGTTTTTATTTTCACAAACGCATTTCTTTCTATTTCTATTCTGGTCTTATTTCTGCTGTTTGATCATTATTGTCTGAAATCCAGGTTCCTAGGTATTTGTATTTATCAACATTGTCTATCGGTATATTTCCCAAATGTATGTTTGTTTGTATATTTGGTTTCTGTGTAAAAAAGGCCAAATATATGATAATCACAAAGAAAACAAATAGGCATACAAACAAACATACATTTGGAAAATCTACCGATAGAAAGGGTTACCAAATACCTAGGTAGATGGATTTCAGAAAATAATGAACCATCAACAGAAATAATGGCGAAGATAGAAATCGCAATAAATGCGTTTGTAAAAATGAATATAATTATCTGCAACAAAGATGTCTTCTTCTTCTTGTGCCACTCCTATCGGAGATTGGAAATCATCAAGGCTACCTTGACTTTGTTTACAGCTGACCTAAAAAGTTCATTAGTGGTGCAGCCAAACCCCTCTCTCAAATTCCGCATCCACGACATTCTTCTACGGCCTGGATTCCGTTTTCCTTCTATTTTTCCTTGCATTATATTTTGAAGTAATGCGTATTTATGACCTCTCATCAGGTGACCCAAATACTCGAGTTTTCTTCGTTTTATCGTTAACAAAATTTCTGAGTCTCTTCCTATCCTTCGTATTACTTCAAGATTTGTGATTCTTTCAACCCAACTTATCTTCAGCATTCGACGGTAGCACCATATCTCGAAATTTTCAATATTTTTTATGTTGTTCTGTTTGAGAGTCCAGGCCTCTACACCGTATAATAGCGTGTTAAATACGTAGCCTCTTAGCATTCTTAATCGTAGAGGGATGCTTATATCTCTGTTGCAGAAGAATTTTCTCATCTTTATGAAGGTGGCCCTGGCAATTTCGATACGTCTTTTTATTTCATTGTTTTGGTCTCCAGTTTCGTTTATTAAAGTTCCCAAGTATTTATAACTTGATACTTTTTCAATTTGAATGCCGTTTATACTAATATGTGCTGGTTGTGTCATGATTTTACTGAAGACCATATACTTGGTTTTTTTGATATTAATGTTTATACCATAATTGTTGCAAGCAATATTTATGTTTGTAAGTAATCGTTGTAATTCTTCTACTGTTCTTGCAACTAGTACAGTGTCGTCTGCGTATCGAATATTATTTACAACCTCTCCATTGATTACGATTCCTTCATTTGCTTGCAAAAGGGCTTCCTGACAGATGCTTTCACTATATACATTAAATAGCAGTGGTGACAAAATGCATCCCTGTCTTACTTCTCTACGTATTTCTATTGCTTTTGATATCTCGTTTTCTATTTTGGTGTTAGCTTTCTGATTCCAATATAAGTTGAGAATTATTCGCAGAACTTTATTATCTATGTCCTTTCTTTCAAGAATGTCTCTTAGCCTATCATGGCGTACTCTGTCAAACGCTTTTTCAAAATCGATAAAACATGCATGTACTTCTTGATTAACGTAACGTAACAAAGATGTACATATTGTATAATTTAGTTCCACATTATATAAAATTAAGGAAAAACTGTTTATTCAAATAAATTTTAAAAATTTCGGTTTCGGACCAACCCCCCTTTTTACTTGACCCCCAACAGGGCTCATGCACAACAACTTTCTTACTAAAGATCATCACATGACCAAATGCTAGTTTACGATTCTATAAACGACATACACACAAACATTCATTTTTATTAAAACGTTTTTATACTTATTAGATTAGATTAGATTATGTGAGGTCGTTAAGGCTATGGAGCCTCTCAGCACTTCGACCTATAAAGTTCTTTTGTGCATACCTTAATCTAGTTAAACTCTAGGATGCCAATACTTCTGATGAATTTGATTAGCATCCTAGGTGACTTGTTTCCTATGTCAGAGGGCGTTAGGGTGACCTCTTCTAGGAATTTTAGTCGTTTACAGAACAGCGCTACGCAATTGCATAGAATGTGTTCTGCCGTTTCTTTTTCGTTGTCACAGAAACGACAGTTCTCAATATCTGATTTGCCCATTTTTTTGAGATGATATCTCAGAGGGCAGTGACCAGTGAGAAGGCCAGTGACAATTTTTATATCTTTTTTACTCATTTCAAAAAGGCGGTTTGTTGCACTAGGCGACACCTTTATGAGCCATTTTGCTTGCCTTTGTCCTGGTGTGTTGGACCAGTATAGTTGTAGTTGATTGAGTTCCCAGGTCCGGAGTTCCTCTCTGATGTGGCTTTTTGGTAGTCCACAGAAGGGTTCTGGACCTTGGAATGGGGTATCGGCCCCTTCTTTTGCGAGGCTATCAGCTGCCTCATTTCCTGCAATTCCCTTGTGACCTGGCACCCACATCAAAGTTACTTTGTTGCGTTCCGCCAGCTTCTTAAGGGATTGTTTACATTCCCAAACCAACTTTGACTCACAAGTAAATGACTTTAGAGCCTTTAAGCCAGTTTGGCTGTCTGATAAAATAAAGACTTTTGCCCTACGAGTGTCTCGGTTGAGACATTCTTGGGCACTAATCTGTATGGCATGTATTTCTGCCTGAAAGATAGTTATGGCGTTTCCAAGAGATTTGGATAGCCTGAAATTCGGCCAAGTAACTCCCACTCCTGCCCTTTCATCTGTCTTAGATCCATCCGTATACCATACGAGTGAACCTTCCTCCAGTTTGGGTTCAACTGTTTCATCCATTTGGTGGTTTTTTATGACCACTTCAAATGATGTTTCATAGTCGAATTTGACTAGCATTACGTCTGTCGACTTATCCTTAGAATTTAAAGGAATTTCTTCCAAGATTTTAAGATGGCCCACTAGATCGCCAGGTTTGTGATCATGTGATCGCCATCACATGACCAAATGCTCGTTTACGATTCTATAAAGGACATACACACAAACATTCATTTTTATTAAAACGTTTTTATATACTCAGATTCGTCTTTGTCACTGTCTCCGCAAATTTTGTAATCCATTTGAAACAGAGTTCTAGGCTACCTAGGCACCTGCGATTTTCAGAATAGCTCAGAACTTGCTAAGAATGCAATATTTAACTGCTATTATATGAATAAATATTATTCTTCTTCGTGCGGCTAGGATTACTCCTGTTTGTCTAGTTGTTGTTGACTGTACATTGTCTTTCCACCTTTTCGGCGACCTTCCAACAGGTCTTCTGCTATACGGCTTGTTGTTTTTACAGATGTTCGCTAATCTTTATGGTTCCATTCGGTTTACATGTTCGTTCCAGTTTTTCATTATGGATAAATGATTTTTTTTATTTCAAACTATTTTAAAAATGTGACTAATGCAATGGCATTTAGATTCCATTTTAAAGTACGTCATAATCAATCGATAATTACAAATTGATGGTGTCTCAGTGGTAGAGCATTAGACTGCAGATCGAGAGGTTCCGAGACCCTGCTGTTGCGTATCCTTTTTAATTTTTTAAATAAATAATTAAAAGTTAATATACTTAAAGTTCATATTTTATAAGTTAATATTTAATGTACAAGGTGTCCCAAAAGTAGTGGAACGGTCGAATATTTCGCGAACTAAACATCGGATCGAAAAACTGAAAAATACGTTTTCAATCATTTTCAAAAATATATCCAATGACATCAAACACCAACCCTCACTACACCCCCTGGAGGTGGGGTGGAGGGTAACTTTAAAATCTCAAATGGAAACACCCAGTTTTTCTTGCAGATTTTAATTCGTTACGTAAAAGTAAACAACTTTTATTTAAGACATTTTTTCGAACTGTGGGTAGATGGCGCTATACTTGGAAAAAACGATTTATCCTGATACCATACATAGGTAAATTATAGAAACGGTCTAATATCTCACGAAATACACTTCCAAATGAGAAACTAAAAAACAGAGTTTTATTATTTTTCGAAAACCTTTCGAATAACACCAAACGTGACCCTCCAACCCACCCCCTGGGGGTAGGGTGGGGGGTAACTTTAAAATCTTAAATATCAACCCCCACTTTTAATTACAGATTCGGATCCGTCATGAAAATTAAGCAACATTTATTTGAAACATTTTTTAGAATTGTTAATAGATGGCGCTTTAATTGGAAAAATACGATTTATTAGCGCCATCTATCAGAAATTTTAAAAAACTTTTCGAATAAATGTTGCTTAATTTTTTATGACAAATCCGAATCTGCGATAAAAAGTGAGGATTGCTATTTAAGATTTTAAAATTACCCCCACCCCACTTCCAGGGGGTGAGTTGGAGGGTCATGTTTGGTGTTATTCGATAGGTTTTTGAAAAAGATTAAAAATCTGTTTTTTGGTTTCTCATTTGGAAGTGTATGTCGTAAGATATTGGACCGTTTCTATAATTTTACCTATGGTATCAGGATAAACCGTTTTTACCAATTATAGCGCCATCTATCCACAGTTCGAAAAAAATGTCTTGAATAAAAGTTGCCTATTTTACATAACAAATCCAAATTTGCAAGAAAAACTGGGGGTTTCCATTTAAGATTTTAAATTTACCCCCACCCCACCTCCAGGGGGTGTAGTGGGGATTGGTGTTTGGTGTCATTGGATAGATTTTTAAAAATGATTGAAAACGTATTTTTCAGTTTTTCGATCCGATGTTTAGTTCGCGAAATATTCGACCGTTCCGCTACTTTTGGGACACCCTATATATAAATGTTTATACAGTCGGAAAAATGAAAGATTACCCATGAACGATCACATCAATAACAAGCTTTTTTTGTAATAACAAGCGTTTATTATAAAAAAAGACAGCAAATACAAAATAAGGGATTGATGTGATCGTTCATGTGTAATTAGTCCAGAGAAATTTTTTTTTTTTTTTTTTCTTAACATCCCATTTATTTACAATCTGTAATAATGATTACAATAAGTAAATTGTTTAACAATTAAAAGAGACTTGCAGGAGACTGTCCAGTGACAATAACCTATAAAATCATAATTTTAGTACTTAAAATTACTTGTGACTAATAAATAAAACCCTATAAATAAAACTCTATAATAAATAAAATATTTTTAAAAATTTAAAATTTAAAATCTTGTTCGTAGATCGCTTGGAGTGTGGCGCTTTAGCCTTCTGTTTGCCTGGGGTCTCATTAGGTTCTTCGCTAGCCTGTTGGGGTGGTTTTGTAGTCGGATGTCGTATTTTTGGGCGTAACTGGCAATTTCTTCTTTGACAGTCTTCATTTGGAGATCACGATTGATGTGTTCATTGGGCATGTACCACGGTGCATTTGTGATAATGCGCAAGGTTTTCGATTGGAATCTCTCCAGGATGTCGATATTGGATCTCGACGCAGATCCCCACAGTTGGATACCATAACTCCATATTGGCTTAATCACTGCCTTGTATACTAAAATTTTATTGTACAAACTCAGTTGTGACCTTTTTCCTATCAGCCAGTACATTTTATTGAGTTTCAGACCCAACTGTTTTCTTTTCGTGAATATGTGTTTCTTCCACGTTAATCTGCGGTCCAAGTGCATACCTAGGTATTTTACGTCATCCTTTTGTTGTAGTACTTGATTATTTATTGAGACGGTTGGGCACGTATCTTTTCGATTAGTGAACGTTATATGTACTGACTTGCTTTCGTTTACTTTAATTCGCCATGTTTGTAACCAGATATTTATACTGTCGAGATTTGTCTGGAGCAGTTGCGAGGCGATGTACGGGTTTGAGTGAGCTGCAATGATTGCTGTGTCATCTGCATATGTGGCTGTGATGATGTTTTGGCTTGTAGGAAGATCTGCTGTGTAGAGTAGGTAGAGAACTGGTCCAAGGACACTACCCTGAGGTACTCCAGCGTTGATTGGATATAAGTTAGTGCACTGATCTTTAACTTTTACAAGGAAATGGCGGTCGGAGAGATAGGACTTGAGGATTAGAAAGTAGTTGAGAGGAAGGACTTTTCTTATTTTGTATAGCAAGCCAGTGTGCCAGACTTTATCAAAAGCCTGCGAGACATCCAAAAAGGCTGCAGAGCAGTATTGCTTCTCTTCTAAGGCTTTGTTTATGGAATTGCAGACTCGATGAATTTGCTCGGTGGTAGCATGTTGTTGTCTAAATCCAAACTGGTGGTTGGGTATTAGCTGCTTTTCCACGAGGATTGGCTGTAATCTGTCTAGTAAGAGTTTTTCAAAAACCTTTGACATCACTGAAAGTAGACTGATAGGTCTATAGGACTTAACTTCTTCTACAGGCTTGCCTGGTTTGGGTATTAAGATGATTTGTGCCACTTTCCACAAAAGGGGATAGTAACCAGTTCTTAAGATTGCGTTAAAAATCTGTGTCAAATATTGCACGCCTTTCTTGGGAAGTTCTTTTAAAATTCTTGCAGTGATTAAGTCGAACCCTGGGGACTTTTTCGGATTCATATCTGTTTGGATTTTGTTGAAAACTTGTTTGGCTGTGAATTTCTCCAACGGTGCTTCTAGTTGGTATGGATATTCTAAATACAATTGAATATTATCTTCTGCATCAGAGTTGTTGTTTTGGGCATGTGGTTGGAACACTTCCTCCAGGTATTTGGCAAAGATTGTAGCTTTTTCGTTGTTACTTTTAGCCCATCGTCCGTTACTGGCCCGGATAGGTGGATTAGAGAGTTGTGGTCTGTTAATCTTTCGTGTTGCCTTCCATAGCGAGTATTCGGAGGTTTCCGTAGCAGATAGATTTTGTAGATATCGTTTTATGTCGTTGTTTTTATTGTTGTTTAACAAAGTTTTTAGTCGCGCTGTAGCTTGGTTTAATCTATTTTTATCCTGGGGTGCACGGGTTCTTTGCCATACTTTCCTTAGTCTTCTTTTTTCTGCGATTTTTTCTTTTATTTCGTTGGGTAAATCTTTGTGTATAATTGTTCTTGGTTGTTTAGGTGTTGACTGCCAGCCAGCTTCCTGAATTATCCTATTTAATTGATTTACTGCTTCGTCAATTTCGCCATCCGATTTTAGTGGGATGTTTAGGTCCAGTCTCTCATCAAGGATAGCCCGGAATTTAATCCAATTGGTATATTTACTACTTAGATATGGTGGAGGTTGTGTTTCGAGGATATTCGTAGATATCATGACCAAGACAGGAGAGTGGTCGGATGAAAGATCGAAACAAGATTGTGCTGTCTGGGATTCAAGTGGTATTCCTTTAGTCACACAGAAATCAACCAAATCTGGAATTTTGTTTGTGTCTGTGGGCCAGTATGTGGGTTCGCCAGTAGATATGTATTTAAGGTTGTTGGTTTCCATTGCCATGTATAATTGCCTACCTTTCGGAGTTATTAGCCTGGATCCCCAGTGAGTGTGTTTTGCGTTATAATCGCCGCCTGCTAGAAACCTGTTTCCAAGTGTGCTGAAGAATTCTTGGTATTGATTTTTGGCTATAGTATGTCGTGGTGGACTATATATTGCAGTTACTGTTAAAGGACCGTTCCAGTCTTCTATGCTAATACTTGTTGCTTGTATATAGTCTCTTTTAAACTTATTTAACTCGTGGTGTTTTATAGATGACTTAATTATGATTGCAGTTCCTCCATGTGCAGTGCCATCTGGATGTTTGGTGTTATATATTGCATAGTTGGGAATTCTCAGATAGCTTCTATTTGTAAAATGTGTTTCAGATATTAACATTATGTCGATGTTGTGTATTAGTATAAAAGATTTAACTTCTTGAGCATGATTTGTTAGCCCGTTGGCATTCCAAATAGCTATTTTTAAGAATTTGATCATTTTGTTAATTTAGTGACGACGGTGGTGAGAAGGTTTAACAGTGTACCCATTTGTTCCACCAGGACTTTTAACATATTCTTTAGTTCAGCCATGTCATTTGAGGCGGGAGTATTGGTAGTAATTACTTCTGTTTGGTTTGTATTACTATTCGTAATTTGTTGTGAGTTATTAACGATTTGGGCGTAGGTAACTCCTGCTTGGACATGTTGTGCATGATTAATTGGCATGCTAGGCCTGGGTCTAATCGTTGGAAATTTTTTCGTTTGTAGCTCCTTGTATACCCTGCAACCTTTGTAGTTTGCTGGGTGGTCTCCCTCGCAGAGTACACACTTGACGTTGGCACTTCTTTCTTTATTAGTGCATTGCTCTGTTGCATGATCCCCTGTGCACTTTACACATCGTGGTCTAAGGTGGCAGTATGATTTGGTATGTCCGTATCGTTGACATCTAGAACATTGTGGTATCTCTCTTTTCTGGTACGGTGGTTCAATTTTAATCTTATGGTTTAATAAGAACTCAATGTCATATATATTTCTATTATTATCAGAAGGTTCCAAGTCGACGAAAAATAGTGATAGCTGATCTTTAGTTTTAGGGTGTTTGATGTTCCAAATGTTTCTAACAGTGTGGCCTTTCTCTTCTATTTCCTTTTTTATAAGATTTTTGTCCATCGAGTAATGCATGTTCTTAAGAACAACCCTGAAACTGCGCTCGTTTTTTATTTGATAAGTATGAAACTCTGTCTTTTTTTCCGATAGGGCTTTTGTTATTGTACTATAGTAGTCAGCAGATTTTGGCTGAAGTTTAACTTGATCGGAGCTAAGAACTTTTAATTCGTAATTATTTTCAGCAATTTGGTTTAGTAATTCGATAAGTGGGGGTATGTGTTTAACCCCCTTAATAAATATTGGAGGCGGTTTGGTTATTTTCTCTTTTTCACTTGTGCTTTCATTGTCATTTATTTCATCATCTTTTGACTCGCTATTTAGTGCCTCGAATCTGTTAGAAGTGGTAGTCGGCGAGTTCAGCCAGTAATCGTTTATTTTTGTTTGCTTTACAATTCTTTTGTCTGGACTAGTTCGATGTCTTTTGTTGGAGTTTTCGACTGTTTTCCATTCGGTTTGATTTAATGAGGTGGAAGGTGGGTTAGTATATTGGGGTTGCTTTAAGGGTTGAGAGTAAGATGTATTTAATGGTTGAGAAATTTGCATATTACCTTGTAATTGTTGATCAGTGCACATTTGGTATTTTGGAGCGTACGCCACTGGCTGCTGACTAGTACCCATTGCGTCGCATTGCATAGGTTCGTTAGATTGCAGAATATTCCGATTTATCGCCGTCGAAGCGGAATCCATTTTCGCTTTTTGGGTCCCATTAACAATCGTTTAATTTGTTTCACCACAAAAAAAAACTGGATTTTTATTTTTGTATTTATATTTAACTACAGATAAGCAAACTGGTAATATCGACTGTCTCGTTCGAAATTCAAACAAAGACTCTAGTCCAGAGAAATAAAATTTTTCTCGTGACACATCCCCCTCCAGGCCGAAACCAAATTTTGTGAGTAGTATGGACATCTATATTAATAACCTTTATGTTTCCTGCAGCCGATTTTGATGATGTACATAGTTATAAACAAATGAAGATCAAAAAACGGTAATTTTTCGCTTTTTTCGTCTATAAACAAAAAGTTAAGCATTTTATACAAATTTGAGAGTAAGAAACTCATAAATCGTCTAAAAAATTTCAATATGGCGTTCGCTGAATATGTCTATCCTTATTGGTTGCTTAGAAAATTGCAAACTAAATCATAAATTTTGAGTTTTTATAAATATTCATAACTTAGGTAAAAATTAGCTTAGAACCTTCTAGGTCTGGATCCCGCGTATGAAAAAAAAGTTGATTAATAGCAAGCTGAAAATTTGTTAATAGCTTAAGGGTGTCTAGTCGGATAAACTTTGATATATGGGATCACTGGAACAGGGGCAGTTCTAATTGTGGAACAGGTTAAAAATTTGGAACGGTCAGACCACGAAAACGGCACATTTATTTTGTCCGACAGAACAGACTTAAACTCTCCGAACAGAGATTAAACTCTCATGCAAAAATCAGACTGCTATTTATCACCTGTTATAATTCCTGTCATTTGACATATTCTACATGTTCCACTCACTAAAACGCCCATTTGGTGATAAATAGAAGTCTGATTTTTGCATGAGAGTTTAATCTCTGTTCGGAGAGTTTCAGTCTGTTCTGTCGGAAAAAATAAATGGGCCGTTTTCGTGGTCTGACCGTTCCAAATTTTTAACCTGTTCCACAATTAAAACTGCCCTTGTTCCAGTGTTCCCATATATCAAAGTTTGTCCGACTAGACACCCTTAAGCTATTAACAAATTTTCAGCTTGCTATTAATCAACTTTTTTTTCATACGCGGGATCTAGACCTATTCTTATTACACGAATTGCTGAGACTTCTGGTGCTTAAATTATATTTTAAATTTCAAAGCAATTAGTCAAATAGTTTAAAAGTTATTTAATTTGTTTATCCCAAATTCATTGTTTTGCAACACTATAAGTCAGAAAATTATGAGGTTATAGTAATACTTCTGACAGTTTATGGAAGAAGAACATTTATACTATTGACTTATTTAAAAAAAATGACAAAAAGTAATTTTAAACAGTGTAAAATTATTTTGCAAAAACACGTCGATTTTTTGCTTACTTATAAACAATTAGAATAACTTTTTAACCATCACCCGTAGAAAAATTATTTTTTCATATTTGGAAAGACTGACTTTTTATACATATGTAGAAAGGAAAACAATTGTCCTAGGACAATTTTTTGACGAAGTTAGTCCCCCCTTTTTTTAATTCACATGTTTTTGCAAAATAATTTTGCAGTATTTAGAATTATTTTTTGTCATTTTTTTTAATTAAATTAATAGAATAAATTTTCTTCTTTCATAAACTATCCAAAGTACCTATTACTGTAACTTTATCATTTTCTGACTTATAGAGTTGCAAAAAAATTAATTTGGGATAAACAAATTAAATACCTTTTAAACCATTTGATAAATTGCTTTGAAATTTAGGGTACGATTTAAGCACCAGAAGTCTCAGCATTCCGTGTAATAAGTACGTTCTAAGTTAATTTTTACATAAGGTATGAATATTTATAAAAACTCAAAATTTATGATTTTTATTTTGCAATTTTCTAAGCAACCAATAAGGTTATACATATTCAGCGAACGGCATATTGAAGCTTTTTATACGATTTATGAGTTTTTCATTCACAAATTTGTTTAAAATTCTTAACTTTTTGGTTATAGACGACAAAAGCGAAAATTTACCGTTTTTTGATCTTCATTTGTTTATAACTGTGTATATCATCAAAATCGGCTGCAGGAAACATATAGGTTATTAATATAGATGTCCATACTACTCAAAGAATTTAGTTTCGGCCTGGAGGGGGTTGTGTCACCAACAGGATATTTTTTCCTTATTTCTTTGAACTAAATCCTTCATTTTTCCGACTGTATACCATTTTAAATATTTTCTTTGGTTTATATGAGTTTAAATCCGCTAGAGAAAATATGCCTCTAAAATAGTCGATTACAAAATTCTTTCATGACAAAAATTTAAACAACAAAATAGTTTATAATTTTATATTGTGTCCTACAAACAATGAAAACGTTTTATTATAAAAAGTTCTTTTTATAAAAGTGTAATTATTTACATATTATATAGATTTAATATTACTTCGTTTTTACTCTAAGACTGCACATTCTCTATGAGATTTAAAAGTTTTACTTATTGTATCTTAAATTTATGAAATACTGAATTCTTATTTCTTGTTCCTTTTTAAATTTATTTTAAAACTTTAATTTTATAGGCTTCGAACATAACAAAAGTTACTTGTAAATAACTTAATTTTTAATCGAGTTAAGAATATTCGACTTCTCTTATTAAGATGAAGTTGAATAAAACTTTTGACGGGATAAGGTTTAAATCTTTATAAAATGCCGCGTTAATTTGTCACACTGAAATCTCTCGGATACGGGAAACTCTTATATAAACTGATTTTTCCCGGTGAACATAAATAGCACAAAAAGTTAAAAGTGTAACCGTCATGATGAGTAAGTTTTAAGGTTGTCAAATGCCACACCTTATGAACCTATGTTCCGTTACGATGTAGAATGTAGAATGTAGAAAATGGGGCGGCCAATAGAGCCTGATACACTGCGACCTTAGTAGATCTATTGTGTTTCCCCTTTCTTTTAAAGCACTTCATCTAGCTTAGTCCTCTTAATGAGACTTAACAGCCTTGATAGTGGCCTTTTCATGTAGCCTGGTGCTTCCGGTTTTTCCTCACCGAGTTCTAGAAACCGCACTCGTGCGAGACCTTCGCAATGACACAGAACGTGTAGAGCGGTTTCCTCTTCTTCCAGACAGAACCGACAGGTGTCCTCTTCTGTCAGGCCTATGAGACTCAAGTGTCTATTGAGTCTACAGTGTCCAGTCAGCAGACCCACTATCATTCTGACAGTGCTTCGACTGCGCGAAAGTAAGTCTGTTGTAAATTTAGCCGAATGTCCTTTGATGAACTGTTTGGCCTGCCTCTGTCCTGGGGAGTTGTTCCACCATTCAAGAGACCTCTGTTGCGCCCATTTTTGTATAGCTGCTCTTTTTATCGTATTTGCGATTCCAAAGACGGGTTCCGGACCAACCAGTGGCGTAGATGCGCCTTCTCGGGCCAATTCATCGGCCTTCTCGTTGCCACGATAACCCTTATGTCCCGGCACCCAGGCAAGTGTCAATCTGTTTCGACTTCCCACCTGAGAGAGGACACTCAAACAGTTCCATACCAGCCATGAATCGACCTGTACCGAACTGAGAGCCTTCAGAGCCGCTTGACTATCCGAATAGATAACGATGGAGTCGTTATCTAGATTCCGACTGATTAGTTCCATAGCGCACCTTTGTATAGCAGCTACTTCGGCTTGAAATACGGTCGCATATGTCCCTAGACATACCCGGACTTCCGTCCTTGGTTTTAAGCCATATATTCCAGCCCCTGTACCTATATCGGTTTTGGAGCCGTCCGTATACCATATTGAGTTTGCCGTTATCGGCGGACCAGCTTCCCAGTCCTCTCTTTTTGGTATTGTGACTTGAAAATTTTTGTTAAAGCTATACCTCGTAACCATTCGGTCTACAGGCATTCCTAGAACGGGGTCTGCCTTTATGTCCTGGTATAGCCTTAAATTATCAGTTCCCTGCATCATACTTATTGGAGCTTGGCCCTGGATCAACCGATGTACTGTTGATCTGGCTTCACTCTGTATGTATATATGTAGAGGTGGTAGGTTTAGTATAACTTCTAGCGCGTCCGTTGGGACTGTTCTCATGGCTCCCGTAACACTCAAGCATGCAAGTCTTTGTGTGCTACTGAGCAATCGAATCGCCCCGGACTGTTGCGTTTTGTTCCACCACGCCACTGAACCGTAAGTTAGCATGGGCCTTATAACCCTTGTGTATAGCCAGAGGTTCATTTTAGGATTTAACCCCCAATTCTTGCCACACATTCGTCTACATCTGTTCAGGGCCATAATGGCCTTCTGTGTGACTTTTTGAATGTGTGCATTCCATGTCAGCCTCTGGTCGAATATTACACCTAAGTACTTGGCCTGACTTGTGAATGGGATTTCTACTCCCTTGAGCGCTAGTGGCTGTAAGCCTTGCAGTGCTCTTTTCCTGGTGAAGGGAACAACGGATGTTTTTTGAGGGTTAACCTTCAGGCCTTCTTTCTCACACCAGCTGTCCACCATCCTCAGAGCGACTTGAAGTCTCTCTGAAATTACTTTGGTAAAGCGTCCTCGAACTACAATTACCAAGTCGTCCGCATATCCCAGACAGTAAAAACCCTCCCTGGACAGCGTGTTAAGTAGGTCGTCCATAAGCGTTGCCCACAGTAATGGGGATAGAACTCCTCCTTGTGGGCAGCCGCTTACTGCCTTCGCTTCAATGGTGGCTTCACCTAACGAGGACACCATGATCCTATTTGCTAAGGTCGTCTTTGTCCACTCGCATATGAAGGCAGGAACTCCTCTCCTTTTAAGCGCTTCCGTTACAGACTCGAAGGAGACGTTATTAAATGCTCCCTCCACGTCCAGAAACGTCGCCACCGCTATCTCTTTGTCATCTAGCGACTTTGAGAGCAGTCTGTTAAGATCATCCAGTGCCAAGTCAGTTGACTTTCCTGGCTGGTATGCATATTGACGATCGCTAAGTGGTTTTTCCATCAGCACATCGTCCCTAATATACCTGTCTATCAATCTTTCCAGCGTTTTTGCTAGGAAAGAGGATAGACTTATTGGTCTGTATGACTTGGGGGTCTGGTCCATTACCCTACCAACCTTGGGGATATATGTGACTTTCACCCTTCGCCATGCAGTTGGAATATATCTCCATGCCAAACTAGCTTTAAAGATCTTTGTTAGATGCGGGATAATCACATCCTGTCCCTTCTGTAGGAAGGCTGGATAGATCCCGTCCATTCCAGGTGATTTATATGGCTGGAATTTATTGATCGCCCATCTGACTTTTTCCGGTCTCGTGATGTCGGTAGCTAATTTCCAGTCCGCCTTAGTAGGCCTTCTGGGATAAGCTAGCTCTACCGGAGGATTATTGTCAATAGATGAGCCGGGGAAATGTGCCTTGGTGAGCATTATTAAGCTTTCCTCCAGGGTTTCCACATACGTTTCGTCCTCTTTCTTCAAGAGGCCGACCTGATTCACAATACCATCCTTAGCCAGGACCTTGTGGATTCTGGAGCATGCGGGAGCCTGTTCGACTTCCTCGCAGAACTTTCGCCACGAGTCTCTTTTGGCTTTTCGGATCTCCTTATTGTATTGCGTCAGTTTTTCTCTATATATGGACCACTCCTGGTTGAATTTGGCTTTATTGAATAGCCTTCTTACATCTGCCCTAAGCTTTTGTAAGTGTTCATTCCACCAGGGTGTGTTTTTCTTTCCTTTCTTTTCTCTCTCTGGACAATTCTCCTGGTAAGAGGCCAGAACAGCTCCGCTCACCGTTTCAATTGCCAGCTCGAGATCTTCCCTATCTCTTATGGTGCCGATTCCTCCCTCGAGAGACTTCTCGAGTGAGCCTCTATAGCCTTCCCAATCCGTCTCTCTCGGGTTCCTGAATCTTGCCACCATTCGAATCGAAGTAGCTAAATCGAATCGAATGTGCCTATGATCGGAACATGAAGGTTCCTCTGACACATGCCAATTCTTTATAGTATCATACGTTTTTTCACTGCAAAGTGTTACATCTAAGACTTCTCTGCGCGTGGCCGTGGCACGTGTTCCACTCACTAAAACGCCCATTTGGTGATAAATAGAAGTCTGATTTTTGCATGAGAGTTTAATCTCTGTTCGGAGAGTTTCAGTCTGTTCTGTCGGAAAAAATAAATGGGCCGTTTTCGTGGTCTGACCGTTCCAAATTTTTAACCTGTTCCACAATTAAAACTGCCCTTGTTCCAGTGTTCCCATATATCAAAGTTTGTCCGACTAGACACCCTTAAGCTATTAACAAATTTTCAGCTTGCTATTAATCAACTTTTTTTTCATACGCGGGATCTAGACCTATTCTTATTACACGAATTGCTGAGACTTCTGGTGCTTAAATTATATTTTAAATTTCAAAGCAATTAGTCAAATAGTTTAAAAGTTATTTAATTTGTTTATCCCAAATTCATTGTTTTGCAACACTATAAGTCAGAAAATTATGAGGTTATAGTAATACTTCTGACAGTTTATGGAAGAAGAACATTTATACTATTGACTTATTTAAAAAAAATGACAAAAAGTAATTTTAAACAGTGTAAAATTATTTTGCAAAAACACGTCGATTTTTTGCTTACTTATAAACAATTAGAATAACTTTTTAACCATCACCCGTAGAAAAATTATTTTTTCATATTTGGAAAGACTGACTTTTTATACATATGTAGAAAGGAAAACAATTGTCCTAGGACAATTTTTTGACGAAGTTAGTCCCCCCTTTTTTTAATTCACATGTTTTTGCAAAATAATTTTGCAGTATTTAGAATTATTTTTTGTCATTTTTTTTAATTAAATTAATAGAATAAATTTTCTTCTTTCATAAACTATCCAAAGTACCTATTACTGTAACTTTATCATTTTCTGACTTATAGAGTTGCAAAAAAATTAATTTGGGATAAACAAATTAAATACCTTTTAAACCATTTGATAAATTGCTTTGAAATTTAGGGTACGATTTAAGCACCAGAAGTCTCAGCATTCCGTGTAATAAGTACGTTCTAAGTTAATTTTTACATAAGGTATGAATATTTATAAAAACTCAAAATTTATGATTTTTATTTTGCAATTTTCTAAGCAACCAATAAGGTTATACATATTCAGCGAACGGCATATTGAAGCTTTTTATACGATTTATGAGTTTTTCATTCACAAATTTGTTTAAAATTCTTAACTTTTTGGTTATAGACGACAAAAGCGAAAATTTACCGTTTTTTGATCTTCATTTGTTTATAACTGTGTATATCATCAAAATCGGCTGCAGGAAACATATAGGTTATTAATATAGATGTCCATACTACTCAAAGAATTTAGTTTCGGCCTGGAGGGGGTTGTGTCACCAACAGGATATTTTTTCCTTATTTCTTTGAACTAAATCCTTCATTTTTCCGACTGTATACCATTTTAAATATTTTCTTTGGTTTATATGAGTTTAAATCCGCTAGAGAAAATATGCCTCTAAAATAGTCGATTACAAAATTCTTTCATGACAAAAATTTAAACAACAAAATAGTTTATAATTTTATATTGTGTCCTACAAACAATGAAAACGTTTTATTATAAAAAGTTCTTTTTATAAAAGTGTAATTATTTACATATTATATAGATTTAATATTACTTCGTTTTTACTCTAAGACTGCACATTCTCTATGAGATTTAAAAGTTTTACTTATTGTATCTTAAATTTATGAAATACTGAATTCTTATTTCTTGTTCCTTTTTAAATTTATTTTAAAACTTTAATTTTATAGGCTTCGAACATAACAAAAGTTACTTGTAAATAACTTAATTTTTAATCGAGTTAAGAATATTCGACTTCTCTTATTAAGATGAAGTTGAATAAAACTTTTGACGGGATAAGGTTTAAATCTTTATAAAATGCCGCGTTAATTTGTCACACTGAAATCTCTCGGATACGGGAAACTCTTATATAAACTGATTTTTCCCGGTGAACATAAATAGCACAAAAAGTTAAAAGTGTAACCGTCATGATGAGTAAGTTTTAAGGTTGTCAAATGCCACACCTTATGAACCTATGTTCCGTTACGATGATTCGGTTTATTTGATTTTTTTTATTAATATAATACGACACCGAACTGACTGGTGTACTGTCACTTGGAGAAAGTAGGGTCAGTTATATAGGGTGTAACAAAAAGTTAGGTCATAAATTAAATTACTTATTCTGGAACCAAAAATAAATTGGATTGAACCTAACTTACCTAAATGTTTATAACACTTTTTTTCCTCGGTACTTTTTCGATAAGCCAGTTTTTATCAAGATATTTTGTAAACTCCGACACATTTTTTTACATGGTTAAGAGGCAACATTAGCGTGTCATCAACTTTCAACAGTGCGGCAACATTGCGTCGGCAGTACGACAGTGACAGTGACATTACACTATCCAAAACAATAATTATTATACTCATAGGCTCGCTAAATGTTGCCAAGTCAGTCAAGTTCGATTTCTTGTTATAGATAATCGATTTTTAGTAGTTCCAATGTGACACAAAATCTAGGCATGGGATAAAAAGTTTATTTGAAGAAAGTGAATTTTTGTTCTTCTCAATTGCGGTACAGACTAGTTTTTGCAATATTTTATTTAATTATAGAGTGTATAATATAAACTCCACATATTAAATTTTTTCTTAAATTGGGCTTTGTACCGCCATTCTTTACTATGTTACGAATATGTGTGCCAAATATCTCGACAAAATATTCAAAATTAAAGCTGCAATCTTGGAACGCGTTTTCCACGTGCTAATGTTGCCTCTTAAGTAAGATTAAAGAGACCGTAAAAAATATTATTTATAATAATTATTATACATATATAGTAATTATATAATTTATAATATTATATTTGGTTGGCCGGCGTAGCTCAGGCGGTAGTATGCCTGGCTTGCGTGCTGGTAGGCCGGGGCTCAAATCCTAGCACCGCCGGCAAGAACAACTAGACTTTTTTGAAATGTCTTTAGGCCCCAGATCGACTCAGCCTGAATAAAATGAGTGCCTTGGGTAAAAACAGGGGTAATAATAGGCGGTTGAAGCGTAGCACTGGCCCTGTTACCTTCCTTGTATACCGTTGGCCCTAAATATAGCATTGGAAAAGACTATTTCTCCTAGGTATGATTTCATCTAACTTCTTCTACACTTGGTCAAACTATAACAGTTTTGTTTTTGGAAGAATTTTGATAACTTTTAATATACACGTTAATATTTCACTTCAATAGTAATAATATAAATTTTTTGAAACTTTAACTTTAAAATTTAGTATCTTAACTTTAAATTCATTCAACCTATGCATGGCTTTTTAGTCATTTTCAATTTTTAATTAATATTTATGAACATAGAGGTCGCATAAGATTCTAGTTCCTTCTTTATCATTTTAATAAATGACAGTCTTCCTCAGCTGATCTGTTGTCTTATTAATTAATAAAATAATTTAGATGTGATTTTATTCACTTTAAAGGGTTATTATACCCTATATCTGTGGCTTTTGCCCAGTATACATGTTTTTTATTGTGTCGTGTAGCAATTGCTCTTCTATGAAGGTTTTATAAGAGGACGTAAGTTTTTCACTCATTTTTTATATAAAAAAATCTTATCTTAAATATGTCCTTTTAGGAAGCTCTGATGATGGCACGTTATGTGTTGAAAGTACTTAGCTGATAATAAAATATTTTTTACACACTATCAAAAGTTTTTTGAAAACATACACCTGTTTGCCTTTTTGACCTAAATATAGCAGACTACTCTGCTATAATGCTATAATCGCAAAGCCGCGTCAGCGGTATAAAACGGAAGACTATTATTATTATATTTGGTCTCATAATATGTGATTTAATTTATGAGCTGCCTTTTTGTTACATCCTGTATTTTTTACGATCATAAGCATTCACAAAAATTTGTGAAACAAAAAACTGTTTTATGTAACAATAATAAAACACGGAAGACTTTTATCAATATTTTCACCCAATTTATCTATTATAAATTAATGTCACTACAGCTATTTCGATTGAATAACTTTCTCAAGTGATATGTTTTTACTATGCACACTTTAAATTTTCTAAATTCTAAATTCACAATTATATCTGTATATTTTAATTTAGTAATTTCCATTGATTCTAATAAAGATAGCTTAAGGCCTTTATGTTGAATATGAAGAATTTGAAACTGTTTATTAAAAGAATGATTATGATCCAGAAGGTGGTATATAGAATCTGTTTTACTAAGTATTATTGGAAGCCCGTTTGTGTTCTTCTATAGGTTTGTCAAAGGTTCTGCCAGTTTGACCGATGTAAGTTTTTGGAGAGTCACTTATGTCAGTTTCATACACCACTCTGTAATTGCTTTTTCTTTTAGCTCTTATTGTTCTTAATGCCAGGCCCGGCCCCAGGGGTGGGCGAACCCAGGGCGGAAAATTTGGGGGCGACAAATTTTAGAGAATAGCCAATTTTTGTAATTAAATTAATAATAAATTATGTTTTTTTTTAAATCAATATTATGAACAAGAGCGGCAAAAATGCAACTGTAAAAACGGGAAGTAAATAAGTGAAACAATAACAAATGCAAGGTTCATTCGACGGGAAATCGACCGCCTTCTTCTTAATCGCATAAGAATAGTGGGATCAAAACTATCCCTCCTTCCCCTCCCTCACAGGATAGATTTTATGGTTCAGGTGGAGTGTAGCACCGACTGATAACTGATATCTATTGTCTCGCGCTTTTCGTAGCCTGTTACCAAGTTTCTATAAATTATAGATGTGCTGTTAACAATTTTATTGTGTGTCTGTATTTCGTTTAATTGTATAGGCTTGCAGGTATTTTATTGTGTTTAGTTTTTAAATCAATTTGGATCAATTGTTTTACAGTGTAGTTTCCGTACCGTTGTGTGGTTGGATACTAGTAACTGTTTAGTGTTATTAAAAATAATTGTGTAAGTGCAATAATGGATGGTAGTTACTACAAGAAAAAGAGAATAAAGAAGGAGATTGAAACAAAAAGGCTTAAAATTTCTCTAAGTAAATTTTTAAAACCGTTACACACTGATGCTGACAATATTGCCCAACCTAGAGAATATAGAGCTGCTACCGCTTCCTGCTCCCTTTCAATCTGACAACATTCACCCAGACCTAGGCCTATCATCTGCATCTACATCTGCTGCCGCTCCCTCCCAGTCCAAAGAGAGTCACCTGGGATTATCATCAGCAACCGCCCCCTCTCAGTCCAACGACAGTAAGCTACGACCTAGGAAAATCATCAGCATCCACGTCTGTCAATAAAAATAACGAAAATGGTTGAGTTGTAAAATGACATATTAAATAATTTAGCAAAAAGCACATATCAATAAAAATACTGTACTGGAAGAGAGGAATTAACAAATGACAGATATCTATATCGCTAAAAAACCATTTGGAATAAAAATCGACCTGTTTTGGAATTTTCACAAAATCCAGCGAATGTTGCCAAATATAAAGGTGAACTATGTATTTTGAGTCGCTAACCTTGTATAGATATTTTATTGATGTTTTAATTTTATTTCTGTGGAAAACGAATAAAATTATATTCAAATGCGTTTAATATTCTATTGCTAATTTTGCTACTAAATTTTATTTGAATTTCATTAACTCTAAATGTATCAAATTTTCTGGAATAATTAAACAGGTTATTGTAATTAAATTTGCAGGTCCGTATAAATCTAAAACAGGATTTAAAATAATGGGAAAAAACACAAATATGCAACACGTGCTTTTCGCGATATTGCCTCACTCGGCACTTCGGGGGAATAACGCTTAGCTAGTGGGTCAATATCGTGCATGTTATTAATTTGAGCTGCAAAAGTAACAAAGAATTTAATAAACTTAGGACCAATCTAACACATTATCAGTAGTAATTACACGAGAGCTCTAAAATTATCGATTTGTATCCCAAGTGACACTTTGACAGTTTTAATTTATAAATTATCTCAAAGTGTCACGACGGCAAAACAATTCGAGCTCGAGAGTAATTCGGTAAGATTATTATTTTTAATATATAAAACTGTCTTGTTAAGGTCATCGGTACGAAATTCGCAAATATTTTACGACTATCCCTACTTTTTCTGTCTTTACACGGCAAATTACGTGTAGTAAAATTCACACTGGTATGGATATGTAAACATTACTAGAATGTCATTCTACTTGACAATGTCATCATTAACTTTAAAGAGATGGCTTTTGAATGTTCTTGGATAACTGTTATTTGTATAATTGCAAATTATTAATTCAGTTAATAAATGTGATAATTTTTTCACTAACTATATATTCAGTGGTTGTAATAATTTATATGTACAACAAAAACTAATACTTAATCGAGAAAAGAGGAAAAGTATTAAAGTTATTTTTTAATAATATTTTGTTAATATGGAACGCTTACAATTTTGAACATCTTTAACAAAAAAATACTTGGATCGCAGAATATATTCTGATGTATTCTCTGCTTGGATTTTCCATAAATAATAAACAATTAATAACTTTTTATTAAGTTCACGTCCTAAATGAATTATTTATGAAATACACTCTCAATATTATTTAATCGACAACTCAAAATATTCCCAATGCCATGTCATATAATTAAAACTGTCACTGTGCGTTGTATGACAAAGATAGCGAATGTTTGATTTGGAAAATATCACCACCTCAATTTTTTTCGAATCTTGAAAAAACTAATAAATATTTTTAAAACATTTAAACGCATAATGAAAGACTAAATTATTATCGAGGGCCGAAAGTCCCTTAGGATAAATAAAATGTATCTTTTGAGTGAGATATTAGTTTTTCACCCCTGTAATTTATTAAAATAAACATTATAGAAGTTTTCAGGGACTTTCGACCCTCGGTAAGAACGCAAATTTTTCATTCTGCGTTTAAATTTTTCAAAAATATTTATTAGTTTTCTCAGGATTCGAAAAAATGATTCCCCATTTGAATAGAATTGCAGCCGAAAATACGTACCCATCCCATTAACACTTTGGCTACCAATAAGACTGTGATGATTAGCTGTGGATGTTGATGGTGTTGAAATTCTTCTTCTTCTTCTTTATTCTTCTTATATTAGGCCTCTTGGCCTGTTCTTAACCGATTTTGAGCTTGTATTCGTAGCTGTGATGTTGACTGCCAGCCATCTCGCAACTTTTTAAAGGACCTTCCTATTGGTCTCTTGCCTGTTGGCTTCAAATCTCTGACTATACGGGCTATTCTCTCGCTGTCCATTCTCGTCACATACTGATTCCACCCTCGTCGTCTCTGTCTTCCCCGCCGTACTATATCTTGTATGTTACAGAGATCTCTTATTCTGTCGTTCGGTATTCTGTCTCTCAGTGTTTTCCCAGTTATTGACCTTAACTTTCTCATTTCTGATGTTCTCAGTATCCTCTTGGTTTCTGCTGCGTCACATTAAATTTTTAAATTAAATGTGTTGAAATTAAATTTTGAAAATGATATCAAACAATCCAACTGGAAAAAAATGAAATGTATATGAACGGTTTTAGAGATAAAAAAGAATGTGTGTGTACTTTGTACGCACGTAAGAAGTTATTATATGATTATATGATTATATATACTTCTATTATATGATTATATGATTATAAACGAAATTAATATACTTTTTATTTATATTTTATTTAAATATTAAACTAATTTATACTTACTACTTCTCAAACATTTTTATTAAAACAGTGCCAAAAATTAAAATAATAAAAGAATAAAACACACACAAACACATTAAAAATGCCACAAGTGATTTCTGAACATTAATTGTCGGAAAATGTTTTAACTAAATACGTATTTTCTGAAAATAAAATTATATAATAAATATACTTACAATCATAAAATGTATAAAAAAAAAATAAAAAAATAAAAGTTTCTATTGGGATTCGAACCAACTTACCAGCGCGGCTGGTATTGGCGTTGTATTGGGGTTCACTCGCATTAAACGCTTCGCCACGAAGACAGTGTGTCATTATGTGCGAAGATCGACTAACTAAACGGATTAAACTTTTGACGTTTTTGAATTATGTAAATCAAATTATTTTGATTTTGAATTGAAGTGATTTAGAATTGAAAAAATACAACAAAACATAGAGTAAGAAAACAATATATTAGGTGAATATTGATAGAAATTTTGATGGTAATCAAATTATGTAAATAAAAGTATTACATACTATGTATTTTGGTAGGTTCAAATAGGTAAGTACCTATGATATATTTACAATTATTACGTACCTGTTGCTTTAAAAACTATTTAAAAATCACTATAATTATAAACTTTTTTGTTTCTGTCCTCACAACAATAAAACTAATATATTATACATTTGTTTACCTTCATATTGAACAATTGTTTATTACTGACAAATCATTTCAACACCCAATCAGAGCCCGTATAACGACTAATAAATTTCGCAATCACTTGCATCGTGCAAAGTGGCTATGTTCAAATATCATAACAAAATTTGATCAACTATTTTTAAAAACACTTACCAGTGTAAGATTCTTTAGCTTTGAATAGGCGAGATCGTAGATCGTCCCGGTTGATTGTTGTTATCCACAGTTCTCTACGCCTTCAAGCTAATAGGTTTTTTATCAGTAATTTTGCGGCACTCATACTAGTCACAGTTTGATGGGCTTTCACATTGGCATGCAACAATCATCTCTTCTATGTTAATAAGTCCAAAAATATAATATGAAAGCTATTTAAAAAGGCATTATAACCATTAACTAACTTTTTGTTTGTTGTTTCTCTTTCTACAAATTTTAAAACGCAACAACCATACATAAGCAAACCACAGTCCCACAGCTGTGCCACAGCTGCCATATTGGATAATTTTTGTCATGTCATTTGAACATCCAATCAGAACAAAGTTGTAATGCGACTGCGCCGGGATCAAATGTTTTAATCCTATTAGAATTCACCCTCATATCGCGCGTAAAGAAGTATAACTTCAAAAACAAAATTATTTCTTGGTTTTCGAAATCCATAGATAAATTATTATGAGATCTAATAATAATTAATCACCCTGTAGACAGAATAAAATAATCTGAACATGAAAGCAACGTGTAATTCCAATTCAGCAAATAATTTTCTCCTGATACACATCCATTCCCATCGAAGTACATATTTCTAACAAGCAAAATCGCTTTATTCGTCTTCCTTAAGGACCCACACTTCACGTCTTGGAGGATCTTTATACCCAAGATAGAGGCTCATCCTGCCTCTATTGTGTGCCGCTGTAAAATAGCGGTTAAACCGCCAAAGATAGAGATAGAGAGAAATTGTCCCCCAAAACCAGGCGCCCGACCATTCTTGCACTAAATTGCGTACCTGTTGCTTCTATGTAAGTTCGCGAATGCCTTTTTAGCATAGGCGGGTACAAACAGTATTTTAGCAGCTTTAATAAAATAAAAAAAAACCTAATCTTGTAAAAGGTATATTTAAAATTCCTAAAAAGGGCTGTATCACAACAAAACGTTTTCGGAATCAATATTCCATCATCAGTGTTATCACCTAAAAAAAGTATGACTATAAGGGCCAGTTGTTCAATCAATGGTTAACTCATGGATTAAGTAAACCATGATTAAATTTAATTCGAAGATTATTTCTAATTAAGTTGTTTAATGCAGGTTAACTTTCGGATTTATTAAACCCAAATACTGAAGCAGTGACAATGTTGCCAGTTATTAATTAACGCCTTGGAACAAATTTTATCATGATAATTGTACCGAAAAATAATTGTTCTGTGGTATAAATGATGGTGTTCATGACTTTTGACTCAATGACGCCCCCATGTCAGTGATTATTTTCGTGTTTTTAATTTAAATTTCAAAAAATGGAATAAAAATAATAAAAAAAAGATAACTACGAGCTTTACGGCTGATGAAGAAGAAATATCAATATCTTTTGTTAAAAAATATAAACATATTCTCGAGAATAAGAAAGTGATGCAGTTACAAATTACGAGAAAATGAAAATCTAACTAGTTTGTCCTGAAATCGGGTTTGGCCGATAATCTGTCTCTTATACGATCAACAATCATAAAAACTATTTCCTTTGGTACACGAAATCTATTCAAAAACTATTATCTGACCACTTATGAAAATGGTTTTCTTTTACTCGAAAAATAGGATTCTTTCTTAGAGGAAAAAATTATATTAACAACAGCTAAGAAGCCTTCGTCTTATTCATCTTCAAAATCAAAGGCGCCATTATTAGCAATAGCCATCATTATATGTAGACACTAAATATAGATTATGTTAAATCTTATCTACGATTTAAAAGTAGCAATAACAACACAATATATTATAGTGCAATAACTATGGTTGTTTTATTCTGGAATTTTCTTGACAATATTTAATTTAAAAACAGAAAATAAGGTTACAAATCTCTACTTAGCACCGTTAATCCTTCGTTTTTGGGCGATTAAGATAATCTCTGGTTAACAGATGGTTAAGTGTTAAACTTGCATTGAACAACGCAATATTACGTTTAATTGAAGATTATTTTTAATCTGAAGATAATCTCCAATTGAACAATCGGGCCTAAGTAAAACAAACGTGAGGTTAAATTTTGACAAAGGTAAAAAAGTGAATAGATAGTTATACTTACAGGTTTACATGCTTGAAGCTACCAAAACGTACCGGTAAAAACCCTTAAATTGATATTAAACAGTTGGGGTTACATTATATTATCTGATTTTAAAGGATGTTAAAAATATTTCCAGATTAACCCCTGGCATCACATGACATCAACCATATTGGTTGGGAAATTGTAGGTAGAACCTTACATGGTAGAGTTTAGCTGACAACTGACCGGAATGGCCCTCTGAAGTATGTCAGCACTAGACTGACACCGTACCTTGACAGAATGTAATAATATGTGTAGTTACTTCAGCCAAAAGAATTTAAGTTTTATGTTAATATTTAAAATAATAACAGTAGTGAAAAAATTTGTTGGGAATCAAATTAATCTACCCTGAACAAGTATGATGGATAAAAGGTAAAAATTATAGAATCAGACAGAAGTGAATTAATACTTTCTTTAGGGTAGGCAATTATCATTACATAGTATTGAAAATTATAGATTGTAAATACAGAGTTGTACTTTTCTAAGATATTATTTAAGCTAATGTTATAAGCTTAATATTTGGTATAATTTATTATAGAAGGATCCAACAAAATAGATAAAAGATGATATATATTTAGTTTGGCTGAAGAAATATGTATTACTAGATGTGAATGTAAATAAGAAAAGTAGTAATGACGAGACCAAGAATTTTGGTGGCTTAAAGCATGTAAACCTGTAAGTAAAACTATCTATTCACTTTTTTCCCTTTGTCAAAATTTAACCTCACGTTTGTTTTACTTATAGAGTTATACTTATTTTAGGTGATAACATTGATGATGGAATATTGATTCCGAAAACGTTTTGTTGTGATACAGCCCTTTTTATTGATTTTAAATATACCTTTTACAAGATAAGGTTTTTATTTTCTGTGATGTATGGTACACAGCCAGTACAGGAATTTTTTCCTTGTGATATCATTAATAGGAGATAAAGGGACAAAACATTTTCAAGAGGATTATCATATTCATATTCCAGCTTCTTCTCTTGTCCACAGCAGGACATAAGCCTCCTCAGCACATCTCCAGGAAGTTCGTATTTGTGCTAACTGCATCCATGTACCATCTATTCTTTTAATGTCTCCCTTTTATGTCTGCTTTTAATGTTGGTGGTCTGCCTCTGCTTTTATTGTCCATGCGAGGTCTCCATTCTAATAGTCCTTTTGATCACCTGTCATTTTGCAGTCTCGATATATTCCGGCGAAATTCAATTTTAATCTGGTAATGGACCGTGTTAGTGTGACGTCAAAACGTCAAAAAGGTTTCCAAACAAAGCAACTGTCAATTAATTATACACGTGATTTGTGTAATAATTTTTAATTTTATTTTGTTTTAACAATCATCTGCACATTTTTTCTAAAGACACAATCCTTGTTAGTCATATCAATATCCTTGTGGTCCGGCCAAATAAAGCATTCAGCTGGAAACTCATTCTGCGAAGCTCTTAGAGCAGCTGAAGATAGAGACCAATGTAGAAACATTGTTAGGAATATTGGAAGAAATCACGATCCTCAGTAATGGGGAAACGACAGGAGAGAGAGATTTGGAAATATGGTGGGAAATATTCTATGAGCGTTGGTTACAATCACGGGTACCAAACAGATTACCATTTTGTAAAAATTAAACATCCTACAAGCAATATATTCTAACTATAAAAACGAAAACAAACACCATGTGTGAATTTTTGCTTTGTTTGGAAACCATTTCAGAGTAGCCAACATTGATTTGACGTCACGACTATCACGGTCCATTCTTTTTATATCTTGCACGCCCGTTCTTTGTCTTATTTCTAAATTTCTCACTCGATCCGCAAGGCTTGTTCCTAGTAGGGATATTTCAATTTTCCTCTGTGCTATTTTAAGCTTTTCCGATGAAAATACGGAATACAAACGAAGCAGAGGAAGCCCCAAAATGCGATGGGCAGATAATATCAAAAAGCACGTGGGCTGCAGGTGGATAACTGTAGCGACAGACAAAGAAGAATGGAAAAGGATTGAAGCTTAGGGTACCTAAAGGATTGGGAGGCCTATGTCCAAAGATGGAGCGAAGAAGGCCAATTAGATGGATAGATTCTAAGCTTTGAGATCCAGTGCTTTGGTTAATGTTGATGTTTTAGTTCCGTACGTAATGACTGGAAGAACACACTGCCATCTGGTTGGCGATCGTCCTCTGCTCCGTAGTGCTTCTTGTCTTGGCCTTCAGTCGACAATACGTTTTGTCCATGGGTTATCTGATACTCTGGAGACGTGTTCTGCCCAATTCCAGTTTAGCGACGCAATTTTATGTTTCAATTTCAGTTTCAGTTTATTGTATCGACTTTTATTTTTAAAGCATAAATTGGATACAACAGGATGCATTACACGTACCGTTTGACAAACCTCAGCTTGTCTCCAGAAAAGCTTAGAAAGTCTCCATCTTAAAGCAAATTATTTTGCCATTCTATTCTTGTTTTTATTTTTAGGTCTGGATATAAGTTGTGTATTATCGAGCACTAAAAATAGTAAAAATATACCTACAACCTTGATAGTTCATGGAAAGTTGGGTCTGTTAGTGTTAAAAAGATTTTCAAAATTTCAAAGTGATACATGGAATATTTAAAAAGTTAATTAAAATGTTTATCACAAACAATATTTTTGCATTAATTTAAGTTAGAAAAAAATTAATAGAAGAATTTTACGAGTACTATCATAAGTAAAGTGGAGAGATATTCTATAAGTTTGTCCTTTTAAAAAAACGTTTAAAAACTCCAAAAAACCATTTCAAATGTTGCAGAACTTACCTACTTGCAAAAAGGTTGCAATTAAGTATTTCCTTATAAACTAAGTAAATTATTAATTCAGTTAATTAAGGGAATTATTTTTTCATTTAGGTACTATGTATTCAGTGATTACAAAAATTTATATACTATACAATAAAAACTAATAGTCGAGAAAAGAGGAAAAGTGATAAGAGATTTTAATAATATATTGTTACTGTGGAACGCTTTGATAAATTTTGAACATCTTTAATGAAAATACTTGGATTACAGAATATACCCTGGTGACACTGGTGTATTCTATGCTTGGATCTTCCATAAAAATAATAAACAATAAATAGCTTTTCATTAATTTTCTTAAATCTTAATCTGAGTCTTAAATCAATTATTTTTCAAATACATTATCAATATTATATTATTAAAATCACGTTCCACATTGAAAACTTCTCCTGTTTCATTATTCCCATACATCAAAGTTTGTCCGACTTGACAGAGCGTTAAGCTAATAATTTTCAGCTTGCTATTAATAAACTTTTTTGGTACGCGGGATCCAGGCCTATTATTTAATAAATAACTGAAACTATTTCTGAAGTGTCCTAAAGCCACATCATTTAATAACTTTGTTTGTCACTGTCTTGTCACCACAATCTGTTCGACTGAGTTCGTTGTATGACAAAGATAGCGAATGTTCGATTTGGAAAATTTCACCACGGACATGGTATTTTTTTTTTGGAATCCTAAAAAATTAATAAACCATTCTGGAAAATTAAAACGCAGAATGAAATATTACATCATTACCGAGGGTATAAAGTCCTTTAGAATAAACAAAAAGTTTATTTTGAATGAAATATTTGAAATTAAAAATCATACTCAATGGCCTCTTCTTTTTCACCCCTGTAATAAAATGACCATTATAGAAGTTTTAAGGCTATGGGTACATAATTCACAAATATTTTACGGCTATACCTACTTTTTCTGTCTTTACACGGCAAATTACGTGTAGTAAAATTCTCACCGGTATGGAAACTGCAGATGTAAACATTAGGTTGACAGTGACATTGTCATTAGAAAGGTAGAGATGGCTATTTCGGTTTCGTTCAGTTTTTGAATGTTCTTGGATAACCTTTACTTGTATAAATGATAGGATTATTTTTTCACTAATTATGTATTCAGTGGATACCATTATTTATATACTATACAAATAGTCGAAAAAGAAAAAAGTTTATTAGCGTAAACAGAAGACAAACTTAAGATATGGATGAACATATTATCAGGAGAAAGTCACAGGCTGTTAAAGTCATTCTTCAGAGTTCCCAAAGCTTCATATACCTGGGCAGAGAGCTAAATACTCAACTAGACCACTGAAAAGAAATCATAAGACGCATTGAAATAGCAAGGTCTGGTTTCATGAACATGCGTAAAATGCTCTGTAACCCCAAGCTATCAGTCACAATAAGATTGAGAACACTAAAGTGTTATGTGTGAATGTGTGGTTTCTATTACTATATGGTTGCGAGACCTGAAAAACAGTATGACGTTAACAAATTGAATTTATTCGAAATGTGGATGAACCGCCGAATGTTAAGAATAAGCTGGGCCAGCAGAAAAACGAATGAAAAATTACTGAAAATAATAAACACACGTCCTCATCTTGTCAATACTATCAAAATTAGATAGACGTCATATGTAGGACACATATTGCGCCATAGGGAATTTGAGCAGCTCCAGGTAATATTAAATGGCAAGATCGAAGGTAAAAGGGGTGAAGCACGATTAATTTTATGAAACAGCCTTACGAATGGAAGCCATTTTAATGAAGCGCGACTAATTGGATAAACATGAAGATATATAGATCTGACAAAATTCGTGCTACAAAAATTTATTAAGTACCTCGGTTGCTCAAGTCATCAAGAGATTTAAGCGAGTGGATTCTTTAATAGATGTTATGATATACTCTTATTAGCTTAGAAAAATTAGAAAGATAGAAAAATCGGAATATGGATGTGAAATAAAAAATAAAAAAAAAATAAAATATTGGGCGCCACTGGTTACCTAAGGAACCAGAATTTATACAAAAAAACAAATATTAAAAGAAAAATGGTATTAAATCAAAATAAAACAGAAAATAGTCAAATAAAAAAATATACATAATATACAGAATATTATAACGTAACTTACCTTATTTATTCAGAATTCTATACTCAGTCAATTTTTTAATGTTCTTACTATTCAAGAGAGAAGGGAAGAAAATAAATTATATGTTGAAAATCAAACATTATTTATTAAAAACAAAAAAATTAATCTCTGATCTCTCTGTTATAATTAGAGACCAGATTACCAATTAATCAAAGATGAAAAGAACAGTTTTACAAATATAAAAATTATACCTTAACAATTAGTGTCCTGGCTTCTTCCTCGTAGCTTGATTCGAAAGTCCAAGGCGCTATTGCACTCGCGAAACACTTCACTGTCGTTAGTTACAGCAAACAGCAAACAGTACATTGTTTATAAACAAACATTATTATAGAAAAATTCAGCTTTCACTTGAAGATAAATAGTTTAAAAGTTCGTTAAACTGGATCAAATTTTACTTTTACTCGAATAAAATTATTTAGTTAAGACTCGAACATAAATCATTTAGTTAGACTCGAACATGATTATTGAAAGTTCATTAACTTTGACCAAAATAAAGTATGTGAGCATACTACATGTTTTAACTGCACTGTTAAACATAGCAATGAGAAAATTGAAACTCTTCTCTCCTACTTCTGGTTCTGACTGCTTAAAAGAAATTAGTGGATACCAAAATTGGTATAAAATGATAACGACGATTTGCTTAGAAACAGCGGGAAAATCGCCGGAGTTCACGATACACCATCACCATCGCCGGGCTGGAATTAACCTAGCCGGCTGGGAAACTGGAAAACTACATTCCTTTACACTCAATTGAACTCTACTCCATGACGATGGCGCTAAGGGAACCAAAACTCAACTTAACTCGATGATGGCCCTGGGAGAACTGATCTCTATGACGATGGTCCTAAAGGAACCAAAACTAAACTCAACTCGATGGTGGCCCTGGTGGAACTGATCACTAGGACCGCTAACTCGATCCTTCTAAAACTTGGGTTCCTCTCCCAAAAAAAGTGACTTCCTACTAAGACCAATAGGAATCATACCAGATATTTCTCTACCAATAAAATGGTCAGAAAATCTCTCAAGACATCCCTCGAACGCCATGATGGTTTTACTTTCAACCAATTACAAATACTTAAACTTCGCAATAACAAAATCCCTTGAGTTTACACGAAATGCCTGACTCATAATTTTACAGTTAGTTTTGAGAACCAATGTTACTAAAGGCATCGGCTTATTTTAGGTTGAGCCTTCCGGTCCCGATACAAACATTCAATGTATTTCTTGTCTGTAAATATCATAAACCTTTATACTCTAGTCTGCAAATGCCATAAAAGCCTTTGTCTTGCAAACTACAACACTGCAGGGATTCTTCCTCTATATAGATATTTGGATATCGACCAAAATAACTCAAAACGGTAAATGTCATAAAAACCTTTTATGCTCTGAGTCTTTACTTAACGTGGAATCTCTTTGAAAAATATTCCGTTTACAATTTTGTAGAATATCAACAATCTGGGGTACCTTAGTACACCAATTTTCAAAGAAATCGCCAGAACCGAAATAAACATCCAAATCCCGTGAGAATTGAAAAACGCCATACTCTGCACTTTGCGGAAGATCGATATACCGGGCGTAGCGAAAGTGTACAACTGTAAACTGAGTCGGAATTTTCAAATATTTAGACGGAGGACTTTCAGCGTGTTTCAGGGGTTAAAGGAGAAAGAAAAAATCTTGGCTCCGAAACATCAGAGATTGGACCCACACAACAGGAAATGACTTAATTCATCAAGCCCAGAATAGAGAGAAATTTGCCATATTGACCGCCAACCTCAATAGAGAAGTCACTTAGGAAAAGGAACCGAAAATATCATTTTATTATTTTTCTTCTAAAAAAATGCGTTAAAACTCTCCGTAAAAAGCGAAGCCTTTAATTATAAAATCTTAAAATCATCTTTATTAAAATATGAAGCCAACATTTAATAATCCACTCAAGAAAATGGGCGGAATGCATACAACGTAGTAGATGCTATTGCTTCAGCAAATAGTCACTACTTTGTAGCATTTTCTTTTACACAAAAGTAGGTGCGTTTGTTGAGAAGAACTTACTACACAACAGAAGTACCTATTACTGACCAGAAGTATCTACTAAAAAGCGTAGCGCCAGCCGTGTCTGCATTACATCAATCGTGATGGAATTAGTTTTCCATGTGCTTGTGATTTGTGAATTCACATTGTTACGTACCAAATTATTAGAATTGTACATGAGTCAAAATGAGTGACTCAGATCCGAAGCGACAAAAGAGTTTGTAAATCTTCTTCTTAGTTTGTAAATTTTTCTATGACACACATTCTGCTGTCATATTGTAACAAAACAATACCTACACCGAAGACGTCCACCCACCAACTTCACTTAAACTGAAGCAAAATACTACTAAACAAGCAGATACTTCAAAAGCGTAGTACATTTTTCTATGTAGGCTGGTAAAATGTAGTAAATACTACGGAGAAAAGCAAATGCTTTTTAAGTGTAGTGAAATCTTCAAAAATGTAGTACGTACTTGAAGCATTAGCATTTACTACATTTTATGCCACCATGGTCACTTTACTTTATAGCTAAACTCGTACCTATTTACGGTTATCGGAACAAACTCTTATAAAATAATACTCTTATTTGAACTTTAATGATTTGAAATACTTGGATTTTCCATAAAGAATATATAAACAATAAATAATTTTTATTAATGATACGCCTTAAATCAATTATTATTTTTCAAATACACTATCGATACTATTTAGTAAATAACTCTTTGATTGATTTTATTATCATTGTAAAAGCGTTAAAAAGCAGTAGCAGAATGAACTGCTATATCAAAATAGCGGGTCGGACACATCTCTACTTGTCACTGTCTTGAGTCTTGCCATAACATTATATTCGAATGAGTGCGTTGTATGACAAAGATAACGAATGTTCGATTTCCACGGACATGGTGTCCATTTTTTTCGAATCCTGAAAAAACTAATAAATATTTTTAAAAAATTTAAACACAAAATGAAAGAATAAATTATTATCGAGGGCCGAAAGTCCCTTAGAATATATAAGAAGTTTCTTTCGAATGAGATATTTGAAATTAAAAATCACACTACATTTTCTCTTAGTTTTTCACCCCCGTAACTTATTAAAATAAACATTATAGAAGTTCTCAGGGACTTTTGGCCCTCGCTAATAACGTAATCTTTCATTCTGCGTTTAAATTTTTGAAAAATACTTATTAGTTTTCTCAGGATTCGAAAAAAATGAATCCCCATTTGAATAGCATTGCAGCCGAAAATACGTACCGATCCTCTTAAGATATTTTCTACCGTCGCGTCGCTAAGGATGCAATCTTTCATTCTGCGTTTAAATTTTTTCAAAATTCTGATTATTGTTCTCAGGATTCGAAAAATGAAGGCATTTAAAAAGCATTGGAGCTGAAATTTTGCGCCTACCCCCTTAAGTAGTGGCATTTTGTATTTACTTTCGAGTAGTTTATTTCTGAATTCATTAAGTGATACGACACTGTCACCCTACAATCTACAAGTAGGTGATCCCATTTACTTCGAGCTTGAAATTGGACGATAATCGATAGTTAGTTACTTGGGACAGTTTGGTTAACAATCTGATGAAAGACTATGGACACGTGGCTTTGGAAAAGAATGCGATTTAGTCCCACCGGCACCGGCACCGGTGGCAAAGTAAATTGTTTTCGAATTAATTACGGAACAATATTGAAACCGACGATCAACTTTGCCGGATTTGGAATTTTATTATCGGGTAGAATGAGTGGCCAGCTAAAAATGTGTTACTGGTAATTTGTTACTGGTAATACAAGTATTGATGAAATCGGGACACGGAACAAACGACCATTGCCTTAAAACTCTAGTCGAAAAGTCTATCGAATATAATAGACAACTTGTTCTTATCTTTGTCGCTTTCCAAAAAACATTTGACAGAGTGAAAACAGTTGCTATCTTAAAAGTACTCTGAACATGCTAATTAAATAACAGGTATGCGAATATTTATCAAAATACATTCATGGACAAAAATATTGCATATTTCGAAATTAACGTGTGAAAAATTTTTTTTTGTGCTGCCTCGAGTGCAATAGAAATAGGATTTATTTTTCAAATGCGATGTTTTAATGTATCATATAAATGGTATAATCGAATTTAAATTTAATATGGGCTATATTCAGGGGTGGCCAAACTGCGGCTCGCGAGCCACATGCGGCTCTTTGAAGAAATTACTTGTGGCTCTCGATAAATGTACCCGAGATCTTTTTCAATTTTGTGTTATTTAAAAAAATTATTATGTTTCTATATGTGTTTCAGAATGTCTTTTAAATTATTGACAACAAATGTGAAAGGCCAAATGCAACTTTGTAACAAATTCCATTTTCATCCAAAATCCAAAGCTAAGAGTGATATGACAAACCGAAAACTGCGCGAAAGAATATTAAGAGTGGCGCGACATAAAGTCAGTAATCAACCCACTCCAGACCGATTTGTATTTTTACTCATTTTACTAGACTTAAAAAAATTTGTTACAATATTAAACTAGAAAAACTTAACGAGTAAATAAAAAAGCCAGAAGGAATATTGACCGAAGTCTAAAATTTATTTCAAGACTTAAAATAGTTTGTCTACAAACCTGTTAAAAATGCAATTTTTAGCACTCCATATGGGTCTTAAAAATATCACTTTAAAACACTGGGTGCTTTAAAAATTTTAAGGCACTGCAGTTAAAAGTTAAATGTCAAATTTTGAAAGCAAACGTCAAAATATTTATATTTCATTTATTAACATTAATATTAATAGTACAATTTGCGCAATTTGAAAAATGAATTTCTTGCACTGCAGTTTTACCATTTTCCAAGGTTATGGCGGAATGAGCAGAAATAACTGAATTTCGTTCGTAGAAAAAGGATTGTATGATATACGTGTTAAAAGTACATTTTTAAGGCACTCATGTGAATTACAGAATGAGCGAAGCGAAAACCTTCACATGCGTGCCTTAAAATTGTACTTTTAACACTTATATCATAAATAACTATTAAATCGTCTCTTAATTTTTTTCTGAATTCATTTGAAATAAACATAGTCCATAAGGTGAATTTTTTATTACCCATATATGACCCAAACAACATCTGGAGAATTAAAATTAATAGAGACGCAAGAAGATCAAGCTCGAAAATAAAACTATAGTCGACGCCGATTACCTAATTTTGGAAATTTGTACCAAAATCGAAGTACATACTCTAAATTAAAAAAGGATGCATGTCGAATTATTTCCATATTAGAAACAACCTACTTGTATGGACCATTTAATTCCATTTTAAAATTCGTGAAATCCTAACACATATCAGTATTAACTAACCAGCATCTGAAAGAATTACTAGAACTGCTACCACAAATTATTCACCAAATTTTAAAGAATTACCAAAAGAAGGAGAACAAAGGGGAAAGGAACGAAAACATTACAAACATGCTAAGACAGGGACCAATAGAGAAAAAAATTGAAAAAAGGAACCTGAATTGGAACGAGACCAGACTAGTAAAGAAGGTGACAAATGTCAAGACACAGGGGAAAAGAAGAAGGAGCAGACCTAGAAAGGGGTGGATGGAACAAATCCAGGAAATCGGAACCACGAGACGGAAAACAGCGCAACAGGTGAAGGAAACGGGAAGAAGACCGGAAGGCGTGGAAGAAATGGCTAAAAGATGGCTAGATGATAGCAAAGTTCGACTCTCTTATTGGGCATAAGGACAACGAGAAGAAGAATAAGGAAAACAAATGAAATTCACTTTTAATATTTCGAAATTTTATATCTGTTTTCAATAAATAAAAATTCTATTAAAAAAACATTGTAGGTACATATATACGTACCTACATACCTTCTTTACATACTGTTTGAATACGTTTTTAATTGCGGCTCGCGAAAAATTTTAACCTGTGAAAAGTGGCTCTGGCTATCAAGGAGCTTGGCCACCCCTGGGCTATATGATGGCTAATATAATTTTTAAATTGAATCTCATCAAGGTAAGTATTCACTATTCTACCGACATGAAGAACTGCGTCATAGTGCATTTACACGAATTTATTATCCACTATGGCTGGCAAATGGCGAAACATGATCTTATAATAGTTATGTATGTACCAAGTCAGTAAAGTGACTCTTTATCGAACGAGTCTTGATACTACGAGACGAGCGAGCCTAGCGAGCGAGGCGAGTAACAAATAAGTTCGATAAAGAGCCTTTAGTGACATGGTGCATACAAAATTTTATCGCCAACATAATTTGATTGGAAATCAACTTGGAATTTGAATTCCGATGATTCGCACCTTAAAGTTGACTACGTAAGCGTTTGGGCTCTGTAATTATTTAAAAATAATTTAAATTTATAAAATAAATTGAATAAAAATCTGTCGTTTATTTAACTTCTTTAAAATCTCATTATAACACTACACAATTTTTTTAATTTGATTATCTTCATTATTTCATAAAATTAATAATTTTTAATTTTAATAATCCCTGAATGAAAAACTGGAAAATGAAGTAGGTACTGAAAGCTGGACAGCTTGGATAATGCCAAAATATATTTAATCTACAATTTCACTTTCTACAATAATTTGATATTGGTTTTAACACTTACTTGCAATTTACAATTTAAGAACTTTTTAAATTTTAGACGTCATAATAATATTGAATAATTACTAAATCGATAAAGTTTTAATTTATTCTTAAACGCTTTTATTTAGTTCAATTGTTTGAGTCAAATTTTTAGACGTTAATTTGACTGTCTTTTCTTCAATGGAAATGAATGAAATTTTGCAGACCTATGGATTCGCGGGAACAATACTCGAATAGTCGATCAAAATTTTTTTTATGTTTATGAATTGTTTAAATAAAAAAAAATTTTAATGGAAAATTCTTAAATTCTCTTGTTTTTTACAATGTAGAAGCTTGAAACTTTTACAGATTGTAGATAATTATATGAACTATACATAATTTCACTTTTTACGTTATTTTTTTACGTTATGTATAAACAATAAAGTTTCAAATTGATCCAGTTTCTGTACGATTTCTATCCAGTTTTCAGCGAAAAAAAGTTATGGCACCGCAGAGGGGCGAATGCTGCCCTTAGTATTGTCGTGGGCTTCGACTGCCCATAAAACGCAAGGTTCGACTGTTGACTACGCTGCGCTGTCGTGAACTTCGTCCCGAAAGTGTTCGCGTAAGGACAGGATTAAAAGCCTGCATTGAGCCTGCAAAGCTTACGTTTCATTGAGCCGAGTGCCATCATTAAGGTACGTATCCATACAAGGGTGAACCCCGCTCGGTGTAGCTGCTCAAATGGATACAGCATGCGCTCCCTTACATATAAACCACAAACCGGTTGAAACGAAGAGTGTACGTGCCAAGCGGCGATCTCCGACGTAGGTATCCACTAAGTGGAGCTACTACACCGAGCGAGGTTTACCCTTGTATGAATACGTACCTTTAGACGGCTTGCGCATCGAAGAACTGCATTGCGAGAAATTAACAGCGTCTACACCGTGCAATAGTAAAGTATTACAAGAGATGGAAATACTGCGAAAACTGTAATAGTCGTAAATAATGATTTTGGTTTAAGAAATGTATGAAGAAATTACAGAAAATGTACAAAATGTATGTATCAAAAGTTAAAATAAATGCAAAAAAAGGTATCTGTCATATACCTACATCCTGTTTTTAAACATGACGATATATTTTAATGTTTTAAAAGTGGTGTAAGACTAAAAAGTAAAAAATAAAACCATATGAAAAAAAAAATTTTAAGAAACGCTTTTATTTAGTTATGAGTGACTAAAAGTTAAAATATAAAAATATCAACTAAAAAGCAAAAAATAAAAAAAAATCAAACTCGACGGATTATTCGAAAAAAAACGTTCGTTAAAAAAATGAAAAAATCTAACACATTCGTTAAAGAAAACCGTGAAGCGCGTCTTCATCGAATAAACGGTTTTCGCCAAAAACTAAATACAAGCGTTTCTTAAAAAATTTTTTTCATATTGTTTTATATGAAAAAAAAAATGAGTTTTTAGGCCTCGAAAATGCGTATTTTCGCATTTTTCAGATTTTAAATCGCCTATAACTCGAAAACTATCAATCTTTGAGAAAATTTACAAGATACCTTTCTTGTTTATAATGACCCACAAAACTTAAAAATATATGTTCCAAAACAAAAAACGTGATCTTTTGTATTTGTTTAAAAAAAATATTTAAATAATTTCTGCCCAAAAATTCCGCCCGACACCCTTGATATTCGTTTAAAGGGAACATTTTTGAATGGGAAACCACAAAGAAACCGAATCAGAAATTTTTCCAGACAGGAGCGGTCTCACCAAATGGACTATCTGGTTTGTACATGTATTTCTATTTTAGCAACAGCTGGTAGTAAGCTGATCGGCTCATAATTTTGGAAGAAAACGCTGTTCTTTCCTGGTTTATGAATCATTATCACATGGGCTTCTTTCCATCGATTTAGTAAGAGCCTGTATCTCAATATTTTATTTGTAATATTTGTTAAATAAACCAGGTCTTTGATTGTGAGATACCTACGTTAGAGCTCTCTTTGTTATTTCATCTGGTCCAGGTACTTTCCTTGACGAACTTTTCATGATTATCTCTATCATTTGCCTTGAAAATGTTGGGATCATTATGTTCTTTTGGTCTTCAGGTTTTTCTGCTTGTGTTTCTTCGACTACATCGATAAAGTCAATATCTTCATCTCGGGGGTAATCATTTAATATACACTTTCTCTCGAGAGTTTTCCTTATCACCTCTGCTTTTTCTTTCAGGGAGTACACGATTGGATTTATGTTATTCCTTAATATTTTGTTTAGGTTTATGCTATCTATGTTTTAAAAGTCACATATTCTGGATATTAGATTTTCCGGGGATTTTTATTTAATTAGTTTTTCCCTCATTGCAATTTTAATTATTTCCCTCTTAATATTCTTTACTACTCTTATTACGCCATAGTCAATGGGAGCAAGAATAGGATATTACCTCCGAATTCTATCCTACTGCATGGATTTTAATGAAATTTTGGAAATAGTCTCTACTTATCACCTAACTCAAATTCTACCCTATGCCGATGTGCTCTTTTATCTTGGGGGTGGTTCCCGCCTCTTCTCGGGGGTGGAAAATTTCTTGGTTACAATAACCACCTAAGTGGCTAGATAACCTAATCCTGAGCAAAATTTGCTCTAGATTATTTTTTTTGAAAACTCAATACTTTTTGTGTTATTCGTGGTTGAAAATTGCCCATTTTCATTGAAACATAACACCTTTTAGAACGGTTTTTTGCGAATACCTCAAAAACTATGCATCTAACTAAACAAACTATACAGAACATTTTTGTAGCTTACAAAAAAACAAAGAGATTTGTTCCTTTATAAATCTTGTAGTTATAATTGAAAAAGAGATATGGTAGGTGAAAAAAGTTTCTTTTTTGGTGCATGCTCAAATCGGTGTATTCAACTTGAAATAAAAGAGAAACGGTCGATTTTAGGTGCATAATACTAATAATACCTTTTGTACTGTTTGAAAAGACCTGTAAAATTAGCAATATTAAATGTCGATTACATTCAGACTAAGCGAGAAACACTCCAAAAAATTGATTACTAATCTATTTTAAGAAAAAATGAAAAGTATATTTAATCCCTCATCCACCAGAGTTTTAATGCACCATTTTACTTCTACAATGCCTTTTATTGTGCTATTATTTCTATGTTCAAAAAATTTGACGTTTTTGAAAAAAAAATAAGATTCATTTATAGAGCGCATTATTAAATTTTCTTAAAAATCTTCCTTTTCCTACATGTAACTTGAAAATGATAGGAGATACAATAATGAAAAATAAAAACAAAATTGTTATCTAACAAAACTCTAAATTTTTGTGTGATATCTTTTGTTCGTATCTCTTATCATTTTTGAGTTACATAGAGAGAAAGGAAGATTCTTAGGAAAATTTAAAAATGCGCTCTATATTGATCTTATGTTTTTCAAAAACCATTCATTTAAACCCGTCCAACTTTTTGAACATAAAAAACACTATAATAAAAAGTATTGTAGAAGGAAAACGATGTATTTAATTTTTGATGGATGAGGGGTTAAATATTCTTCTCATTTTTTCTTAAAATACATTAGTCGTCAATATTTTTTGCAGCATATATCGCTTAGTTTGAATGTAATCGACATTTTAAAGGCCTTTTCAAGCAGTACAAAAGGTATTAATAGCATTATGCATCTAAAATCGACCGTTTCTCTTTTATTTTAAGTTGAATACACCGATTTGAGCATGCACCAAAAAAAGAAACTTCTTTCACCTACCATATCTCTTTTTGTATTATAACTAGAAGAATTATGAGGGAACAAATCTCTTTGCTTTTTCATAAGCTACAAAAATATTGTATACAGCTTTTTTCGTTAGATGCATAGTTTTTAAGGTATTTGTAAAAAATCGTCCGAAAAGGTGTCATTTTTCAATGAAAATGGCCAATTTTCAACCACGAATAACTCAAAAAGTATTTAATTTTCAAAAAAAAATTATAGAACAGTTTTTGCTTAGAATTGGGTTCTATAGCCACTTTCGTGGTTATTTTAACCAAAAAATTTTCCACCTCGTGAAGGGGTGGGAATCACCCCCAAAAAAAAGCACACATCGGCATAGGGTAGACTTTATTTCTTGAGCTATTCTCTACTTACTGTGAAAATATCATGTAAATCGATGTAGTATACCCTATTCCACGAGCATACGACTCTGTTGGATTAGCTCGACAACGAATATTTTATTGTGTAAAATATGAAGAACGAAAGTAATTTGCAAATTTCATTGTTGTTTATTGGAATAATTATTAGAGCCATTTACTTTCGTACTTCTTATGTTGTACACTAAAATATTCGTTGTCGCGATAATCAGTTGTATATTCGTGCATTCGTGGAATGAACATTAGGATGGATTTCGGAGCCAAATAGCCTCATTGAATGCCCTATATAATAGTTTTCATTTTAAGATATTTAGCCATCTAAATTTTATGATTTTTATGTCATAAAAAGTAAGTGTAAATAAAAATAAATATTAATCGCTCAATATTTTTATTCTTTCCTTCAACCTAATGACATGATGCCAACAAAGTTTTCTTATCTAAATCATTTCTATTTTAAGAACATATCGACATTTTCTCGACCACTAAACGAACTACTTCGCCACAATGGACAAGCCGTAGACAAAAGAAAAAGGATTTCAAAATGTGATAGATAATATGTAATATAGACAACTCACAACACGTGTTATCCGAATGTTCATTTTATGCAAGTGGAAACCGACTCATTCAAAACAAAATCAATCATTTTTGTTGATACGCCTGAAACGACAGTCTATTTCATAAACGAGTGTATATCGAAACAAAATTATGAAAGCAGCTTAATCAGTGCGTGTCGAACTCATGTGACTGGGAAAATAGCAAAACTGATATTAGGTATACCTCAGGAAACGAAGCATGCAAAAATCGAAAAATTACTGGCCACTATTTTTCAACTGGAATATCTGAGGAAAGTCTATTGACGTACAGGAGAGGAGGGTATTATGAAATAGTCAGAAAATATGGAATACTGGGTTTACAGCTCTGTTAGGTGCCGCCATCGTGTGAAAATACCATGAATTACCAACTTATAAAACTCCCATTATGTTATGCAGTCAGAGTTAACCTCTTGTTGTTGCTGCACAATGCGCTACAAAATAAAAAATATGAAAAAAATATTTTTAATAAACGCTTTTCTTTAGTTACGGATTACTAAAGTTAAACATATTTTAAAAAAATCAACTAAAAGCAAAAAATAAAAAAAATTGAAAAAATGTAACACATTCGTCAAAGAAAACCGTGGCGCGTCTTCATCGAATAAACGGTTTTTGGCACCACGCTTTTCTTAACGAATGTGTTAGATTTTTTCAAAACCGGCTTTACCGACGATATGAGGGTGAATTTTTATATGTTAAAACCTATGATCCCGGCGCATGCGCATTATAACTTTGTTCTGATTGGATGTTCAAATGACATGTCAAAAATTATTCAATATGGCGGCTGTGGCACAGCTGTACGTAGTTTGATTATTTATGGTTGTTGCGTTTTGAAATTTGTGGGAAAAGAAACAAAGTTAGTTAATAGTTATACTGCCTTTTTAAATAGTTTTCATATACCTATATTTTTGGACTTTTGGACTAGGTATTTTAGACAAGGAAGACTCATTCTAATTTGGTAAGTAGTTTTTATTATAATCTTATTGTAATTATACATTTGGATTAGGTTGGAATACATACATTTATTTTCTCAAGAATGGGGATTTTAGAGAGAAATCCCAAATTAGGTCCGATTTTTATTTTTAAATTATGATTTTTTGGCGTAGATTTATTTATCTAGTAGGTATGTAATGCTTTGATTTACATACTTAATTTGATTACCAACAAAAGTTCTACCAATCTTCATCTAATATATTGTTTTCTTACTGTTTTGTTATATTTTAATATTTTCTTCCACAAAATTTAAACTACATAATTTAATTATATTCAAAACAACTGTCAAACAGTAAAACGTTCAGTTACCCTATTTTTCCACATGACAATGAATGTGAAATTGGACGAGTGAGTCTGGGCTTCGATTACGAATTAAAGCGCAGCGAAATTCACGGGTTCGATTCCCGATGCAAGTTTTTATTTTTTTATTTTTTATGCATTTTATGATTGTAAGTATATTTGTTATATAATTTTTTTTTTTTTAGAAAATGCGTATTTAAAATTTTTGCCAACAATTATTATATCGTTCAGAAATAATTTTTTCTTTGTGGCATTTTTCAATGTGTTTGTGTGCGTTTTATTCTTTTATTTTTTTAAATTTTTGGTATTGTCTTAAAAATCACATAATATGTAGTAGAATTATAACTTCTTACGTGCGTACAAAGTACACACACATTCTTTTTTTTTTATAATATGTTTAATTTTAGTAATTCGTAACTAAAGAAAAGCGTTTCTTAAAAATATTTTTTTCGTATTTGTTTATTTTTTACTTTTTAGTCTTACACTTTTCAAACATTAAAATATATCGTCATGTTATTAAAATATGTATAAAGCATTTGATGTACAAACATGAAAAGTAGTCGGAACCGGCAAAAAATTTGAAACTTTATTTTTTATTTATGGAGCATATCGTAAATAATTAACGTAAAAAGTGAAATTATGTATAGTTCATATAATTAGCTACAATCTGTAAAAGATTCAAGTTTCTTCATTGTATAAAACAAGAGAATTTAAGCATTTTCCGTTAAAATCGTTTTTTTTTATTTAAACAATTAATAAATAAAAAAAAATTATTGACTATTCGTGTATTGTTCCCGCGAATGCATATGTCTGCAAATTTTTAGTCATTTGCATTGAAGAAAAGGCAGTCAAATTAAGGTCCAAAGATTTGACCCAAACGATTGAGCTAAAGAAAAGCGTTTAGTTAATTAATACGACCAAACGAATTCTAATGTTATTTGTAGCACAAAAAGTCTCTACCGGTGGTTTTTCTAAGATTACGGTAAAAACACGAATTTTTTAAATTCGAGTTTTGGTTGAAGTTTTGTTTCGTATCGTATTGAAATTTGACACGAATAAACGCCGATTTATATATAAACAAATATAATATGTGAGTTCAAAATTTGAAACTTTATTGTTTTTTTATGAAGCATAACGAAAACAATTAACGTAAAAAGTGAAATTATGTATAGTTCATATCATTAGCTACAATCCGTAAAAGTTTCAAGTTTCTACATTGTAAAAAACAAGAGAATTTAAGCATTTTCCATTAAAATCTTTTTTTTTTATTTAAACAATTAATAAACATAAAAAAAATTTATTGACTATTCGTGTATTGTTCCCGCGAATGCATATGTCTGCAAATTTTTATTTATTTGCATTGAAGAAAAGTCAGTCAAATTACCGTCTAAAGATTTGATGCAAACTATTGAAATAAAGAAAAGCGTTTAAAAAATTTCGGTTTGTGACCTTCAAAAGTTTTTGCAGGACATTTTTTAAACATTTTAATCTAATACTCTACATTTGATTTAAACATTGAGGTTAATCATAATGTAAAGTAAAAGAACTGTAGTTTTGCATAACTTTATCGTTTGCTAAGTAGTAGTGTTTTGTCCGTCAGTTTAAAGATTTTTTACCAAGATGGCGTGTCGGTTATTATGGAATAGTAGGTATTTCCAGAACAATTCTAAAGAACCAGAAAACAAACACTCTGAATGTATCTTCTCTAATGAAAATTTCTCCGAAGATGAAGGAGGAGAGGTTTGGATTAAATCCTTAAACTGTTCTTTGTGTGCCCACCTTTACTGTACCGGAACAGAGAAAGAAGAGTATGTGTGTGATTTTTGTAAATAGAGTACCTATAAGCACTAATGACTAGCACATAATCTTAAAGATTGGTTTTTAGGTATAGTTGAAAATATTTCTTTTCAGTTAATGTTTTATGAACTCTAATTTCTTTCAATGATTGTAACATGTATTCGATATTACCCGACTATTTCATATTAACCTCCATTTGCAATTTTTTTTTTGGAAAACATCTCCTGGAAACAGTTCAACAAAAAAATCTCAACTATTTATCAACTGGCGAGCCAACTTACTGGCCCACTGATAGAAATAAAATTCCAGACCTATTAGATTTTGCTATAATCAAAAGTATACCAATCCATCAATGTGATATCAAATCGAACTTTGACCTTAGCTCCGATCATAGTCCCATAATTATCAATGGGTGTAGTGAAATTCTGCAAAAATTTCCCCTCCTAGACTATGTTCTAAACGAACTGACTGGCTAGAATTTCAAGAAATCGTAAACACCAACCTAAATCTTAACGTAAGGCTAAAAACAGAAGAAGAAATTGAGACAGCAGTTCACGATTTAACAAATCGATGCAAAACGCGGCCTGGAAAGCAACACCTGTACATCATAACAGAAAGACAGATGATGTTCCCAGATATATTAAGGAGTTGGTAACCGAGAAGCGTAGGGCACGCAGAATCTGGCAGCACACAAGAAACCCAGCGGACAAAACCAATCTCAATAGCTGACTCACAGACTACATTCAGCACTTCAAGAATCCAGAAATACATCTTTTGAATATTTCATCAAAAACCTGACTCCCAGTGATCACTCATTGTGGAGAGCGACCCAAAAAATAAAAAGAACCGTCGTAACAGCTTCTCCATTAAGAGAGAACGATAATGCATGGGCTAGATCAAATGAGGAAAAAGCAAGAGTTTTTGTGGAACACCTTGAAAAAGTGTTTGCACTAGTATATTTATCCGAAGATGAAGAAATAAACAGTTATTTAGATGCTTCCTGTCAACTATCACCACCTGCTAGATCAATTACTCCATCAGAAATCATGGAAGAGATAAAGAAAATCAACTCCCATAAAGCACCAGGTTATGATCTAATAGTGGGAGAAATTCTCAAACATTTACCAAGAAGAGCTATCGTGTTTCTCACTGCTTTATACAACCGAATTCTTCATCTTTCCTACTATCCAATTCAATGGAAATTTGCTGAAATTATCATGATTGCCAAACCTGGAAAGCCTCCAACAGAAGCTGCCTCTTACAGACCTATAAGTCTGCTGCCTATACTTTCTAAAATATTTGAGCGGCTACCGCAAAGTAGAATAAATAATATAACCTCGATTAATAATTTAATACCAAATCATCAATTTGGCTTTGGGAAAAAACACACCACAACTCAGCAATGCCATAGAATAGTAAATTTAATCAGAGGCGGTTTGGAAAACAAGAACATTTGCACTGCAGCATTTCTAGATATTCAGCAAGCCTTTGATAAGGTTTGGCACCAAGGGCTGATATACAAACTAAAAACAAACATGCCGAGTTAGATTTACTTACTTCTAAAATCATACCTTTCCAATAGACATTTCGATGTCAAAAGGGAAAAAGATAACAGAAGCTACCAGCTCACAAACACATTTAAATCGATTACAAAATTGGCTCCAAAAATGGAAAATCAAAGTAAACCACGAAAAATCGGCTCACATAACATTTACGAACAGATATGTAAATTTTCTACATGTATCAATAAACCACCAAGTTATCCCAATGAAGACAGATGTCAAATATTTAGGTATTCATCTTAATCAGAAACTAACATGGAAAGCGCACATTAAAGCTAAAAAACAACAACTTCAATTAAAAGCCAGACAAATGAATTGGCTTCTTGGTAGAAGATCACAATTATCCATAGAAAACAAACTGGCAATATACAAAATAATGCTAAAACCTATATGGATTGAACTATGGGGATGTACGGGATTGAACTATGGGGATGTACGAAACCATCAAAAACCAAAATTCTGCAGACATACCAATCAAAAACTTTAAGAATCATTGCAAATGCACCCTGGTATATTTCAAACCAAACATTACATGAGGACTTAAAAATACCATTCATAAAGGACGTAATAGGACTGCATGCGACCAAACATAGAAAAAGAAGTATTAATCACAACAACGAGCTGATTTCCACGCTTACCAATCGTCCATTACCAGTTCGGAGACTCAAGAGACAGTGGCCAGAAGACTTGTGTGAGTGACACTTTGTTAGTGAATACAGTGGTGAATAAGGTGAACCGGCACTGGCCGGCAACACCTACAAAACATTACAAAATTTATCAGTTTTACTTAATATTCCTTTGTTCAGAGTAGATTGTAAATTTGCAAGTTTCAAATAAAAAAAACAACCTTTTTTGTAATAAATATTTTTATAGGAACAAATAAATATTTCATTTTTTACAAGTGATAGTTCATTGCAATAAGTTGTAGTATGGAGTCATGATGATTTTGGGAATTTTCATTCAAAAAAGTGAAAGTTATTTTTAAAAATGTAAATGATATTCCATAATACCTTCCTCTCCTCTACCATCTCATTAGTCCAGCATGTATGCTCGCTCCCGTTAGGTAAATTATTCGTTTTTTTTTGCACAAACTTACTTAAAAAGAAGTCCTTATAACAAACCCACCGGGTGCCAAGAGGTAGCGCAGGCGAAAAATTGTTTAAACAATTTTTTTAAACAAATTCAAAATATCAATTTTTTCACTTTTTTTTAGATCCTTTCGATCATTATGAGCAAAAAAGATCTCTTGTAATTTTTCTCTAAAATAAATTGTTACCGAGTTACAGTTTCAAAATTTGGAAAACGTGAAAAAATGTCCATTTTGATGGCTTAAGAACTCGGTTAAAAATTATTATTATGAAAGTCAAAAAGTAGAAGATCCTGAAGAAATTTTTGTCGTTATTTTATTACTAAGCTGTTATTTTTAAAAATTTACTAAGCGCGTTTTAAGATTAATTTAAAATTTAAATCAAGCAATCCGCTCCCAAACAACGGCAGTTGCTGTTTATACTGTATGTTTAAATATTATATAGTAGGTCGGTATGTTTTTCGGTCTTTTATAAATTTGTCTTCGGAATTTATAAATTTGTTTATAAATGTTTTGACTGACATATGATTTTTTACCCCATTTATGAATGGAATTGCAGAATTTGAAAATGTTTGACTGAGCTTTTATCTTATATTTTTTTTAATTCGATGTTATGGCCGTAAAACTATATTTATTAGTATCAATGTAAATACAACCTGGTAAATATTTGTTATCTCTAAACTAAATGATATCTTTAGAACTTCATAGACCAGAGCGGGTCTGTTTTGAGGTGCATGTGAGAGATCGCATTCGGATTTTGCAGAAAAAGAGAAATACAATTAAGTAAACAACAGTTTACTTCAAACCACAGTGAGAATCGGAACGCCTGACTTGACAATGGCAAGTGCAATCTTGCCGAAACGTCGTCAAAATAATGGAGTCATAAGCTTGTACCAGAGCATATGCAGGTCTAGATTTTGTTCATAACTATTAGGCCTGGATCCCGCGTACCAAAAAAAAGTTTATTAATAGCAAGCTGAAAATTTGTTAATAGCTTAATGGTGTCTCGTCGGACAAACTTTGATGTATGGGAACTCTGGAACAGGGGAAGTTTTAATTGTGGAACAGGTTAAAAATTTGGAACGTCAGACTACGAAAATGTCTCATGTATTTTGTCGGACAGAACTTCAAATTGATTTGTTACCCTTTCATTAAACTCTCATGAAAAAATCAAACCGGTATTTATCACCAATTAGGCATTTTAATAAGTCCGACACGTAGAACATGTCAAATGACAGGAATTATGACAGATGATAAATAGTAGTCTGATTTTTGCATAAGAGTTTAATGAAAGGGTATCAAATCAATTGGAAGTTCTATCCGACAAATTACATGGGACGTTTTCGTAGTCTGACGTTCCAAAGTTTTTAACCTGTTCCACAATTAAATCTTCCCCTGTTCCAGTGTTCCCGTACCTACATCAAAGATTGTCCGACTAGACACCGTTAAGCTATTAACAAATTTTCAGCTTGCTATTAATAAACTTTTTTTGGCACGCGGGATCCAGGCCAATATTGCTTTAGCATAAAAATTTGATCGGTGGTTGCTTTTCCCTGTCTGAAACCAGCATGACATTCTCCTTTATTCTGGTTCTTATAATTTTTGCTAATACCTTATATACCACTTCTAACAGTGCAATTCCTCTGTGTTCTCTGCTCAGGCACAGAAAAAAATCCTACCCAGATATTTTCGTTTTCCCATAGTTTCTTTATGTCGAGCTATTTTTTGCTGCAGTATATTTCCTCCTACCTTTAATATCTCTGCTGACACTCAGCTTTCTCCGATACTTTTATTATTATTTATACCCATAAATACAGAAATCTATATTTATGGTTATCAATTAAAATACAATCTAGTAAACATTTGTTACCTCTGAAATAAATGATAGCTTTTAGAACTTTAAGATCAGTCCATTACGCACCCAAAATAAACAATTGCCAATACAGCTTGTGTTTATTTGCTGTAACTTTATTCGTAACAACATAAGTTTGATGGTCAGATTGTGTCAGCATTGTTAAACTTCCCTGCCATCTCCTTTGTATTTTAACTATTTAATTAAGTTACTTTAATTACTTTATCTCAAATAGGTAAACTTGAAATACAACTTTATTACTATAAACTTATATACGGGGCTGCTACTAAAGTTTTATGATACGGGACACCTTTGTGAAAAACGTCAAATAATATGTCAATATCATAAAGTTTCTTAGTACCTAAACAACTCGCTTCAACTTTTAGTGCAGTAAAATTGTTTTTCCTTTTCTTTAGTTAATAAAATCAGTTCAAGACCAACATTTTAACCCTAATGCTGTTCTAAATCTATTTTCTATCTTATACATTTTACTGTTTTGTTAAGAATGCCACAATTTTATTTTAAAAATTAGCTCTATTTGACGTTTTCATTCCCACTTCGGAAATCATTCTCAAAATATAAAACATTAATGTGTGTGTGTGTTTATGTTTTATTGGCACTGGTTTAAGCAACCAACTGGCCAGTCAATGTGTTTTGAATTCTCTCTATTACAAAATATATGCTTAGTATCTAAATTTAAAACTATTACTACTACTAAGTTTTTTTTACTCTGTTTTTTTATTTTTTTTTAATATATTTTTTAACAAATTTTTTTTATTATATTTTTTATTATATTTTTTATTTTTTAATTTAGTTTTTTTTCTTTTGTTTTTTATGTATTTTTTTATATATTTTTTTACTACGCTAAGACCTAAACCCGATTCAACCTCGCGGAGGTTTAGATCTTCTTAGTAACTTTTTATTTTATTTAATTATTATTTTTTTATAATTTTTTTATTCTTTTTTTTTCAGAGCTCTAATTTTAAACAATTAACATGGCTGTATAAAATTTTATAAACATCTAGATTGTTTGATTGTAAAACATTAATAAAGTAAACAAAACAAATTTTGTGTTTGTTGCTTGGTAAAAAATTGGTTCTTCTAATAATTTAATTGCATATCATATTTATATTGAAAATTTAGACATATTATACATTTTAAAATATGACCTTAAAATGATGTTAAAAAAATTCCAATATTTTTGAGTTGCTCTCCTGAGACGACTTTATTGGAAGAGAGTTTATTCAATTATATAGAGTGTCCCAAATGTAGCGGAACGGTCGAATATTTCGAGAACTGAATATCGGATCTAAAAACTAAAAAATATGTTTTCAATATTTTTCAAAAGTCTATCTATGACATCAAACAAGACCACTCCACCTCCTGGAGATGGGTTGGGGGATAACTTTAAAATCCTAAATGTAAACCCCCAGTTTTTATAGCAGATTTGGATTCCTTATGTAAAAGTATGCAACTTTCATTCAGTTCGAGTTGTGGATAGATGGCGCTATACTCGAAAAAAAACCTCTTAATCGTGATACCATAGGTGAATTAGAGAAACGGTCTAATATCTCCAGAAATACTTTTCTAAATCAAAAACCAAAAAACACTGGTTTAATATTTTTCAAAAAATTATCAAATTACACCAAAGACGACCCCCCTCGAGGTGGGGTGGGAGGTAACTCTATAATCTTAAATAGGAACCACCGTTTTTTATTGCAGTTTTGTATTCCCCATAAAAGAATAAATAATATTTATTTGAAACATTTTTAGAATTGTTGAAAGATGGTGCTAATAAATCGTATTTGATCGATTATAGTGCATTTATAAGCATTTCTAAAAAATGTTTCCAATAAAATATTACTTATTTTTTCATGAGGAATCCAAGTCTTCAATAAAAAATTAGGGTTCCCATTTAAACTTTTAAAGTTACCCCCCACCCCATCTCCAGGGGTTGGAAAGTTTTTGGTTTTTCAATAATACATATTTACCAAAACACAACAGCCAGTGTTAGAGTGGATGATCTCAAACCCAGAAATTCCCGGTACAACGTGGAGTACGTCAGCGGGACACCATATACAGGGTGCGCCAAACCTCTGGTTTTCTTTGATTGCGGCTAAACTATGGGATATACAAAAAAATGTGTTTAACAAAACTAATGTATATCAAAACCGTCTATAATTTAAAATTATTTTCGATTATACAGGGTGAGTAAGAATGACGGTACGAACCAAAGCTCTGTTTTTTAAATAGAACACCCTATATATTAAATCATTTTTAAATATAGTTTTTAAAAATATGAAAAATTTGTATAAGGTCTTATAGGCCTAAAGTTAATAATTTTCGAAATATTTACATTTTTATTGAGAAAAATGTTAATATTTATAGGGCTGTGGATTATGTTTCCAAGGTAATAAAAATTTAAGTGGTACATAGCATGTTTGGTTTTGTAAATATTTAAAAAAGAACTATAGATTTTACGTTTCGCGAATATTTTATATCCGCGATAATTTTATTTAAATTTTTTGGCAAAAAAAAATTATAATCTGATTTTAGAAACATGCACTAAAATATCAAAGATGAAAATAAAAACGTAATTAAAGATTAAAATAAAACGTATGCAAGTGCAACTTAATTGAATTTAATAACTTTAAAATTATGTTACAAACAATATTTTACAATACTAATAAGTCATTAATATGGGTAAATTAATTATTGAATTAAACAACCAATTTTAAAATTTACCCTAGAAATTTTTCTACCCTAGTAACTTTATTGTACCCAATTTTGTTACAATAGTACATTGTTTACCGGTTAGGAAAAGCTTAACATTCCTGGACGACTGTGAAGATTGCTAAGTCGAGGCGCAAGCCGAGACTTAGCAACACAGAGTCCAGGAATGTGGCTTTTCCTACGAGGTAAACATACTATTTTTCCGCAAATCGTTTAAAATTCGACAGATATTGATTGATTTAAAAAAAACGCGATAATTTTATTCCCAAATAAATGGTGCTTTGAAATTCCTAATAAAATTACTTGGGTTACTATGGAAACGTATTGAGGTTGAATTGTCAAACTTGACGCTTATAAATTTAATTGCTGGTGTTCTCGAAAGTAAAATGATAAGTGATGATGAAATTTCCATTCCTGGGACTCCTCCAGAGCTGGTTGAGGCAGTGAATACTGCTTCATTAGAATTATTGCCAAAGAAATCAAGAGAAAAGTACGAAAATGCATACAGACGTTTTATGGATTATCGCATGAGTAAAAATACGAGTTCTTTCTCAGAAAATGTTGTAATGGCATACTTCCTAGACCTTTGTTTAAAGATGAAATCTTCAACATTATGGGCCAATTATTCAATGCTGAAGTCAACCCTTGCACTTAAACACAATGTAGATATATCTACATACTCAAAACTTCGTTCTTTAGTGAAACGGCAAGCTCAAGGTTATAGGGCAAAGAAATCTAAGATTTTAACGAAGGAAGAAATTAAAAAATTTATCCAGGAAGCTCCAGATAAAGAAAATTTAATGATTAAGGTAATTTACAAGGTTTTAATAGCAATGTGTTTTCTATCATTTATGTAGAACACTAACAACTGTACGGAAATATCATTTCCTTACAGTAAGGAAATGACATTTCCTTACAGTAAGGAAGTCCTGACTTTTTCTTCAAGAAATTTTGACAGGAATGTCAAAATTTCCTGGCGATTTGCGGAAAAGTGTATTTATGAGTAAGATCAGTTAATAACTTTTTAATTTACCTACATCTTGAGAACGTATAAAGTATGCTGTGAAACAAATGAACGTTATAGAAGTATATTATGAAGTAAATAGTATCTATGTAGTCGTGTCACAAAAGCTGGTAATAATTTCTGATTGTTTCGCCCAAAACAAATGTCATATCCACCAACTGTCCGGTTGAAAAATTAAAATTTAAAATATAAAAAATTGTTACAAAAATTTCAACTACAAAAGTATTACCAGCTATTGTGTCACCATTTAATACTATTTATATTAATAAATAATTTGGCTGATACATTTAACATTCATTTGTTTCAAAGCATACTTTATAATTATTATTATGTTCTCAAGATGTAAGTAAATTTAAAAGGTAAATTAAAAGTTTAACTGAACTTACTCGTAAATACAATATAACTAACAATTAATTTGGTACAGGAAAGTTGCTGTGGTAGAAAAATTACTAGGGTAGATATCAAATTTGGTTGTTTATTTAATTTAGTAACTAATTTATGCATTCATTAGTATGGTAAAATATTTTTTGGAAAATAATTTTAAGTTATTAAATCAATTGAATTGTACTAGTATACGATTTATTTTAATCTTTAATTACGTTTTTATTTTCATATTTGATATTTTAATGTATGTTTCTAAAGCCAGCTTATAATTATTTTTTTTTGCAAAAAAATTTTTAATAAAAAATTCGCAAAAACGTAAAATCTATAGTTTTTTTTAAATATCTACAAAACGAAACATGCTAGGTACATACAACCTTATACCAAAAGAAAGGTTGTAATATTTACTACAAAAGGGAATACTAATATACAGGGTGTCTATTTAAAAAAATGAGAAAATTTTGTATTTGCAAATAGTGATCACACTGTATATTTTATGGCTGTATGTCAAATATGTTAATTTATTTAAAAATAACAGTATAGTAAAAAACTTTGACATATCATTTACATTTTTATTACCTTGACAGCCTAATTCACAGCCCTTTGAATATTACCATTTTTCTCAATAAAAGTGTACATATTTCGAAAATTGTTAACTTTAGGCCTATAATACCGTATATAAATTCTTAATATTTTTAAAAAATATATTTAAAAATGATTGAATATACAGGGTGGTTCATCTTATTCGCCTCGGTCTCTGTACAGAAAACCACTTGATATTTTAAAAAAATTTCTTCACAGAAATATACAGGGCCCTTAATACTACAACCTAAAAATAATGTGAATTATACAGGATGTTCCAAAAAAGAGTGGTATATCAAAGTTATATTTTTTCTTATGGAATGCCCTATATCTGATGACATTATTGAACTGACCTTAAAAAATAAGCTATACTTTCATAAGGGTTCCCTATACCTAAATACAGGATGTTTTGATTTATTTCGATTTTTATAAAAATGTAAGGTTTCAGAAAAAAATAAATATCTACGAATCTAAGAAGCAGTAACAAATTCTTTCTTGGATCTTAATAACAGACTATTTAGCATACTTAAACAGATGCTTATTGCAACAAAATTTCTTGCAGGGTGGTCAAAATATGAGATTGTTCTATTAACAAATTCAAGCTGTAATAACTTACTTATTTTAAATGGAACACCCTGTATCTTACTAGTCTATCGCGTAGAAAATTTACTTAGCTTTCAATTTGTACTAGGGTTTCCTATACCTATCTTTTTACAGGGTGGTCAAAATATTAGATTTTTATATTAACAAATTCAAGCTGTAAAAACTTACTTATTTTAAATAGAACACCCTGTATCTTACTAGTCTATCGAGTAGAAAATTTACTTAGCTTTCAATTCTTATTAGGGTTTCCTATACCTATCTCCCTTCATTTTTTAAATATTTAAAGATTTCCTAATTTGTAAGCTTTAAAAATTAGAATTAAGTACCTATGTCGTGGATATGTACAACACATCACCAACACCGGAAATATACTTAAATATCTTAGTCAAGATAGTTTCATTAATAAAATTCACATTTTTATCATTTAATCACACAGAGTGTTCTTATTTTAAATGACATACTCGATATTATATTCTTTATAATGGAAGATATTTAAAATCTCTTCAATTCCATGTTAACATTCTCAATACATATGTTATTCTGTAGATATAAATTCCCATGTTATTCTGTAAATACCCATTTTTACATATTTTTGTACAATAGGCTCGTTTTCGTCAAAGTAGCCATTGCATTTAATTGTTTGTAATTGCGATTTAAAGATTCAAACAAAAAGTGGCGTTCTTAAATTTACTTAATAACCGTTGGGTTAAGATATGGAAAATACTTATACGGAATGAAATATAATTTAAATATCTTCCAGAATACGGCATCTAATATAGGGTATGTAGTTTAAAATAAACGTATTATTCAATTTCACATGTAGGCCAAAATCAACTAAAATAATACAACACTCTGTGTGACTACATGATAACACTGAAAATTTCATTAATGACAGTATCTTGTCTAAGTATATTGCCAGTGTTGGTGATGTGTTTTACATAAACACGACATAGGTACTTATGTAATTCTAATTTTTAAAGCTTACAAATTAGGAAATCTTTAAATATTTAAAAAATGAAGGGAGATAGGTATAGGAAACCCTAATAAGAATTGAAAGCGAAGTAAATTTTCTACTCGATAGACTAGTAAGATACAGGGTGTTCCATTTAAAATAAGTAAGTTATTACAGCTTGAATTTGTTAATAGAAAAATCTAATATTTTGACCGCTCTGTAAAAAGATAGGTATAGGAAACCCTAGTACAAATTGAAAGCCAAGTAAATTTTCTACGCAATAGACTAGTAAGATACAGGGTGTTCTGTTTAAAATAAGTAAGTTATTACAGCTTGAATTTGTTAATAGAACAATCTCATATTTTGACCACCCTGTAAGAAATTTTGTTGCAATAAGCATCTGTTTAAGTATGCTTAATAGTCTTTTATTAAGATCCAAGAAAGAATTTGTTACTGCTTCTTAGATTGGTAGATATTTATTTTTTTCTAAAACTTTACATTTTTATAAAAATCAAAATAAATCAAAACACCCTGTATTTAGGTATAAGGAACCCTTATGAAAGTATAGCTTATTTTTTAAGATCAATTCAATAATGTCATCAGATATAGGGCATTCCATAAGAAAAAATATAACTTTGATATACCACTCTTTTTTGGAACACCCTGTATAATTCATATTATTTTTAGGTTGTAGTATTAAAGGCCCTGTATATTTCTGTGAAGAAATTTTTTTAAAATATCAAGTGGTTTTCCGTACAGAGACCGAGGCGAATAAGATGAACCACCCTGTATAAGGTGTTCCATTTAAAAAAACAAGACTTTGGTTCGTACCGTCGTTCTGACTCACCCTATATAATCAAAAGTAATTTTAAATTATAGACGGCTTCAATATACATTAATTTTGTTAAAAACATTTTTTGTATATCCCATAATTTAGCCCTAATCAAAGAAAACCCTTTTAAATCAGCTCTATATATATCTAAAACCCAGATGATGACAAATCTTGAAGTCAGCGAAGATATATGCATAGGAACAAGATCCATAGACCATGTATGGCCTATAAATACCTGAGATTCGCATAAGACAAGATAACCAAACTGTTGGGTTGCTCCGTCGTATAAGACTGAATTGGGCAGCCTTCAGCAAGCTGAAGGCCACATTTTTAAATCATCTAACATATCAACATGCCTTAAAAGCAAAACCTTTAATCAGTGTTATCTAACAATAAAACACTGAAAACGTTTGTTTTCTATACCTCCACAAAATTTATTATAACTATGTGACTACAGCTGTTTTGGCAGAATGCCTTTCTCAAGTGATTTAGTTTACTATGTGTTTGCCTTATTAAGTCTTTAACTGAAGAGGTTGAGAAGTGGGGAGTTGTTTTTCTCTAGTTGGTCATTCAGAATTATATCTGTATTTTTCCATTTATTTATTTCCATAGATTCTAATAAAGATAGCTTATGGCCTTTATTTTGAATATGTAGAATTTGAAACTGTTCATTAAAAGAATGATTATGATCTCGAAGGTGAAGTGCGTATGTAGAAGTGTCTGTTTTTCTATTGTTGAAAGCCCTTTTGTGTTCTGCTATCCGTTTGTCAAAGGTTTTACTAGTTTGACCGATGTAAGTTTTCGGACAGTCACCACAAGTTAGTTTGTAAACACCACTCTGTAGTTGCTTTCTCTTTCGGCTCTTATTGTTCTTAATATATTTGCTTAAGTTGTTGTTAGTTCTGAAAGCTGGTGTTATTTCTTTCTTTTTTATGTATCTGGCTATTTTTGTTGTTATCTTGCCAGTATATGTGATAAAGCAGAAGGTACTGAGTTCTTTCTGTGGTAGTGGATAGACTAATTTCAGGGCTTTCTTATGGAGTTTTTGGTTTAAAATTTTGTTGATTGTTTGTTCGTTATAGCCGCTGTTTATTGCTATTTGCTTAATGGTGTTCAGTTCTGTCTCGAAGTTATTTTTTGACATGGGAATGTCTCTCAGTCTATGTATCATTCTATGGTATGCTGCTAATTTGTGTTTTGTAGGATGGGATGATGAATTGTGTACAGTTGTGTCAGTATGGGTAGGTTTATGATAAACGGAGAACTCATGTTTGTTGTGTAGTCTGGTAATGAACAATCAAATTCCAATCAAAAATTAGGTTGAAGAAAATGTAATCTCAAAGTTCAAAATCGGTATACGTTAACAACATGCATTTTCTCGGCTTCCCATGGAGCAATTTTCTTCATTCTTTTTTTGTTCCCAAGTAACTCGGGTAGAGCCATCTAACTAACGTATTATTAAATGTCAAAGTTGCGTTTGTTTTGGTATAATATATTAATATATTTATAACAAAAGAAAACTACATATTTTTTCCAGTTGTAGATTTTTTTAGATAAACTTAGGTACTACAAGTGTACTTTTTACCGTTAAAAACACAAATATTCTCATCTGAAAGCTGTATAATTATTTAAACAATCTTTATTTAAACAAATAAAAAAAACTGTTATAATAAATAAATTAATTTATTATAACAAAACAAAAGCAAATTTGACATTTAATAATGCGTTAGTTAGATGTCTCTACTCGAGTTACTTGGGAACCAAAAAATAATGATGAAAATTGCTCCATGGGAAGCCGAGAGAATGCATTTTTTTAACGTATACCGATTTTGAACTTTGAGATTACATTTTCTGCAACCTAATTTTTGATTGGAATTTTGCTATTTTTGGCAATTTTCACTCGTAATATCGATAGATTTTATTATAATAATATATGTTATGACTATTTTAACGGTATGAAAATTGGTGTGGAGAAAGAGGACAGAAATGGAAAGGTGATGGTTCAAAAATTATGATCCTATTGTTTATATCTTTGCCGTAAACGCTGGTTAACTTTGACCGGTTGTTACTATTTGTTTATAAGCCAAAAAATTGTTTATAATTTTAAAATATTACTGAGGCCGTTTAAATAGTCTAATTTTAATTATGTAAACTACATTACATAGGTACAGTGTCTTTTTATACAAAAATCATAATTATTCTTCTATATCATAATTACTGTGGTTATTATAGCGACCGTAAATTTTTAATTAACAATTTAATTGTTGCTAAACTGTTCATTCAATTTCCATCGACTTCTGGAATTATAACCTATACAAAAAAAGCTTTTATATTACGAAGTTATTTAATTATTGATAAACAATTACATAAAATTTTAGTTGAAAATTAGAGATTTTATTGGAAAAACCAGCATTTTCCGGGGAAAATTTTTGTCAAAGTAAATCGGGAAAAACACGTCTCAATGCAAAATTTAATTACGGTGAATTTTTATCTGGGTGTTTTTGGTGTGAAGTGAAAATTTTTTGAGTTATATAGCAAAAATTGAAACAAATACGATTTTCGGGCGTCGTTTATAAAAAAAGTAGCACACTACCTGCGGACTTTGCATACCTATATTATTAATACATACAGTCATAAGATTCGATTCCAGCAATAAAATTGCTTGTAAATAACTTTTCCCAGAAATGGCCTATTCTCCGATAATCTGCCCAGACAATTAGTACATTTTGTTCTAACCGTTAATGCGTTAAACTTTAAAAATAAATAAAGAAAAACTATTGCAATTTTATTCACCTGACAAAATATTATATTCGAACATGAAAATAAGGTAAGTAAAATTATGTTTTTATAATTTAGTAGATATATGATATATCATATAAGTTTGATGTGGTTTCATTATGCAATCTAAATTTATAGTCTAAGAGCTAGTGAACCCTCCGACTGACGGTCGTCCTGTAAGGCTAGAAATTTTTCTAGTGATAATTCATAGCACACCAAGGCTAACAATCATGACCTGGTAGACCTCAGTGGTGCACGTGTATCTACCAGGTGAATCGAAAAGTGCAAATTTAGGGGGTAAAATAAACTTTCTCCTGTAAGGTTTAAATTTAAGTATGTGTTTGAGTAAGTCATTCAGAAGAATTGTGTACAATGACAGGTGATTCTGAAGAGCATAAGACCTTGCCAGGCGAGGGAAAAATTAGGGGTTTTTCCTAAAATTATTCTTTTTGCATCGAACAAAATTTTTTTAGATTTTTTGAATCATTTCAAACAGAAAACGTTTTTAGTGATTTTTCTCTTAAGTTAATAGTTTTTGTTATATGAGCGATTGAAAATTTTGAAAATTGCGAAATCGGCCATTTTTAACCCTAATCGGACATTTATCTAAAAATTTCAATGTTGCCAATATACGTAGATATTCTTTAATTTTAAAAAGATAAAACATTGATTGATGAAATCCCGAAGAGTTTTTTGCAATAAAATATCGAAAACACCTTTGTTTTTTTAAGTGCTCATCAAGCAGGTGCGACACTGTAGTATAAGTGAGGACGTTTGAGTTTGCATAAATTCATTATCTCGAGAATGGGCAAATTTAAAGAAAATTCTCAGACAGGTCGATTTTTATTTTTAAATTAGGACTTTTTGGCATATATATAATACTAGTGACGTCATCCATCTGAGCGTGATGACGTAATCGATGATTTTTTTAAATGAGAGTAGGGGTTGCGTGATAGCTCATTTGAAAGTTTATTGAATTTTATATTCACTAATATAAACATTAACATAATTATTTACACAGGGTGTACAAAAAATTTTTTTTATTAAATTAACTTTGATTAAATTTGACAAATAGAAAAAAAATTTTTTTACGCCCTGTAGAAATAATTATGTTAATGTTTATATTACTGAATAGAGAATTAAATAACCTTTCAAATGAGCTATCACACAACCCCTACTCTTATTTAAAAAAATCATCGATTACGTCATCACGCCCAGATGGATGACGTCACTAGTATTATATATATGCCAAAAAGTCCTAATTCAAAAATAAAAATCGACCTGTCTGAGGATTTTTCTTGAAATTTGCCCATTCTCGAGATAATGAATTTATGCAAACTCAAATGTCCTCACTTATACTACAGTGTCGCGCCCGCTTGTTTAGCAATTAAAGAAACAAAGGTTTTTTCGATATTTTATTGCAAAAACCTCTTTGGGATTTCATCAATCAATGTTTAAAGAATATCTACGTACCTTGGCAACATTGAAATTTTTAGATAAATGTCCAATTTGGGGTTAAAAATGGCCGATTTCTCCATTTTCAAAATTTTCAATCGCTCATATAACAAAAACTATTAACTTAAGAGAAAAATCTCTAAAGACGTTTTCTGTTTGAAATAATTCAAAAAGCCTAAAAAAAATTTGTTCGATGCAAAAAGAATAATTTTAGGAAAAACCCCTAATCTTTCCCCTCGCCTGGCAAGGTCTTATGCTCTTCAGAATCGCCTGTCATTGTACACATTTCTTCTAAATGACTTACTCAAACACATACTTAAATTTAAACCTTACAGGGGAAGTTTATTTTACCCCCTAAATTTGCACTTTTCGATTCACCTGGTAGATACACGTGCACCGCTGAGGCCTACCAGGTCATGGTTTTTAGCCTTTATGTGCTATGAATTATCACTAGAAAAATTTCTAGCCTTACAGGACGACCGTTAGTCGAAGGGTTCACTAGCTCTTAGACTATTACTGCAACTGTAGCTCTCGCGTTTAAAAATGTCACAAGTAGAGACACGCCTAAATCCGGGCTAATAAAACATAGAAAAGTTTTTTATTCATTTTCGTAGTATTTTGATATCAAAATTTGCAATAGTCTCATCGTCGTATTTTCAATTATTTATTTTTGTTAAAACAGTTTGCAGTTTCAGAGACCCGCATACTAGATTGGATAACATTGAAAATCTGTTGTGGAAAATTCTGCGAAACGAAGCTAATTGCCAATTTAGACGAAGTTTACTGTGTAATTAATGAAAAACCTGGTTATTTAAATAGTCTTCGGGAACGCATCTGCTTTAACGCTCTCCCCTCTCGAGTTAACACCCCCTAACACCCCTTTTTAATTCTCATAGGACTCGTTAAGTGGTAAGGGCTTAAAATGGGACGATTCTGTTAGAGAAGGGATTAATTGTTATACTTACAAATTTTTTTAGATTGTTTCGGAGTAGATTATACAGGGTGTCCCAAAAAGATCGGTCATAAATTATACCACACATTCTGGGGTCAAAAATAGTTCGATTGAACCTAACTTACCTTAGTACAAATGTGCTCCTGAAAAAAGTTACAGCCCTTTGAAGTTACAAAATGAACATCGATTTTTTTTAATATATCGAAAACAATTAGAGATTTTTTATTGAAAATGGACATGGGGCATTTTTATGGCATGAACATCTTAAAACAAAATTGTAGTGAAATTTGTCCACCCCATAAAAATTGTATGGGGGTTTTGTTCCCTTAAATCACCCCAAACTTTTGTGTACGTTCCAATTAATTCATTATTGTGGTACCATTAGTTAAACACAACGTTTCTAAAACTTTTTTGCCTCTTAGTATATTTTAGACAAGCCAGTTTTTATCGGGATGCGGCTTCTTTTTTAATATATTTACATAAAAATTTTAAGGGGGTTTTGTTCCTTTAAACCCCCCAAATGTTTGTCAACGTTCCAATTAAATTATTATTGTGGTACGATTAGGTAAACACAGTGATTTTAAAAGTTTTGTGCCTCTTAGCCTTTTATTGATAAGTCACCTTTTATCGAGATGTGGCTTCTTTTTCAAAATATACTTAATAATGTAAATTATAAATAAATTTTCAGATTATTAACAGCTCTCTATAATCGTACTTAACCATATACAAATATGTGGTGGATTCGACAAATATTCAAAATATCTCGATAAACACTGGCTTATCGAAAAAGTACTAAGAGGCAGATTAGTTTTAAAAATAATGTGTTTATCTAATAGTGCAACAATAATAATTTAATTGGAACGTACACAAAAGTTTGGGGGGTTTAAGTGAACAAAACCCTCATAAAATTTTTATGGGGTGCACAAATTTCACTTTAATTTTTTTTTTAAGATGTTTCTACTATAAGGATACCACATGTCCATTTTTAATAAAAAATCTCTATGAGTTTTCGATATATGAAAAAAATCGATTTTCAGTTTGTAACTTCACAGGGCTGTAACTTTTTTTCCACCTACCTCTACCGAAAGTATACTTTTCCGGATCTGATTGTAGGGAGCAAAGTTGTACTTTTACTCCCTAGGGAGGAAAAGTAAAAGTGACGTCATGGTATTTCATTCATGAAATATAACTAATTGACGCCCTGTACAATATCTATTTTCTATTACGTAAGTATCTATACATTTTAAGAGTAAAAAACATTTTAATGGTAAAAAACAGTAAATTGTTATTTTGATTTAACAATGTTTACATTAATAATTTGACTTATATTTGACAGTTGACAGATATATTATACCTACTTGTTAGTTTTAGTTTTAATAAATTTTGTTGGTTAGTTACATAAATAAATTAAGTAAAAATGAAAACTGACTTGTTATTAATTTGAGGAAGGTGAAAAAACCATATGTATAACATGGGAGTAAAGTGCCTTTTCCTCCCTTGAATGATTACTGCCCTCCGCTACGCGTCGGGCAGTAAACTTCATTCTTGGGAGGAAAAGTAGCACTTTCCTCCCTTGTTATACAAATAGCTATTGTGTGCACTATTGTATATAGGTAAGTGAGGTTCAATCAACCTATTTTTGACCCCAGAATCTGTGATATAATTTATGACCAATATTTTCGGGACACCCTGTATAATACCATACATTTTATTTCTCTATTCTTTAAAATGTGTCATAAAGTGTTTAATCACTGATCATGGATGAAATAATAAAAAGTGTGAACTAAAAAAGTATAAAAATAATGAATGGGTTGCATGTGTGAGTCCATACTATTGTAGTAAAGAAAAGAGAGACGTTCTCACAGACAATTTATTTTACAACTGATCACCGGTTTCGCTGTCTATACTTTGCACAGCATCTTTAGGTCCCGGTTAAAGTAAAATTATCAATATCAAATCAAACACTTTTGATTTAAACCAGACCACTTAACTAACTCTGGTTTTTTGTTGTTTGTAGCATTCAATTTTACTTTAACCGGGACCTGAAGATGCGGTGCAAAGTGTAGACAGTGAAACCGGTAGCCAATTGTAAAATAAATTGTTTGTGAGAACGTCTCTCTTTTCTTTACTACAATAAAAAAGTATACTAAATGGTAGAATAGAGTAGAATAAAGGGCAAAATTCATGGTTATAACAGCAAATCAAATAAGATGTAAATTAGAGCTGGAGGGTTGATAATAGAACAAGGATGGAGTTTAAATATCTAAGCATCACACTATCTAGCTACGAAAAGCTCGAAATTGAAGTGTAAGATCAAGTGAATAAAGCAAACAAAGCCGCAGTTGGCCTGTATAAAACAATATGGGGAAAAATATCGGGATAGAAGTGAAAGGTAGAATTTGCAAAAGAGTCCTCAGACCAACAATGACATACGTGGCAGAAACACAATCTGACACAGAGAGGACAACAAGATTACTAGAAACAGCAGAGGTGAAAACTCTTCGAAAAATCGATGGTAAGACACTATGGAAAATATACAGGGTGCGCCAAACCTCTGGTTTTCTTTGATTACGACTAAATTATGAGATATACAAAAAAAGTTTTTAACAAAATTAATGTATATCGAAGCCGTCTATAATTTAAAATTATTTTAGATTATACAGGGTGAGTCAGAACGACGGTAGGAACCAAAGTTTTGTTTTTTTTTAAATGGAACACCCTATATATTAAATCATTTTTAAATACATTTTTTAAGAATATTAAAAATTTATGTAAGGTATTATAGGCCTAAAGTTAACAATTTTCAAAATATTTACACTTTATTGAGAAGAATGGTAATATTCAAAGGGCTGTGAATTAGGTTCTCAAGGTAATAAAAATTTTAATGACATGTCATAGTTTTTTAGTATACTGTTATTTTTAAATAAATTAACATATTTGACATATATCCATAAAATATACAGTGTGATCACTATTTGCAAATACAAAATTTTCTCATTTTTTTAATGGGACATCCTGTACATTAGTATTGCCTTTTGTAGTAAATATTACAACCTTTCTTTTGGTACAAGGTTGTATGTACCTAGCATGTTTCGTTTTGTTAATATTTAAAAAAAATCTATAGATTTTACGTTTTTGCGGATTTTTTATTAAAACATTTTTTTGCAAAAAAATTAATTATAATCTGGTTTTAGAAACATACATTAAAATATCAAATATGAAAATAAAAACGTAATTAAAGATTAAAATAAATCGTATACCAGTACAATTCAATTGAATTTAATAACTAAAAATTATTTTACAAAAAATATTTTCCCATACTAATGAATGCATAAATTAATTACTAAATTAAATAAACAACAAAATTTAATATCTAACCTAGTAATTTTTCTACCACAGCAACTTTCTTGTACCAAATTAATTGTTAGTTGTATTGTATTTACGAGTAAGATCCGTTAAACTTTTAATTTACCTTTTAAATTTACTTACATCTTGAGAACATAATTATAAAGTATGCTTTGAAACAAATGACTATATCAGCCAAATTATTTATCAATATAAATAGTATTAACTGGTGTCACAAAAGGTGGTAATACTTTTGTAGTTGAAATTTTTGTAACAATTTTTTATATTTTAAATTTTAATTTTTTTAAAATTATTACCAGCTTTTGTGACACGACTACATAGATACTATTTACTTCATAATATTATACTTCTATAACGTTCATTTTTTTCAAAGCATACTTTATATTTTCTTAAGATGTAGGTAAATTAAAAAGTAATTAACTGATCTTAATCGTAAATACAATTTAACTATCAAAATTGGGTACAATAAAGTTACTAAGGTTGAAAAATTTCTAGGGTAAATTTTAAAATTGGTTGTTTAATTTAATAATTAATTTATCCATATTAATTACTTATTAGTATGGTAAAATATTGTTTGTAACATAATTTTAAAGTTATTAAATTCAATTAAGTGGCACTTGCATACGTTTTATTTGAATCTTTAATTACGTTTTTATTTTCATCTTTGATCTTTTAGTGTATGTTTCTAAAATCAGATTATTTTTTTTGCAAAAAAATTGAATTAAAATTATCGCGGAAATAAAATATCCGCGAAACGTAAAATCTATAATTCTTTTTTAAATATTTACAAAACCAAACATGCTATGTACATACAACCTTATACCAAAAGAAAGGTTGTAATATTTACTACAAAATGCAATACTAATATAGCAATTAAAAAAAATGAGAAAATTTTGTATTTGCAAATAGTGATCACACTGTATATTTTATGGCTATAAGTAAAAGATATTAAATTATTTAAAAATGATACTATATTATAAAAACTTTGACCTACCAATTAAATTTTTATTACCTTGGAAACATAATCCATAGCCCTACAAATATTACTATTTTTCTCAATAAAAATCTAAATATTTCGAAAATTATTAACTTTAAGGCTATTAGACCTACAAATTTTTCATATTTTTAAACAATATATTCAAAAATCATTTAATATATAGGGTGTTCCATTTAAAAAAATTAAACTTTGGTTCATACCGTCGTTCTGACTCACCCTGTATAATCAAAAATAGTTTTAAATTATAGACGGTTTTGATATACATTAGTTTTGTTAAAAACATTTTTTTGTATATCCCATAGTTTAGCCGTAATCAAAGAAAACCAGAGGTTTGGCGCACCCTGTCTACGACGGAGATGCAAGGTGGAGAACATTAGTAACTGATAAGAAACAGAAGAGTAGAATGGATTGACCACATAAGCGGAATAAGAAGATAAAGTGTTTAAATTATCAGGCAATTATTATTAAGTTTTCTTCCTTTTTTTCACTATCAGCAATTTTACTTGTTAATTGGTGCATTGGTGACTTTCTGGGAGGTTATCACGCCACAAATTGCAAGAAAAGAAATCACATTCACACGTTGTGCGTATCCTTAACAATATTAATATGGAAATGGAGGTCTTCCCTTCCCCCCTAGAGTAATACCATTTTTTAATTCTTATAGGACTCATTAAGTACGTAGTACCTAATGGCTTAAAATAGGACGATTTTGTTGGAGAAGGGATTCATTGTTATACTTACAAGTGTTTTAGATTGTTTCGGTGTAGATTATATGTATAGAGGAAAGGCACCAAATTTGAGACAGGCGCCTAATTTGAGACACCGTCGTATATTTGTGTACGATGGGTTGACATCTAGTGAAAATATTGAAAACTGATCATTCTGTGAAGTTAGTAGTAGATCTGCTTTTAGTTGGCGCTTAGAAGTGACCGTTGTTGTTTTGTCGACGTTAATTTGATTTACACCATACACAAAGTTTTTCAGAATTTATAAAAACTTACAATACATCAAGGTAAGATGATTACATTTACTCCAGTAATTTTTTTTTGGTAGTTTAATATTAGTTAATACATTTTATGCAAATTAAACGGTAATTGTGTGGCATACATAACCAACAAAAATTCGTTTTATTTTTTGACGGAAAAATCCTAATTTGAGACACCTGTAGGTTCCAAATTTGAGAGTGTCTCAAATTAGGACCCCGTGTAAAATTTTTATTTTTATGTATTCTTTTTGTTTGTAGATGACGCCAAAAAATAAAAAATGGAATGCAAATGATATGATACGGGCTGTAAATACAATAAAAAATAGAGAGATGGGCTATTTGAAGGCCTCAAAAGTTTTTGGAGTACCCAAAGTTGCCTTAGAACGATATGTGAAATCAGACAAGACTCCAGAAGAACTCGTCGGGATATCAATTGGCCGCCGACCTATTCTTCCTTTGGAATTAGAAAATGAGTTGGTTGAGTATGCCCTAACTATGGAGCAACGTTATTTCGGGCTAAGAGCGCGTGATATAATACGACTGGCATTTCAACTTGCAATACGAAACTCAATACAACATCCATTTAGCGGAGTCAAAAAATCAGCCGAAAAGAAATGGTTGAGACTCTTTCTGAAAAGGCATCCGACGTTTCAATGCGTACTCCTCAGGGAATGTCATCTGCTCGAGTAAAATCGTTTACTCATGAAAATGTATCCAAGTTCTTTGACCTGTATGAACCAGAATATCTTAAGCTTACTAACCCTGAACAACGTATATTCAATGTAGACTAAACAGGTATTACAATTGTTCAGCACAAACATAGCAAAGTCATTTCTTTGAGAGGGAAGAAGCAGGTTTCGTCACTTACTTCAGCAGAAAGGGGCAAGCTGATTACTGTTATTTCATGTATGAATGCTGCAGGAGTTTTCGTACCACCATTATTAATCTTCCCTAGAAAAAATATAAAAACAGAGTTGATGCTAGGAGCTCCCACTGGAGCAGTCGCAGAATGTCATGTGTCAGGTTGGGTACAGGCCGATATTTTCACTAGATGGCTACAACACTTCATAAAATTCACTAAACCTTCAGCTGCAGACCCTGTTCTTCTCGTCCTTGGTAGCCACTATTCTCATACGAGAAACGTTGCTCTAATAGGTTTGGCCAAACAGAATCATGTGACGATTATTTGCCTCCCACCACATTCTACACATAAAATGCAACCGTTGGATGTTGCTTTTATGGCACGGCTGAAAACTTACTACGCACAAGAAATAGAAAACTGGCTTAGAGAAAATCAGTTGAGTGTTGTGTCGCCTTATGCCATTGCCAGTATTTTTTGTAAAGCGTATAACAAAGCTGCGACGATGGAAATATCTTGCAATGGTTTCCGCAAAACTGGACTGGTCCCTATTTGTCGCCGTATTTTAGGGACTTTGAATTTGGAATTCAAGAGCACTTGGAAACACAAAACGAAAGGGACGAACAAATAATAGAACCAAACCATGAACAACCAAATCATCCAATGCGAGAACATAGAACTCCTAGTCCACCACTACCTCATCAACAACTTGTGTCTCCGAAAGACATCTGTCCGATCCCTATATACAAGAGAGACACCACTAAAAAGCCACGTGCCAAATCAGGAAAGGCTTCAGTAATTACTCTAACATCCTACAAAGAAGAATTAGAGCAAAGTTTGCAGAAGAAAAAAGCAAAAAAACTAGTACACCAGCTAAACTTGGATTGTGTATTAGCTCCAGAAAAAAAAACAGTTCAACAAAAAGTGTTAGATCAGAAAAAACAGCAACGTCCGAAGAAGAAATAGCAGTACACGAAGACGCAGGTCAACCTTCTACATCAAAAGGCAAAACATCAAGAAGGAAACGGAAAGTTTCTTCGAGTTCAAGTTTAGATAGCAGCGAAGACTTTCCATTAGCGGATTCATCGTCTGACGAAAGTGGAGAGAACGACGCGGAATGTCTATTTTGCACCGGAAAATTTTCCGTCTATAAATATGGAGAAGGATGGGCAAAGTGTTACCAATCTGGCAGGTGGGCACATGAAGACTGTGGAGAAATAAAGTCCAGCACATTTATTTGTCTTTTCTGCGAAGGAAAGGGCTTTTTTGAATAGTATCTCAAATTGGGGTACCTGTCTCAAATTTTGATACCTGGCTATCTCAAATTAAGCGACCTTTTATTTTTAATATTAAATGTCGCAAAAAAATTAAATGAATTTTTTGCAAAAATATATGTCTTATTCGCTTTATTTATTTTTTGTTGTGTTGTAGAAACACTAAATTTAAGTTTTCGAAATAAATGTTTTAAAAATTTTGAATATTCTGTTTTATATTTGTGTTTCAAAAAAAGTGTCTCAAATTTGGTGCCTTTCCTCTAATACAATACATTTTAATTTTCTATTCTGTAAAATGTGTCATAAAGAGTTTAGTCACTTCATGGATGAAATAGTAAAAAAATAAGAACTTAAATGTATGTATACAAAATGGAAAAAAAGCACCTAATCTGCTATGCAGATGATGCAATACTAATCTCTAAAAGCGATTCTCCCAATTTTATATAACACCGTGAAAATTTAACCTGTTAATTTTGTCAACCTGGTCGGTGCTGCTATATGGCGTAGAGGGCTAGACACTTAAAACGAGGGATATAAACAGATTACAAACGTTCGAAATATGGCTTTATCGACGTATCCTAAAGATTAAAAATTACCATGGACGGCGAAAGTCACAAATGTAGATGTCCTTAAGAGAATCAACCAAGAATGCCAACTTTCCGAAACCAGTAAGAAAAGGAAAACGGCGTATCTTGGTCACATTATGCGAAACAAAAAATACTAGTTCCTTTAACTTACTATTAAGGATAAAATTGAAGGCAAGAGAGGAATAGGACGCAAGAAAATGTCCTGGCTCCGAAACATATGGCAATAGACAGGAATTAAAAACATACAATCCCTGACACTCATTGCAAGAAACAGAAAGTTAATGGAAAATGTAATCGCTAACATCCATTAATGGATTTGCATCTGAAGAAGAAGAATTTCCTCAGCAAAGACAAAATGTATGGTTATAACAGCACATCTAATTAAGATGTAAATTAGAGCTGGAGGAAAGATAATAGAACAAACGATGGAGTTTAAATATCTAAACATCAACTGATCACATAAGCTAAATTACAACAAATAGAGTGGTAAGGACAGAGAGAGACGGTTCCCCAATAGGAAGAAGATCAGTGGAAAAACTACGAAAACGATGGAACGGAGGCATATTAAAAAACAGATAGAGTCATGTCTATACAAAAATAAAAAGAAGGAGATAAAGTGTTTAAGTTATCAGGCAATTAATATTAAATGTTATTTCTCTTTTTCCTCACTACAAGCAATTTTATTTTTTGTTCATTGGTATATTGGTGACTGTATGGAAGGTTATCGAGCAAGTATACGAGCAAGTGACAGCGATCAGAGAAGAATATACTGAAGAGCTGAATATCAAACAAATCACAAGAATAGTTCAAGGTATAAAGAAAAATCATTTAAAGGACTTTCTAATTAAATACAGAGAGAAAAATTAAAAAACACTGGGTTAAGTTGAAAATATATGATTATGTACACATAGCGCATTAATTTGCCATTTTATATTATATTATAATTAAAAAAATATATATATAATGGCGAATGCGCAGTGTCAAATCCAGTTTTTACAGTTTTTAAATTTTATAGGTTAACAAAATAGTTATTTTCCTAACTAGTGCGGAAGTGATACTTTCATGCACGAGACTGCCGTTGACTCGAGCGACGCGATAGCGGAGTTCGGGCAAGCAGTCGAGTGCGGGAAAGACACTTTCCGCATGAGTTAGGAACAATATTTTTTCTAGGGCCGTACGTTTGGAAAAAAGCCACAAAAAATAGAGTTATATCAATTTTTATTTAGAAGTGAAAATACACAAATTAATTCTCTGACAATGTTGTCAAAACCAAACCTTCAATCTAATGGGTTACCACGACGACGATATTGGTTTCCATGACGACGATTCAAAACCATTGTAATTGTCTACTGATCTGACTTTTAAATATTATGTCAAAATAATTTTATTTCATCGAATTATCGCGCTAATTCCATTAAAACATGAACACAGTAAGATCAATTTGAAATAAATTAGTGAATAATATGTAAATATTAGTTTATTGAATGTATTATAATATATTATAATGCCATATTACAAGGTATTTTACTTTCCCGCACGCCGTGCGGGAAAGTGCAATTTTCGGAAACGAAATGCGTGCGTGAAAGTGGCTCTTTTAGCACGGCCGTAGAAAAACAATTTATTTTGCAAGATTTACTTTAAGTTACCAATATAAAGAAAATAAATGGTTGAAAAATGTTCAACCAAATGTTTACAAGATATTTAATTATTGCCAAAACCCGGTTGTTGGGGATAGAGATTTCTCTTTTATAAGGTCTCCTTTTCTGTTTGTATTTTTTATGTTTACGATAAATGCATTGTGAAATCAAAATTAAACTCACATTAAAAGTGGCATTTGCAAATTTTTTAAATTTGTTTATAATTTGTTTTTTTACGTCAAGGGGGATTAAAAATTTTGTAAGACTGTTTCAATAATCGTATTTCTGAATACTGTTCACACATTAAAAAAGCTGTTCTATGACCATTGTTGCCGGGTTGGCTTTTTAACTTAATATGCAATATATCCGTTAATAATCGAACAGTTTAAATGTTTTTTTTAATTTGGGGTAGCATATAAAAATAACATCTGCAACACTCTTTTTGCAATAACTATTCATTAATTTGTTATAAAACTTTTATTTCTCTCTCAATGCATTTATCGATAATACACTCTATCGGCAACAACCGCGTTTTTGAAATTGAAAAATAGTAATATTTAATAAAAAAATTAAAAATACATTAGCTGTTAAATATTTCGTAACCAATTTTTTTGCTTTATATCCGTGATATAATGCAACTTTTTCTCTAAAATATAATATTTGATAGTGCTTATTTTTAATGCAAATTATAATCCAAATTTTTTTAAAATTTGTTTTCCAAGCTTTATTTATAATAATTTAAATACTACGTGCCAAATTTAATTCAGTACATAAGTCTTAAGGGAAAGTTTTTTCCTTCAACCTTGTACAAAAAATTGTAAAAAAATCCAAACAATATGAGTTACCGCAGCATAAAAATCGTAAATTCTCTGCAAAAATTACGCATTTTTTATTATTTAAACTATGTTCCCCTTATATCACTCATATAATTTCTTTAAAATATATTTTGTTTTTAACTAAAACTTGATATATAATTTGTTCCAACCTGTATATTACATCTTGACTTTTATTTTATTTGATCAAAGCTAAAAGTGTTCTAGCAGAAGATAAAAATTATTTGATATATAATTTAGTATGTTAAAAATTTAAAAAAAGCCCGATATAATTTTGTCCAGACTAAAATTAATTCATAATTAAAAAATTACTTTTCTTAATAAATTTTAAAAAATTCTCGGCCCGGACAGATATTGTTTTAGATTTTTTGGATCAATCTAAACAAAAAAGGTATTTTTTAATGTTTCTCTTAATTTGATCGTTTTCGGGTTATAAACAATTTAAAACTTAAACAAACCGAAAAATTTAATGTTCAAAAACACAAGTAAAAAATATTATTTTTGTAATCACCAAGTACCCAAATTCAAGTTCAAACCTTCTTCTATCAGGTGTCGATAAGAATTTTTGCCATGTTTTATTCTAAAATATATTATTTTAATTTTTACTGAGGAATGTTCCTTAAGGGAAGACTGTCGATTAACAACTAAAACGCAATGTTTCAAAATGAAATAAGTCCAAAATACTTATCAATAACTGACAGAATAAAGTTTGAACTTTAATTTAGGTACTTGATAATTTAAAAAATGATATTTTTACTTATGTTTTTAGACCTTGAAAATCTTTATCTTTTGCTTTTTTTCAGTTTTAAATTGTTTACAACTCGTAAACGAACAACTTAAGGGAAAAACTACAAGAGACCTTTTTTTATTTCGAAATATTCAAAAAATCTAAAATAATATCTGCCCATGTCCATTTTTTTATTTATAAAAAATTATTTTTTAATTATTAATTAATTATAGCCAGGACAAAATTAAATCGGGCACCCCTTGTTTTTTTAATTTTTAACATACTAAATTACATATCAAATAATTCTTATCTATAATTACAAACTATTAAATAATTATCAAATAATACTTATTAAGGTTACTATGCATATAGTTACAATACTAGTTAAGAACAAACTATTAAATAATTATTCTTAAGGTAAATATGAAATGTATGTATCCTTACAATAATTTATAGCTTTTTTTCATATAATTTCTTTAAAATATGTTTTGTTTTTAACTAAACATTGATATATAATTTGTTCCAACCTGTATATTATATTTTGACTTTTATTTTATTTGATCAAAGCTAAAAGTATTCTAGCAGAAGATAAAAATTAATTGATATATAATTTAGTATGTTAAAAATTAAAAAAAAGCCCGATATAATTTTGTCCAGACTAAAATTAATTCATAATTAAAAAATTACTTTTTTATAACTTTAAAAAAATTCTCGGCCCGGGCAGATATTGTTTTAGATTCTTTGAATCAATCGAAACAAAAAATGTCTTTTTTAATGTTTCTCTTAATTTGATCGTTTTCGGGTTATAAACAATTTAAAACTTAAACAAACCGAAAAATTTCAATGTTCAAAAACACAAGTAAAAAATATTATTTTTGTAATCACCAAGTACCCAAATTCAAGTTCAAACCTTCTTCTATCAGGTGTCGATAAGAATTTTTGCCATGTTTTATTACTAAAATATATTATTTTAATTTTTACTGAGGAATGTTCCTTATGGGAAGACGGTCGATCTGCTTTAATAACTAAAACACAATGTTTCAAAATGAAATAAGTCCAAAATACTTATCAAGAACTGACAGAACAAAGTTTGAACTTTATTTTAGGTACTTAGTAATTTAAAAAATTATATTCTTTACTTATGTTTTTAGATCTTGAAAATCTTTATCTTTCGTTTTTTTCAGTTTTAAATTGTTTACAACTCGTAAACGAACAACTTAAGGGAAAACCTGCAAAAGATCTTTTTTTTATTTCGAAATACTTAAAAAATCTAAAATAATATCTGCCCATCTCCATTTTTTTTATTTATAAAAAAATTATTTTTTAATTATTAATTAATTATAGCCAGGACAACATTAAATCGGGCACCCCTTGTTCTTTTCATTTTTAACATACTAAATTACATATCAAATAATTCTTATCTATTAAAGAGATCAATGCATGTCGATATGTTATCGTATCTCAAACTATTAAATAATTATGCTTAAAGTATATACAGGGTGTTTCATAAATAATTGTCCATATAGTAACTGGAGAAACCTTAGCACAAAATACGAAAATTTAACCTAAAACACTTATATAAAATGTGATTCCTTACTGAGTTACAGGGTGTTTTATCTAAAAATTTAAAAATTATTTTTGCTCAGCATTTGAAAGCTATTCGACGTATACTTTTTATACTTGGCAGTAAGTATAGGTATTGTACAAACTACTAAATTATGTTAAACAAACGTTTCTCTCTATTACCAGAGGGGCACAAAGGGGGAAAGTGAATGGTTGACTCTTTCCAAATTCTACGCCACTGGCGGAATTGCTATTTTAGTTCAATTTTTGGGTTCTCCAATACTTTCTATGAAAACAATATACTCTTTATTCGTAACGATAAAGTCATTAGTTTTCGAGATCTTTGAAGTTAAAAATGAAACGACATGGTTATTTTAATTAATGTATTGTGTCGCTTCATTTTTAATTGCAAATATCTCGAAAACTAATCATTTTATCGTTACGAATGAAGAGTATATTATTTACATAAAAAGTATTGAAAAATCAAAAAATTACACTAAAATAACAATTTCGTCAGTGGCGTAGAATTTGGGAAGGGTCAACCAGCCACTATCCCCTGTCGTACGCCTCTGGTAGTAGCTAGAAACGTTTATTTATCTTAATTTAGTAGGGTGTACAGTACCTACACTTTTTGCCAAGTATGATAAGGATACGCCAAATAGTTTTTAAGTACTGGGTACAAATAATTTTTAAATTTTAATCATATGAATCATATCATAAATTAATCAAAATAACTGTGCCGTTTCATATTTAACTTCAAATATCTCGAAAACTAATGACTTTATCGTTACCAATGAGGAGTATATTATTTACGTAGAAAGTATTGGAGAAACTAAAAATGGACTACATTAGTAATTCCACCAGTGGCGTAGAATTTGAGAAGGGTCAACCATTCCCTATCCCCTGTCGTACGCCTTTGGTAGCAGCTAGAAACGTTTGTTTATCATAATTTAGTAGGATGAATAGTAGTCTCACTTTCTGTCAAGTATGAAAAGAATACGTCAAATAGTTTTAAAATTCTGTGCAAAAATAGTTTTTAAATTTTTAGATAAAACACCCTGTAACTCGGTAAGGAACCATATTTTATTTAAGTGTCTTATTTTAAATCTATGTATTTTGTGCTAAGGTTTCTCCAGTTACTATATGGATAATTGTTAATGAAACACCCTGTATAAAATGTATGTATCCTTACAATAATTTATAGCTTTTTTAAATAAAAAACTCACCTAAGCCGCAAAGATCCCCAACACCAGTCGGCAAGCTCCCACGGAGTCAATCAACAGGTTGCCTTGTCGACAACGTGTACGAACTCGCTACCAAAAAAAAATCCCTTAATCTCCCGATCGAGAAATTTTCAAAAAATAAAATTTGGAAAACTTCTTGAAGATTACGTACTTGTCCGAAACGTGTGAATTTTCAAAAGAATCGAGTGTCGGTTTTCCCGGTTATTCGGCCCACTTCTGACTTGTATCGTCGATGTGATAGCCACACAGTGCGAACGGTGGGACGTCGAGATGCGTCTTTATAAGGCGTCGGGTCTGCGCCAATCATCCGGCGTCGGGGTACTGGATGGCTAGAAGGATTTTTTTGGTGGATGGTGATGGTGTGGTAATGTGGAGGCGGCGATAAGATGGAAAAGAAATCGCGGGTAACAGTATTTCGTTTATTACAAACTTATTAGTGTTATTATAACTTCATTTACGGCAAAAAGTTATATTTAGAAAATTATATACCTTTAAATGTTTATTTTTGAGATATTTTCTTTTGGATCTAGGATTAGTCCATGCAGTCGGAGACGAAAAAAATCTTTTGTTAAACACTTTAAAAAAATTTTAATTAGTTTTTCCCGAAACGTGTTTTATTTTTTGGTTATTTTACGTTGAAATGTTCGATTTAGAATTTGCCGAACCATAACATATTTTTCATGAGTTACAGATAAATTAATAAGACTTTTATCGATGATGCATTTATTGTTAATACACACCGGCAAAATTAACGAAACACCTTAAAAATGGGACATGTTAGATGTCTCGAATTTTCTAAATCTGTTGTCCTATTTTAGTGATTTTTTTAGTATGTTATAGCCTTATTATTTAAGAATATCAATATTGTTGCTAGACAGGTAAATGCCATTTTATACCAGGTAAATGCCAGGTGTAACAATTATACTGTGTTTTTTCCCTAAAGTTCGGAAAACTCTGTGGAATATTATATCATAGATAAAATATTGCAGTTAAAACTTTATTGTAGCCTTATATTTTCTTAACATTCTGTTTTTTTAATTCACTTGCTTATGTTCGATAATAAAAAAGTTAGGTACGTTAACAACTAGTCATGTTCTTCATCAATACAGGGTTTTTCTAAATAAATGCGACAAACTTTAAGGGGTAATTATGCATGAAAAATAATGACAGTTTGCTTTATAAACATAATATGTCCGCAAATGGTTCGTTTCCGAGATACGGGATGTTGAATTTTTTCTTACAAACTGACGATTTATTTATTGCTCGTAAACTGGTTGAGATGTGCAAACGAAATTTGGTAGGCTTTAAGAGGTAGTTTTTGCGCATTTTTTGACATAAAATTAAAAATTTTATATTCACCATTGGCGTGCATACGGGTATAAATATTTTAGATATATCCCGTATGCACGCCAATGGTGAATGTAAAATTCTTAATTGTATGTCAAAAAATTCTCAATAACTACCTCTTAAAAGCTACCAAATTTAATTTGCATATCTTAACCGGTTTTATAGCAATAAATATATCGTCAGTTTGTAAGAAAAAATTCAACATCCCGTATCTCGGAATTGAAGCATTTACGGACGTACGTTTATAAAGCAAACGGTCATTATTTTTTCATGCAGAATCGACCCTTAAAGTTTGTCGCACTTTTTTAGAAATACCCGGTATTGATGAAGAACATGGCTAGTTCTTAAAATACCTAACTTTTTATTATCCAACATAACTAAATGAATCAAAAAAGAAAAATGTTAAGAAAGCCTAAGGCTACAATAAAGTTTTAACTGGAATATTTTATCTATGTTACAATATTCCACAAGGTATTCCGAACTTCAAGGAAAAAACGAAGTATGATTGTTACACCCGGTATAAAATGACATTTACCTGTCTAGGAACAATATTATTCCATTGATATTCTAAAATAATAAGGCTATAACATACTAATAAAATCATCAAATCAAATAATTGGTTTAGGAAATTCGAGACATTAAACATGTCCCATTTTGAAGGTGTTCCTTTATTTTTGCCGGTGTGTGTATACATATACTCACGGACAAAAATATTGCATAAGCATGTGAAATGAACTTTTTATGCTGTTGTCATTAGCCCCCTGTTAGTATGGTATAACTAGACCCAGACATCTAAAGTGAAAGTTATCCTCCAACACCAACTGTTCTATATGGTTTACATAATGTTCAGAAAAAAGTCACACCATTTTGAGCGTCGGGTTTGGGGGAGGGGAAGAAATTGTTAAATTCGTAGTTTTTTAGGTTTTCCATCAATATTTCTAAAACTATACGGTTTAGCATGAACAACCTTCTACGCAAAAATATTCTTCATTAAATTTAAAATAAAAAAGGTCCGATGCATAATCCTTCTAAAATGAACGGTTCCAAAGTTACAGAGGTAGTAGAGTATAATTGGTCCAAAAAAAGGCCTAACCCAGACATCCAAAGTAAAAGTTTACCTCCAACGCCAAATTGTTCTATATGGTCCACATATTGTTCAGTAAAAAGGTACACCATTTTGACCTTCCGGTTTGGGGGGAGATGGGGGAAAAGTCGGTAAAAGTTTTTTTAGGTTTTTCGTCAATATTTGTAAAACTATGCTTTAGCGTAAACAATGTTCTATACAAAAATGTTCTACATGAAATTTAAAACAAAAAAGTCCTATACATAATTGTTATAAAATCAACGATTCCAGAGTTACGGAGGGTGAAAAGAGGATATTTTCGATACTTTTTATATAACTTAAGCAATTTATAACATTATTACTAATGAAAGAAATTTTTCTTTAACAGGATTGTGTTTTGTAAATAAAATTTGCTATTCCAGTGGCCGATAGTATGTTAGTGATAAACCCTTGAAGAAACGTCAACCTCACCACCCAAAATCATCATCAATTGCCCAATTAATATAAAAACTAACGAAAACCTCCACTTTTTACCCTCCGTAACTCTGGAACCGTTGATTTTATAACAATTATGTTTGGGTCCTATTTTATTTTAAATTTTATGTAGAACAATTTTGTATACTTAGAACATTGTGTACGCTAAAGCATAGTTTTAGAAATATTGACGAAAAACTTAAAAAAAAAACTACTAATTTACCGAATTCTCCCCCATCTTCCCCTCCCCAAACCGGACGCTCAAAATAATGTAACTTTTTACTGAACAATATGTCGACCATATAGAACAATTTGGTGTTAGAGGAAATCTTTTACTTTGGATGTCTGGGTTAGGCCTTTTTTTCGACCAATTATACTATACTACCTCCGTAACTTTGGAACCGTTCATTTTAGTAGGATTATGCATAGGGATTTTTTTATTTCAAATTTAATGTAGAACATTTTTGTACACAAGGTTGTTCATGATAAACCGCATAGTTTTAGAAATATTGACGAAAAACGTAAAGAACTACAAATTTACCGATTTCTACCCCCTCTCCCCCTTCCCAAACCCCATGCTAAAAATGGTGTGACTTTTTTCTGAACATTACGTGGACCATATAGAACAATTTGGTGTTGGAAGATAACTTTCACTTTGGATGTCTGGGTTATGCCATTATTTGGATCAACTGTATCATACTATGTATCATAGGAATATAATTTCTTTTCTGAATGAGATGTTTTACAGTATCAGATAAATCCTATAATCGGATCTCAATCTGATCTGGGCTTTATGCTAGCCAGTATCATTTTTAAATTACATCTCATCAAGGTAAGTATTCACTATTCAACCGAGATGAAGACCTGTGTCATAGTGCATTAACCCTTAAACTCCCAAGGGTGGGTGAAAAATGTCCAAATAATGCGTATTCCCCTGTAACATATTTATTGCGTGTTTAAAAATTTTCCAAAAATTATTTATTGCTAAAGACAGCCTTTTATCGAATGTTATTTTGATTCTACCGATATTTTTGAAAATTAAAGTAATATCTTGAGTTAAATATGGATAGGCATAAAAAGTACACCCTTGGTAAAACTTATTACTAAAGGTTTCTATATAATTTTTCGTTGGTAGGAACATAATCCATATAATTATCAACGTATAATTAAATAATCGACATAATTATCCGCCAATCAGGAGAGTGAAAAGAAAAATGTGGAGAAAATGGACAAATCTGAATTACTGGCTTTTACTGGTATGTTAATTTTGATGTACATTGTAATTTTGTTGTAAGGTTTGTAAATATTTTAGAAGATGTTGTGTTTATTAAGCATAAGATTCTTAATTTTAATCCATTTCCAACAACTCTAAATAAATATATTAGCTATTTTCGAGGTGGACATTTTTTACCCACCCTTGGACGTACATGGAACCTAAAAAAGGTTGGCCGTTTAAGGGTTAACACGAATTTGTTATCCAATAAGGCTGACAAATGGCAAACCATGATCTTAAATGTTTTCAATGTACATATCAGTTGGTATTCGCCTAAACACCTCCACGTGTTCGGTATCTATTTTCAAAGCAATACCGCTCCGTAGCACTATGCCGCCACTACCAAAACTAACGCTCTGTATGAGGTTACAACTGACATACAACTAATCCGAACTTTCGGCAAATCCGAACTAACAGAAAGTGAAAAAAAAATTAACGGCAAAAACTTAAAAACATGTTTATTATACAGAGTAAAACCAGAAAATTTAACAATGTAGGATTAATAGGACGTTAACATTTAATATTTCTTAAAAATAAATACGTACTTTATACGTAAACTTCTTATTCTTCTTCGTGCGACTAGGATTACTCCTGTTTGTCTGCCTCTTATTCTGTTTCAGTTGTTGTTGACTGTACATTGTCTTTCCACCGTTTCGGTGTATATATAAATGTTATATATAAATGTTAAATATAAACTTACTTCGGTTTCCTTGCAGTCAACTTAGTCCAAAAATATTGTCCACAGTCCACACTCTTGCTAGAACGTTTTGTGACTCAAAATCAACGAAAACGAAAGCTTTGAATTATTAGTTAGGCTAACTTTCGGATAATCCGAACTTTTCGGAATCCGAACAGGCTGTCCCCCCAATTAGTTCAGATTTGCGGGGTTCTACTGTATACAATATTTTTGTCCGTGAGTGTATAAATTTATTTTTTTATTTCGCTTAAGGAGATGGGTACGTATTTTGGGCTGCAGTGCTATTCAATTGGGGATAAATTTTTTTCAAATCCTGAGAAAACTAATAAGTATTTTTTAAAAATTTAAACGCAGAATGAAAGATTACGCTATTGCCGAAGGCCGAAAGTCCTTGAAAACTTCTATAATGTTTATTTTAATAAGTTACAGGAGTGAAAAACTAAGAGCAAATGTAGTGTGATTTTTAATTTCAAATATTTCATTCAAAAGAAACTTTTTATTTATTCTAAGGGACGACTTTCGGCCCTCGCTAATAATTTAGTCTTTTATTCTGCGTTTAAATTTTTTAAAAACATTTATCAGTTTTTCAGGATTCGAAAAAAATGAACACCATGTCCGTGGTGATATTTTCCAAATCGAACATTCGCTATCTTTTTCATACAACGCACTGAGTCAAATAGAATATGATGACAAGACAGTGACAGTTTTTAAATATTTTAAATATTTGACATGGCATCGGGAATATTTTGAGTTGTTGATTAAATTATTGATAATGTATTGGATAAGTAATTGATTTAAGACGTAAATTTAATCAAAAGTTATTTATTGTTGATTATTTATGAAAGATCCAAGCAGAGAATACATCCGGATTATATTCTGTGATCCAAATATTTTGTTGTTAAAGATGTTCAAAATAATTGTAACCGTTCCATAGTAACACTATATTATTAAACAATCACTTCAACGCTTTTCCTCTTTTCTCGATTGAGCATTAGTTTTTGTTGTACATATAAATTGTATTACAATCACTGAATACATAGTTAGTGAAAAAATTATCACATTTATTAACTGAAGTAATAACTTGCAATTATACAAATAACAGTTATCCAAGAACATTCAAAAGCCATCTTTTTAAAGTTAATGATGATGACATTGTTAAGTAGAATGACATTCTAGTAATGTTTACATTATCCATAGCAGTGTGAATTTTACTGCACGTAATTTGCCGTGTGAAGACAGAAAAAGTAGGGATAGCCGTAAAATATTTGCGAATTATGTACCGATGGCCTTAATGCCTCGACAACTAAGGCAATTGACATGGTACCATTGTTTTCCCAATCAGACTATATGTAATGTATAATGTTAGTACGTGTGTTGAGTAAACGTCTTGTTAGTTAGTAAAGTCGACATCATTGTGTTTACGAAGAGACGCTAATTGTAGCCGAACGTCTGAGGTCCCTCCGATGAGTACCGTTACCACAAGGATAGAAATTATTTTTATTTATTAATTTTTAATAAAGAAAAACTTTCCTATCCAGCTGGGATTCGACTTCACATTACTTGGATCAAAAGGTAGGCTCTCGTTGTAATATAAACTTAAAAAAACTGCTATCGTATTTGGATTTGATACAGCGCATTCGCCATTTTATATATTTTTGATTTCAACTAAACCCAATATTTTTAATTGTTCTGTCTGTATTCATTAAAATCTCCTGTATATTTAAAAATAAATTAAAAAAACTGAATATACAAAAAGCTAACTACAAAGAGAAAAGAAATAAGACAACAGGAGTAATATGAACAGTGAGGCTTGGAAATTAATGTGGAAAAAACTAAATACCTACCCATAGGAGCTGAGCTATCCAATATCGAACTAGAGGATAATGAACAAATCACATCCTGTAGTTAATACACGTACCTGAGAGTAATCTTCGATAGAACGGGAAAAGACGATGAGGAAATAAAGAAAAGGGTAACACAAGCTAGAAGAACAATTGGCCGCCTAAATGGAATACTTTGGAGCTCCGAAATAGGAATACAGCGAAAATGAAACACTTATTAAAAGCAGCCTACTTTACGGAGCAGAAACTTGGAGAATAACCGAGAACAGGAAAAAATTAGAAGCTGTAGAAATGGATGTGTTTAGAAGATCGTTAGGTATATACCGTAGGGAAAGAGTTCGAAATGAGGAAATAAGACGACGAATTGGAATAAATGGTTACTTAACAACAGACATTGAGAGGAAACAGTTGATTTGGTATGGTCATGTTCAAAGAATGGAAGACACAAGATTGCCCAAAAAGATCATGCAGTGGGTACCACCAAACCGCAAAAAACGAGGAGGACCCAAAAAGACATGGAAAGAAGGGGTAACCAAAGCAATGAGTACAAGGGATCTTAGAGATGGCCAATGGGATGATAGAAGGACGTGGAAGTTAGGCATCGGACAACGTCGAAAGACGTTCTAAAACCGATATATACATATACATAAAAAACCGCTAAACGCCGTAAAAATGAGTGGCGCATACATAATATTCCAGCTACAAAAGAGCTGAAAATAAAATTCTAGTTTTATTTTGAAAGATTTTTTCCATAATATTTGCTTAATTTGAAGTAAAACGCGCCACAAAAGAGTAACTTTGATAAAGTAATTTTTATTTCTGGTCTATTTTTTATTGGTCAGAATCTCCTATGAATGAAATAATCAAACTTAATCAAAAATTTTTAATAGCGGAATTTTGTGCCGGTGAGTATATTTACCAACTAATCAATTTTGCAGAAATGATTATATCCCACTCTCAATTGTTAACGATTCATTAATCTTCACACGATTATATTAACACACACCATGATATTAATAGGGTATTTTTAACAAAAATCCAATCGGGGTGCAAAGGAGTGGACACTAATTTTGAATGCATATTTCCACTTAGATGACGAATCACGTACTCATCACCCCAAAGTATTTGACAGAATCAATTCTACATAGGGAAAATGTAATTAATATGTTTATGTGCGTCCTTGTTTATGTAAAGTAACCTTGCTATGATTTAATGGTGTTGAAATCAGCTTGTGGTAACTTGCAATTGGTATAGCAACAAAAAAATACATATTTATAAGTAAAGTCCGGATTATAAGCATTTTGCTTTTTTTGCTTTTTTTGCTTTTTATTAGGATTTTTAGTAAAAATGCTTATTTTAAAGATATGTTGCTTATCTTTATTTATTTTACTTCTTATGGTAAACTATAGTTAAATTTCAAGTATTACTTCCTGTCTTAAGCAAAAATCTATAAGTATACAGAGCTATAAAACTCTAATAATTCAATAAACCATAAGAATTTTAATCCCTTAGGCTTAGGAGATAAACGGGAAAATCCATCGTTATTGCTGTCTATGTAATAAACTAATATTTGTCTGCAGAAAGCCCACATTTATTATATTGCTGTAAAATACTTTTCGGTAGTATCGGTACATTTGTCTAAATTGAAATACCAATCACATCTGTAGATGTTGAAAGAACTTTTTGTACGTATAAATAATATGTCTACAGATCGAAGACATAGCTTTTTACAAGAAAATTTTAAAAAACATATTAATTGTTTTTATGCTAATGACCATGAATAAAAAATATTATAGTTTAACACTTTTCTATTTTTTGATTTATTGTTAATAATACGGTAATTAAAAATAAATGTAATTTAATGTTAATATCATTTATTCATATTTTGTATATCATTATATCCATGTTTACTTACAGGTTTTTTTTCTTGAGCCTTGCTTATTTCATAAAAACTTTGCTTATTTTTGCCACATTTTTTGCTTATATAAGTGCTTATTTTGACCTTTCTGTCATGCTTATAATCCGGGCTTTATTTATAAGAATTTGTAATAATCAAGAATTCATATTAAAATTATATTCCAGGGAAATAAGTTAAAAATATCATGTTCGGGACTTAGTCCTGTCGCCGGGGGGGGGGGGTACAACGGCCTCCTTAATTTAGATGGACTTACCCAAGTTTTTTATGTATTTTGACCCGTAGCATACGAATTTTTTGGGTATCAGTTGATCCGGATGTCGATAAGTTTGTTATAAACAAAAAACTTTTTTTGTATTTTTTAGGTGATTCTCAGCAAAAAATGGTCTTACAAGTTTTTTCGAAGGATGCATAGATTTAGAGATAAACGCGGCTGAACTTTCAAAAAATCGAAAATTAGCAGTTTTTGAACCGGAATAACTTTTGACTAAAAAATAAAATAGCAATTCTGCTTACTCCATTTGAAAGTTCAAATCAAATTCTATCGGTTTTAATTATTTGCATTGCTAAGAATTAAGTTTTTATTTGTTAAACAAAGCCATAAACACATAGTGTTTCCCATGCCCAATGCATGCGTTTTAATGTAGTAATTTACGTAGAAATTGTCAGTATGCGCGCCTACTGGTTCGATTTCAAATGAGAAATGCATTGAAAACATCATTCAATCACTATGTGTTTATAGCTTTGTTTAACAATAAAAAATTAATTTTTAGCAATGAAAGTAATCAAAACCGATAGAATTTGACTTGAACTTTCAAATGCTTTAAGCAGAATTGCTATTTTATTTTTCAATCAAAAGTTATTCGGGTTCAAAAATTGCAATTTTTCGATTTTTTGAAAGTTCAACCGCGTTTATGTCGAAAACTATGCATCCTACGAAAAATATTTTTTGCTTAAAATGACCGAAAAAATACAAAACAATGTTTTGTTTTGCGAAAAATCGCTGTTATGTGCTTCCTCAAGTTCTTTGTTTATAACAATCTTATCGACATCCGGATCGACTGTTACCCAAAAAATTCGTGTTCTACGGGTCAAAATACATAAAAAAACTTGGGTAAGTCCATCTGAATTAAGGAGGCCGTTGAACCCCCCCCCCTGGCGACAGGACTAACTTTAAATAATCCCGAAAATAATCCTGTAAGGCAGCGATGCTCAAAGGGTCGATCACGAGCGACCGGTCGATCGCCAAAGTTTTTGAAGTCGATTACGATTAACGAAAAAATAAAAATGAAAAACACGGGGACTGGGCCTCGATGTTTGACCCTTCGCTTCGTTATCGAACGTATTTGCTTCGTATACTAAACAGATACGAAACGAATACGTTCGATAACGAAGCGAAGGGTCAAAAATCGAGGCCCAGCGCTGTCACAGTCTAGAGGAACTACAGGGTAAAAATAAAACAATTAGCAATATTATTTGTCATGGAACCGAAGCTTTTCACCTCGCAATTTTTACAAAATGAATCGATTTGCTTGAAAATTTGAGAATAAGTAGTGGATAGTCCAAGGATCAAAATCTATATGATGTCGAAAGGCGCTTTTGCCATGGGGGTGGTTGCATCTTGGGGGTGGAAATTTTTTATTATATTTTGACTGCAAAAGTTGATAAAAACATTAATTCTTAGCAAAAAATGTTCTATACATTTTTTGATCAAATTAATAGTTTTCGATTTATTCGCTATCAAAAGTGTTAGTTTTATATCCAAAAAATCAATGTTTTTCGATATACATATAAATGTATACTCATTTACCATTCACTAAATTTTTACCGTGGAAAAAAATTTCAAACCAAATTCTTGGGAATTAAATAACCTACAATTTCATATAAAAACATTTTTTCGTATATATGATGCTAATCTTTCTATTCTGAAGGAAATGGAATTTTTTACCGAACTACAAAAAGCCGTTATTCGCTTTTAACTTCAGTTTTTTAAAAACTAATCATTTTAAGCCAGTCAAACTTCTAGAATCTATTAATAATACATAAATAAAGAAGAATGAATAAGGCCAATGACTAAAAACACCGCAAACTTACATTATTATGCTTCCAATTGCATTTCTCCTTTTTTTTTTCTTTCAAAACAATATATTGATTTTTTAACCGAAACCTTTTTAATTTTGTTGTTCTGAAGCTATTTCCTTGTGGCATTTTTATGATTAATTATTTATATGGGTAATAAGCCACAATTAAAATGAAAAAACAATTTTATTAACGTTTCGACGCCCAAATCCGGTGTCTAATTATGAAAAAAGAAGCGGCTCTAATTATGCTAAATGAAACCAATTGTGTCGCAAATTCCTCGGTAGAATGCAGTAGGATGTGGTTACCCATACTGAAAGAGGAAGTGAATAGAAAGAAAATACCAAGATTAGTAAGTCAATAATATCGAACTAGTACATATTTTATAATTTAGTATTACTTATATATTTAATTGATTGGTTGACTTACCTGTTAAGGAGGGACAATCATAATTGTCCTATCTTACATTTCGAACATTTGTACGCTCCCCCCCCATTGATTCTTTTGAACCCACCCATGTCTTGTGCGATAAAAATAAAAAAAAAAAAAAAAAAAAAAAAAACAGTGATGCGCGGACGTCACTAGTCAAGAAGCTTAATAATCTTCTTTTTCTTCTTCTGCTTCTTTAAACTGTGATCAGCGGCCCGAAAAGACCACTACCATAAGTACAAATGTTCGAAATGTTATGTGAAGGACAACTAGTATTATTAATATTATTTATAATTTAAACATGTTACAAGTCAGAATTTGGTATTATTTTTTAAGAGTAAATTAAATGTAAGACCAAATATTTACGATGTCGGGATAGTATCACAGGGTTTTTCCTGGTTTTCCCTTGTGATTTACTATGAAGTCTCTAACGCGAGAATTTTACTGACGTTGCATTTGGTTGTCTTTTTAAAAGACAGATCACATGATATAATTTTTTTGTGACGGATATTCTTGAGTTGGGGTTGATCTCATGTAATCAAATGAACTATCTTTCAATAAGTCGTCCCAGGAACGCAACTCATAAATATTGGCAATATCAGTTTAGAGTATTCTACTTTAAAATATATAATATATATCTAAATTGCCAATATAAATGAGTCAGATTAAATAAATTATTAGAAGAATTTTTTACTTAGCAACAACATTTTTATTTATTTTATTAATATTTTGTATTTTGACAACGGCACCCGATTTGGGCGTCGAAACGTTAATAAAATTAATTTTTCTCATTTTAATTGTGGCTTATTTCCCATATAAATAATTAATCTTTTTAATTTTTATCTTAGAAAGTTTGTTAATAAAGAATTTTGTAGGTTTTTACAAGATCTATAAGGCTAATAATATTAAGTTCTTTTAAAATAGTTAGTCGCAAATAGTGATGACTTTGAAAGGGTTGGTAAAGGTGGTTTTTGTATGTTATTACAAGTTTTAATTATTGTCAATCGCTCACTCAATTTTTCCGTAGAAAAAATTTTTGTAAACCAGGTTCTTGAGAATTAAATAAGCTTCAATTTGATATTGAATCATTTCGTATTTCTGATGCTAATCGTTCTATTCTGAAGAAAAGGAAATTTTTTACCGAAGTCCAAAAATTCGATATTCGCTTTTGACTACATTTGTTTAAAAACTAATCATTTTAAGCCGGTCAAACTTCTAGAACCTATTAATAATACATAAATAATGAAGACCAAATAAGGTCAATCACTAATTTTAATTAGGGTGGTGATTAAGAGTTTGCTTCCGATCACTTTTTTGCTGAAAAAAATAGGGACTTACATTCTTTTCATTATAAGCCATTTATTTTTTGAGTTAAAGACTTTTTTAAATCTGGAGATAGATATTTTTAAATACTTCAAATTAGTTTAAACAAGTTATCCTCGAAAAATGTATAGTTTTCACGTCTTTTGACTTTGAAATTACAATATTTAGCATTTTAAGAAGAGCTAACATATAATAAAGTATAGCTCGATTACTATTGGCCTTAAAGAAAATTTAAAAAAAAAAACAGTTTTGTTGATTTTTTCAAAAGGTATATTTTTTTAAGGTTGTTTTGATAAAACGAAAACTTTTTGAGTTATTTGCGTAAAACAGATTAAAAACATTGATTTTTTCGATATAAAACTAACACTTTCGATAGCAAATAAATCGAAAACTATTAATTTTATCACAAAAATGTATAGAACGTTTTTTGCTTAGAATTAATGTTTTTACCAACTTTTGCGGTCAAAATATAATAAATAATTTCCAGCCTCGACATGGGGTGGCAACCACCCCCATGGTAAAAGCGCCTTTCGGCATCATATAGATTTTGATCCTTGGACTATCCACTACTTATTCTCAAATTTTCAAGCAACTCGATCCATTCTGTAAAAATTGCGAGGTTTTGTGCCATTTTAAGGCTTCATTACCTGGACTATATGAGCGCAGTACCTATAGTCTGTTCGCTAAACTCAGACGCAACTGGCTACATATTTTAGTCGATAATTTTTTTTGTTTTTTGCCAATTTTGCAAAAATTGGCAAAATTAATAACTATTTAGTGATTATTAACTATTTAGTAATTATTTTTTGCCAATTTTACTAAAATTGGCAAAATTACCGACTAAAATATCTAGAAAGTTGCGTCTGAGTTTAGCGAACAGACTTTACATTCTTTTGTCAACAAATAGAAGTTATTGATTAATCAAATGAACAGACAGGATTTTAAACAAGTTTCCTTCGTTGAAAAAAAAGGGTAACCGCTCATCATTACCAGACGGAGCCGCAAGCAGTTTATAGCGAGTTTGAAAGACGTTTCAATGAATTTATAAAAATGACAAATATTGTAACATTCATGTCTAGTTTATTTTCTTGTGAAGATGTGGAAAAATTGCCACTGAAATATCCATTTCTTTCAATATTATATAGAGGTTATCTCCGTCCAAAATGAGGTACTGAAAATAATTTCGAATACACATCTTCTGGACTGCAAGTCCAGAGCGACCGATAAGAAATGTTTGCCTTTGATATCGCCAGACAAATATCCGTCTTTGAGACAAGTAGCTCTGCAGCTCACAGCATTCTTTGGATCAACGTACTTGTGTGTGTCTGCATTTTCCCAAATGAAGGTAGTGAAAACAAAGTATCATAATCGGCTAACTGACGAAGATCTCTCATCATGCTTGTGTTTGACGCGTTTTGAACATACAAATTAAATTAAGATGAAAAATATGACTTTAATTACAACTCTCTGTAGTTACTACTTTATAGCAAATAGAAATGTGCAATAAAAATTTTTATTTTCAATTTTTTTTTTTTTACTAGCAGTCAATCGCTGAACGCTTGCAGTATATGTGGTAGATCTCACGCAGTATAAGTCTGATCACCACTGCTGTAAGGTATCGGACAACTTTTTTAGTTATTGTAAACCTATAGGAAGAAAACTTACGTATTTCCTGCCTAGAACTCGGAGCCGTTTTTTAATTAGTGACAGTTTAATAAAAAAAAAACACGATTTTTTCGATTTGTTGCACCCCATTAAAAGGCTAAGTCATCAACATCATCATCTGTGACCACTGACAGCCCATGGAGGGCCATGGTCGCCCGTTGGGCTTTGTAGGCTGTAAAGTTTTACATAGTGTGGAAGCCATTCACACGCAACTCCTCAAAAGTTCAACGTTATAGCTAAGATATTACTTCTTTGTTTGTCTTTTTTGAGGAGATCTTTTTGGTGTTAGGTGTGTTTGATTTCTTGATCATAGTTGACCATGTTTCCCTTTCCTTTGCTTGTTTTTCCCATTCTCGTAATCCTAGGTCTTTCAAATCCTGGTTAATACCATCAATTCATCTCTGTCTAGGCCTACCTCTCGGTCTCTTCGCGTTTAATTTTTCTTGGGTACTTTTTTGTATTTCTTTTCATCCTATCATCCGTCCTTTCTACGTGTCTTAATCAACTCAGTCGTTTACTTCATATTTCTTTTATGATAGTCGCTAGTCGGTATATTAAATATTCTATTTATTTCGTAGTTCATTCTTATACGCCATTCCCCATTTTCCTGTATAGGTCCATATATTTTCCTTAAAACTTTTCTTACCCATCTAAGAAGTTGTTCCTCTTCTTCAGTAGTCAAGCTCCATTTTTCTGATGCATACATTAATATAGGTCTAATAACTGTTGTGTATATTTTTACTTTTGAATTAATAGATACTGATTTCGACTTTAGTTCGATTAGAAAACCTACCTGTTTTCTGTCAAAAATTCGCAACCGTTTTTAATTATTAACAGTTTAATGCAAATAACGCGATTTTTTTCGATTTTTTGCACCCTTTTTGCACAAAGTTGAGTATTGGGGTACATAACAAACTCTCAAAATTTTAGAACAATCCATCAATTAAATTAAAAGTTATGTTATTTGTGTATCCCAGAGCCCTTTTTTACCACAAAATTAGTCATAAAATACTGAAGGTATGCTAATTTTACGCATACCAAATTAAAGTTTAAGAGTTAGACTATCTAGACTATTAGACTAGTTACGGTAAAAACATGCGCAAAACAGATACATAGATGAGCGCGGTGTAGGTCGCGATCGCGGTCGAGGTTTACATCGATGATGGGCCGAACATACCGAAGATACTTTCCGTATCCTGTTTTGGCATCGACATCGTTGTAAACCGCGATGCAAGGTCGCGAGGGTGAACGGGTAACACATCCTTGGTATGTGCGATCTCATAAGAAAATGAAGATTTGTTTTCATATCGATTTAACGACCGCGATCGCGACCTACACCGCGCTCATCCATGTATCTTCGGCATGTTTTTACCCTAAGACTATCAATATGAATCAAAAAGGTTCATTTAAAACGTTAAAAAAAGGCAAATTTATTTCTATTTATCTATTTATTTAACAAAACATTTCAGCTTTGTATATTTTATATACAGGTTGTATATTTTGCAAAGGAAACATTTTATTAAAATTTATTATGGTAGGTTAGCCCAAGCAGATATTTTAGCAGTTACTCAAGCGCGTCCGAAAATCACATGGAGAGAAATCTTGTACACTGTAAATGTACCCCTACTATTTATATGTGGACTCGTATTACAGGGGAGTTCGTTAAGGGGTCCAAAAAAATCTATCCTTAGAAATATGTACTCGAATTCGTCAGATTAAGACAAAGTTAGTTAATTACATGCTGCAATGTGTATATTTAAAAAATCTGACGATTTGAGCGGGGCGTAAGGAAATATATGAGTCCCAAAGTTTCACAAACAAAAATGCGAATATTTCTTGAAACGAATATCAGATCAAAAAACTGAATTTTTTAAAAATCTATCTTATGACAATAAACACGACCACCCACGTAGGTAGGGTGGGGGGTTACTTTAAAATCTTAAATAATAGGAGCCCCATCTTTATGGGAGATTTGGATTCCTTACGTAAAAATAAGTAACTTATATTCAAGACATTTTTTCCAATTATTATGGATAGATGGCGCTATAATAGGAAAAAACTATTATTGGAAATGTAATATTAAATTAAAAATATAAAGTCCACGCTAAATAGGAAAACTTAACTTAATTTTTTTTGGTTTTAGGACCTAATCTGCACAAGCCAATAGGTCCGTATAATGCTCGAGTAACTGCAACTTTAACATACTTGACTCCACTACTTTAAATAAAATAAGCGTATTATTGTGTAATATTCAGTCAACTTAGTTTTCCCCAAAAATATTCAACAGTTTATTTTTAAGCTACAATACTTCGTACGAGAATAGAAACGTCTTAAAAGTCATAAATAAAGGAAACATGTTCATCCTCTATGTCTAGTAATAATTGAACCATTAAATCCTTCAAGCAGTTCAACATTCTGCAGATCAATTTATCCACCTACTTTCGTTTCCTATTAGGCCTGGATCCCGCGTACCAAAAAAAAGTTTATTAATAGCAGGCTGAAAATTTGTTAATAGTTTAACGATGTCTAGTCGGACAAACTTTGATGTACGGGAATACTGGAACAGGAGAAGTTTTAATTGTGGAGCAGGTTACAGGTTTCTAACATCAGACTACGAAAAGATTCCAATTGAAAAGACTCCAATTGATTTGTTACCCTTTCATTAAACTCTTATGCTATTTATCACCAACATAATTCCTGTCATTTGATATGTTCTACGTATAGGACTTATTAGAATGCCAAACATATTTGTCGGACAAACTTTTTTCGTATATAAAGTTTGCTATTAAATAAACTTGTGTTTGTTTTAGCTTGCGTGGAGGGGGAGTTCTGAATTGAGTAGGGACTCTTCTGTACTTCACGGAAGACAAATGGGCGGGGGAGTCCTCAACCTCGACATGACGCGTCCCAATGGCTGATAGGGAACGTTCCTATAGATATAAAGGAGAGGTGTGAATAAGGTCTTACCAAATAAGCACCCGCGGGTCAACTGCGGATATGCATAGGGCAGCACCTATGTCATTAGTGATTCAAGGCTGAAGGAAAATAACCTTCGCTCAGGTTTGACATCACATATTCACAGGCGGCAATCATATAATGATTTAACCGGCTGTTGATACTGCGGTGCAGAAGGCATAGTCGAGGCATTGAAGGATTGAAGTGTCGATTTTTTTGCAGTAAGACGGATTTTAATGCGGATTGGTGCGTTGAATTCGTGAGAATATCAGGAAATTTTGTGAACTAATGTAATGAATAAGAAATCTGAAATTGCATTTGTGCATAAGAAAAATGCATTTCAAAAGTGCCTTTTGAAATAGGCAATTATTATAAATTTGCAACTCGGTAAATTTTCTTAATATCGAGACTTTCTGGGGAGGTTTTAAAGAGATATATTAGATACAGCTAAGCAAAGTCGCCAACCCATAAAAAACAACAGTCGTAAACCATGGATCAGTGACCAAACATGGAAAATTATAGAACAAAGGAGGCAACTTAAAGTTGGCAGTTTTGATTTAAACGACTATCGAAGCTTATCAAGAGAAATCCAAAGAAATTGCCGGAAAGATAAAGACAAATATGTGTCTAACATTTGCCAGGAAGTAGAAATCCACTTACATCAAAATGAAAGAAGAGATCTCTTTCAGAAAGTAAAGTTAGTGGCTCGGGAATTCAAACCCAGAAATTACGCTATAGAGGATGAGACAGGTAATATGGTAAGCGATATGGATGCGGTTCTGGAGACTTGGAAGAAATACTGCACAGAACTCTATAAAGCTGAAACCTCCAACATTAATCATATAACAGCACTGCAAGTCTCAACAACAACCCTAGAACCAGATATTCTAAGGTCTGAAGTCGATGAAGCCATAAAACACCTTAAAAGAAATAAATCACCGATGACATCACGGCAGAACTTTTACAGAACATGGGTGAACATGGTTTAATGTGAAGACTGTGCAATCATTTATGGAGAATCGGTAAATGGCCCAATGATTGGTGTACCGCACTATTTACTCCCATTCATAAGAAAGGCGTAACCACAAAATGTAGTAACTACCTAACCATTTCACTAATTTTACACCCAAGTAAAATTCTGTTGAGAATCATCAAGTGTCGCATGCAGACATACCTGGATAGACAAATACCATAAGAACAGGCAGGCTTCGTAAAGGGTAAAGGCACAAGGGAGCAAACTCTTAATATGCGACAACTCATTGAGAAAGCACGAAAATTCAAAATTCCGATGATCATCTTCTTTCTGGATTATCAGAAGGCATTTGACTGTGTAAACTGGACAGTTTTGTGGAAAGTTCTACATGAGATGGGGGTTCCTGATCATCTGTCAGCTCTGGTGAAAAGCCTATATGAGAACAGTGAAACCAGAATAAGAATTGAAAACCATAAGTCCGATCCTTTTAGAATAGGTAGAGGAGTCCGACAAGGATGTATTCTATCTCCAAGTCTTTTTAATTTCTATGGGGAATATATAATGAGAAAAGCACTCGACAAATGGAATGGCGGTATTTCTATCGCAGGAAAAAAGATCTCAAATCTCAGATATGCAGATGATACAACATTAATAATTATTGCATCCGAAGAAGAAATGTCCAGCCTGCTGCAGCTAGTGGAAGCCGAAAGCAATAGATGTGGTCTTAAGATCAATACACAAAAAAATAAAATTATGATAGTAGATTATTCAAATTCACTTCAGAAAACAGGAGCCTTAGACCAGTTTGAAGTGGTCAACGAGTTCAATTATCTAGGATCCTACATCAGTAATACAGGATCTTGTGAAACAGAAATACGTAGGAGAATAGGCATGGCCAAAAACGCTATGAGTCAATTATCGAAAATCTGAAAAGATCGCTCCTTGTCGAAGAACACCAAAATAAGATTAGTACGTGCCTTAATTTTTCCCATATTTAATTACGGATCCGAAACATGGACAATGAAATCGGACGACAGCAAGATGATTGACAACTTTGAAATGTGGTGCTGGAGAAGAATACTTCGGATCTCATGGACGGAACACAGAACAAATAACTCATTCCTCGTCTTAAAATTTTTCGGCCATATTGCAAAAAGAAGTGATGATAATCTTGAGAGACTTATAATTTTGGGAAACGTTGAAGGGTGCAGAATTAGAGGTCGCTCACCTACTCGATGGACGGATTAAGTACAGAAAGCCAGTGGAAAAACATTCTCTGAATCCATGAGGGAAGCTCAGGACAGAAGCAGATGGAAAGAGATAGTTGCTCGTATTATAGGGAATCACGACACTCAGTAATCAGGAAACGACCGAGGAGGATTAAATAAACTTAAAAACAACTTGCTAGTTTTCACAAGCATAAACTTGTTAGGACGATAAGTTCCACAATTAAAACCTCCCCTGTTCCAGTGCTCCCATACATCTAAGTTTGAACGAAAAGACACCGTTAAGCTATTAACAAATTTTCAGCTTGCTACGTGGGTGAATCAAATATGAACCGACCTTTCGGTCCTGCTTAGCATAAACTGGGGATTGTGTTTAAATTAGTCCTGTGGTGTGAGATTAGAGTCTAATGTGTGACTGGGGGCTATCGACTGTGCTCTAATGACGTGCAATCAGTTACTGTTGCGATGAGCGAGAGAGTAGTGCCACGTTCTGTTGCACAACGCATTGTTATAAAATTCCTTGCAAAAGGAAATGTTGATCCCGCTAAAATTTGGCGAAGATTAAATCAATATGAAGAATCGACACTGTCCAGTAAACAAGTAAAATTTTGGCACAGACAAGTTCGTGAAGGACGAGATGCCGTGCAAAACAAAAGTCATTATAACAACATCCAAAAATAGTCCGATAAAGGCGAAAACTCGTTTGTCTGCGGGCAAAGTTTTAGCGACAGTGTTTTGGGATTATCGCGGCGTTTTGTTGCTGGGTTTTCTTCATGAGAAACGGACCATTAATGCCGCTTATTACTATAGTCTTTTGGAACGTGTTAGAGCTGTCTTTAGGTCGAAAAGACGGGGATGTTCTATACGAGATGTGTTGCTTTTGCATGACAACGCCCGACCGCATACAGCTGCCCTAACACAAGAAAAAAATAGCGGAATTAAGCCTGATTCTCATTAGACGTGCAAGGAACCGAACCGGCAACGGCAAGGCACGGGCAAGGTTTTTGGAGCCAATTCACTCTGCGAAAGGTTTGCCACGGGTTGGTTGCTTTGTATAGTGAACAATGTTGAAATTGAACGTTAATAGAAATTGCTCTAATATTAGACGAAGAAACAGAAAATGGAAACAAATATTGCAGAAATAGAAAAGACGTTGTTGGGAGCTTAAAATGCTAAAGAAACGCACAAAAGAAGGAGAATTTGCAACCTTACACTCCGAACTTAAGACGATCAGACAAAGTTCTTTAAATATAACTGAATGACAGTGGATGAATTTAACAACTTATTGCTGCATATTGAACCATAATATTCAGCCTAGTTCTTGAGTCACTCATCAGAAAAACCAATAAATCACCAAGACAGTACAAATTACTGCATATACAGACGATGTAGTTCTACACTTTAACACGACTAACTGAAGCGTTCAAAAACATTGATCCTGAATAACGAAAAAGGGAGCTTTAAATAAACGAAGCAAAAACGAATTATATGACCGTCAAAAGATCAAAAGAACACCTGACAATGGAAATTATATCATAATAGACAACTATACTCTTGAACGTGTGGATGCCTTCACACATCTGGGCACAGAAATCAGAAGAACTCCGTAAGGATCGAAATTAATGCACGTATTTCCAGAGGGGAATCGTGCATACTATGCTATTAAAACATTGATGACATTTTTAGATGACAAATTTATTAGACAAAAGAACCAAAATGACTATCTGCAAAACATTGATTAGACCCGTATGGTTGTGAAACCTCAGCAATGACGAAAAGGGATGAAGCCTAACTCAGTACATTCGAGACAAAAATACTGAGAAAAGTATATGGCCCGGTGCAGGAGGAAGACGGCACATGGAGAATCAGTAGAAACAACGAGGTTAATGAATTGAATGAAGGTTACGATATTGTAATTTGTGAAAAGTCAAAGACAGGCATGGCTGGGACATGTGCAGAGAAAAGACAATCAATAAACAACAACAAAAAATATTACAATGGAAGTCGATAGGAAGGCGAAAAAAAAAAGAAAGAGCCAGAACGAGAGGGATGAATGACGTGGAAGACGACATGAAAACCATGAACATAAGACAATGGAGAAAAAGTGCACAAGAGAAATCCGAATGGAAGGAAATAGCCAGACAGGCAAAGACACATCCAGAGTAATGATGCCAAAAGAAGAAGAAAAATTGGCGCATACTGAGGGACCTCTTCAAAAACAAAATACTTCTTTTCTCTATCGTCTTTTTAAAACTGCTTTTAAACAACCAAGATTGCATATTGCTTGCCGGTAAAGTATTCACACTGTGGTGACCTTCACGGCACATGCTAGGCAAAGATTGTTTCGAAAAGAACGTCGCATGTAAAGCCCGGTGCCTGGCACGCATAGTGTGAATTTAGACCCGTGAAGTTCATTAGATTTTATGTAAAATGTATCTTGCCGAGCCGATGCCTTAGTGAGAGTCAGCCTTTACATTGCACTCTCGTTGAACATCCTGTAAGATGCACTAGGCGGAGCGCGTTTTGACGATGATAATCAAGTGAAGCAATTCTTTAGACACATGGCCCCAGTCTTTTTATGAAAATGCAATACAGAAACTTCCTAGCCGCGGGGAAAAATGCATACTGGTTGTAATTATAATTCAATAAAAAGTTATTAGCATAGGTCGGATCATATTTGATTCACCTCTCGTATTAATAATTTTTTTGGTACGCGGGATCCAAGCCTATATACTCATACTCACATTTAGTGTGTCACGTAGTCAAAGTTAACGATCATAGACGTCAGTAAACTGTTCTTGAATAGAAAAAGTTTATTTTTCCTATAATTCCCTGTGATTTTCTTGCAAATTTCGTTTACCCAGGCCAAATTGTCGTTTATTGCCCTATATGTTACATTAAGAATAAAGTGATATAAAACTGAGGCGGAATATATTTGATCTTAACGGGATAATAGCAAATTTAACGTTACCAAGTGATGTAGCGAAAAAATTTTTAGGGTTCGCTATTTAAAAAAGACATTGTTACTAAGTGACATTGATAGTATGTGTATATACAGGGTGTTTGGTAAAGAATGGGCCATAGCTTAACCTTAGATTCCTGAGGTTAAAATAGGTCGATTTAACCTAACTTACCTTAGTACAAAAGTTGATAATAACCGAAATACAGGGTGTCATAGCTAAACTTTTATTTTATTAATTTTTGAATATTTCCTGACAGGTATTTGAGAACAACACGAAATTTGGTAAGTGGTGCTGGAACTATATAACCTACTAAATTATGTTAAACAAACGTTTCTGGCTACTACCAGAGGCGTACGACGTGAGAACGTGAATAGTTGACCCTTCCCAAATTCTACGCCACTGGCGGAATTGATATTTTACTGCAATTTTTTGATTCTCCAACACTTACTATGTAAAAAATATACTCTTCGTTCTTAACGATTAAGCCATTAGTTTTCGAGATATTTGAAGCTAAAAACGAAGGAGCGTAATACATTAATCAAAATAAGTGTGCCTTTTCATTTTTAACTTCAAATATCTCGAAAACTAATGACTGTATCGTTACGAATGAAAGTATATTATTTGCATAGAAAGTATTAGAGAATCTAAAAATTATGCTAAAATAGCAGTTTCATCAGTGGCGTAGAATTTGAGAGGGTCAACCATTCACTTTCCCCTATCGTACGCCTCTGGTAGTAGTCAGAAACGATGATTTAACGTAATTTAGTAGGGTGTACAGTGCCTACACTTTCTGCCAAGTATCACACGGACATGTCAAATTATTTTAAAGTATTCTTTTTATTAAATAATTTATTCTTTATTTAAAACTTTAAGAACTATGTGTGCCCGGTACTATAAAACTATTTGACATATCCTTATGGTACATGGCAGAAAGTGAAGGTACTGTACACCCTACTAAATTATGTTAAATAATCGTGTGTGGTTAATACCAGAGGGGTACGACAGGAGAAAGTGAATGGTTGACCCTTCCCAAATTCTACGCCACTGATGAAACTGCTATTTTAGCATAATTTTTGATTTTCCAATACTTTCTATGCAAATAATATACTCTTCATTCGTAACGATAAAGTCTGTAGCAGTTCTGAAAAAATTTAACCTGAAACGACATTATAAACAACTGCATAAGGACTTCAGCAACAAATATCCTATTGGTTCACATTTGCGAGCCGACTTTATTGAAAAAAAAAAGAAAACCCTAGCAAGCCAACAGTCACTGTTTCAGAAGAGAAGTGATGAAATGGAAACTATGGTTAAAACATCATATGAACTTTCTCTGCTGTTAGCCCGGAAGAAAAAAGCCTACTCTGATGGAGAGGAGATAATTAAAAATAGTCTGGCAATATTTGCTAAAAATGTGGGAGATGTAAAGATCAAAAATATGGTCGATAATATTGCATTATCCCGAAATACAGTCATGCGCCGTATAGATGATATGGGCCAGGGTGTTGTTTCCCAAATTATAAGTGGATTACAATCCTGCAAATTCTTTTCTTTAGCGTTGGATGAAAGTTGTGACAACACAGAAAATGCGCAGTTAAGCATTTTTTTCCGTTATACCAATGATAATTTTGAAAATGCCGAAGAGCTTCTGGATTTGCGCCAACTAGTCACAACAACAGGAGAGGACATTTTTCAACAGCTTAAAAACGTAATCGAAGTCAACAAAGTTGAATGGTCAAAATTAGATAGTGTTTGTACAGATGGAGCTCCTTGCATGGTTGGTAGACTAAAGGGGTTTGTTACATTACTGGAAAACTATTTGGGAAGAAAAGTTTTTAAGTACCATTGTATTATTCACCAGGAAGCTCTTTGTGCCAAGGACCTAAACATGTCATCTGTTGTTGACCTTGTAACACGCTGCATTAACAAAATACGAGCTCGGGCATTGAATCGACGACAATTTCGAGAACTCTTCGCGGAAGAAACGGAGCAAGATGGAGAGTTACTTCTCCATTGCAGTGTGCGCTGGCTCTCCAAAGGAAATGCACTCGAAAGGTTTTGGAACTTGAAGGAGTGCGTCTTAAAATATTTGCAAGAAAACAATGAACTACCCAGTGAGTGCTCGTTACTTAATGATAAAGATTGGCTTTGGGATTTAGCTTTTCTCACTGATATTATGAGACATTTAAATCAATTAAATTTAAGATTACAGGGAAAAAATTGTATTTTTCCTACTCTAGTTGGTCATATATCTTCTTTTGTGAATACACTTATGCTTTTTTGTAACGATTTTGGAGAACAGAGATTGACACATTTCACATTAATGCAGGAATTAGCCAACAAGGTCAGTAGAACTCCAAAAAACCTTATATCTATTTTGCTAGGTTCATTCAATACCCGGTTTGAAGATTTTCAAAAAGACAAAATGAATGTTGACCTTTTCATAAATCCTTTTTCTATTTCTCTGCAAGATATCAATTGTTACTCAGCTGAAATACAGATCGAAATTATTGATTTACAGAACCACACTATACTAAAAACCAAATATAGGGAAATTATTTCAACTGTTACTGATCCCAATTATATTGAATTTTGGAAATTTGTACCAGCAAACAATTTTCCTAATTTACACGAGTTAGCTCTGAGATATTGTTGTAGATTTGGTTCAACGTACGTTTGTGAGCAAATGTTCTCTATTATGAACATAATAAAATCAAAATATCGGTCACGATTAACTGACATGCATTTAAAAAATCTAATTCTGTTGGCTAGTTCCGAAATTAATCCCAATATAGATGAATTAATTAAAAAAATACAAGTTCAAATACCACATTAAATAAGTAACTGTTTAATAATTTGAATTTTAGATAATAAGAAAATATTTAAGTTTTTTTGTTTAACGTTTTTATTTTATTTTTATTAACAATAAAGTAAGTTTGTTTTTATGTTTTACTTATTACGTTATTTTTTAAACCTCCACTATCTTGACTAAACGGAAAAATGTGGAATTTACATAACAAATACATATTGTACCGTATATTATTAATATATAGTATCCATATTAGTATGTCGAAAAATTTTAGTGGCACGCCAATTTTTTTTTGTTCTCATATTGGCACTCGACTTAAAAAGGTTGGCCACCCCTGCGTTAGAGGCTCGTTAGAGGCTCTTCAGAGAATGCATAATGCATAGGCTGCTATCTCTACTACAGGTAAAAATTTTCATAAATCAAATAACAAGAGGTGAAATCGTCGATAAGAGTGCTGGCCGCGCTCTCTAACCTAAGTAAAAATTAAGACAGTTTTGGCTTCGCATTGCAACTGAATAAAAATGGTATACATTTTTACATATATTACACATATTTACATTTTTAGACATATTAGTATTGCTTCTATAGAGGAGCTAGGTCCATTTTCCGTTGGAACTTTACCAAGATGTAGACGGGGTTTTGAATTGCAACTTTTTAGAATTCCCTCTTGTCTTCAATGCAGCATCCATCTGGATTGCAATTTTTAGAAGCCATGGAGGTGTCACCAGGAAAATGGTCCAAAAAGTTTTTCAATTAAATATCTTTTAAAAATATTTTACAAATATTTTTATTAAGTTGAAAAACTTAGACTTTCATTTAGCAGATGCCGGTACGCACCTACTACCTTCACGTCAGCTGCAATGGGGGGACTAATAAATGTCGAAAATTTTTACCTGGAGTAGAGAAAGCGGCCTATGCATTCTCTGAAGAGCCTCTAACAAGAGGTGAAATCGTCGATAAGAGTGCTGGCCGCGCTCTCTAACCTAAGTAATAATTAAGACAGTTTTGGCTTCGCATTGCAACTGAATAAAAATGGTATACATTTTCATTTTATTTCTGTATTGTTACAATATTTGAACAAATTCAGACTTTGTTTTATATAAAAAAGTATCACATAAAAAATACAAAATAAACGCCAAAGTTTAGCTCCACCAAAAATTTTGCTCATTTTCATGAACGGATAACAGATTCCGCTATTTTTTTTTTATTATTTTAGATTTTTCTAATGCTTATTTCAAAGTTTCCCTTTGAATTTTTGTGATTTAAGCAAATATTTTTTAACATAGCTAAAATGTGTTTAGTCCATTATGGGATCGACATAGCGAAGTGATTTAGCACAACAAAATAGACACTGTTCGGGACTGTGATAAGCCCAGTCCAGGAAAACTAATACACAGGTACTCAAATGATGATAAATATATTCAAAATATGTTTTCAACCAGGATAAATACAGACCTTAGTAGTAATTCAATAAATTACCCACAAAAGTGTTAACAATCAACACACAGTGGCAACTAGCCATAAATGCTCACCAACTCACAATAACACCAACTCACTCATTGCTACCTAACTTGTATCCTCCGTTACCACAGAGAAAAATTCCACTAGTGCCGAGCACATATCATAGTTCTGCTCCAATCTATGAATTACAACAATTACCATCCACCAGTGAAGAAGAGGAAGAAAACAACCAATCAGCTAGCAGCTAGGATTGGCAAGAAATTAAAAGCACAAAAGGAAGAAAAATTAGAATAACGACACACGATACAAACAAATTTTTTTTACAAGCAAATATTTTAACGATTTAAATAATAATTATTACGACGTAACTGCTTTATGAAATACGCAATATATCCCTTTCGCCCCAAATCAGAAGATTTTCCGCTCTCCTATGTAAACGCTCGTGCTTTCAAATAGGGATGGCGGTTATTGACAAAACACCAGTTTTCGGTTATACCGGTTTTTTTACTTACGGTTAAACCTGGCCGTTATAACCGACCAAAAAAAACGGGTATTTCACTAACCGGTGTTCGGATTTTTTAGTCAATAGCCAATACCCAGTAGTTATATTTATATGCACTGTAGTTTGCAATACTCCATTAGAATCGGTATCAATGTTATCGATATCATTACATTTCTAAGAATACATCAATACCAAGATAATTAATCGATATGTAAAGGGTTCAGGATGGCTTATAGCAGATAATAACCTCATGGATGAATTCATTTCTCATAATGTGTTCGAAATTTATCTTTTGAGATTTGATGGTGGACTCGGTTATTCTTCATTCTTCTGATGATCTCCTCATTTACGACTCATCAGTCCACGAGATCTTAAGTATTTTTTGATATACATGGCAATATCTCAAATACTTCAAATTTTCTGTACATATCTTCATTCAGGATCTATGACTAAACACCGTAAAAAATGACAAAAAAGACGTAGCCACATTCTTCTTTTTATACCAAAAGCGAGGTTGTAGCTCTTGAAGGAGGCCCTTATCCGATTAAAGGTGTATCTAGTTTTCTCAATAGCACTCTTATCCTGGTTGTTGGTCCATTCTTCATTCATTTTGGTGCCGAGGTAGCTGTAGTTCATTCCTTCTACTGGGGTTTGGTTGGCGTAGACTAGGCCTTCTGTTATCTTTTTCCTAATAATTACTATGATTTTTGTACTCTATATTTACAATAATCTACAATTTTGGCACACTGATGAAAAGACAGTCGATCTATACTAATAAAATCCGTGTTTATTCTCCAGTCAATACTAGGTTTGAAGTATAATACCAATACCTATTATATACCAGCTATCTAGCTTATATTATGCTTTTATTTCAGTTTATAGACGTTTCTCTGTAAATATATGAGAGTGGATTAATATATATGAACCCCATAATATATAAAAGATCTTCTCCATTTTTTCTCTGAATTCATTATTTTTCCAGAGGTAACTTATCCGGTTTTTCACCGGTTATTACTTTAAAATGAAAAAACCGGTTAAAACCGGGTCAAAAAACAACTGAAAAATACGATTATTTCGTAGTAAAAAAACCGGTTTTACATTATAACCGGTAGGTTTTTCCTATCCCTACTTTCAAACGAAAAATATGTTATCGATCCCCGAAATCGTTGGCTCTTCCTTTGAGGTTTTGTGTTGTACGAGTAACTGGAAAACAAAGCATAAATCCGAGCAACCTCGATTCAAAGGTATCTTGAAATCCTTGTTCAACATGTTGGCACAAATGCACTGGAAAATGTACCTTCAATAATTATTGCAAAATACCTTAAATTAGAAAATGCAAATGTAACCCCTTTTGGTTGAAGCTGGAGCATCGTCCGAGAACCTAAAAATGCATAAAAAATGAAAAAGTGCATCTGTGGTAGAAGGATATAGAGGAAAGCATTATTTCTAAAAGCATGTATCCACTATATTGGCGCTCCTCTTGTGCTCCGCGCTCCTGAAAATGCTCCAAATAGTAGATACGTTCGCGCTACCGGATCGTGAAATGGTGCGCGCTCCGCCTCAGCGCTCCAATCAGTGGCGGTTTATATGTATAGGAGCGCATGTCTTATCCATTGGAACAGTTTACCAGGAAGCGCGGAGCGCAAGAGGTTTACGAGCATAGTGGATACGTGCCTTAAGAACAGAGTGTGCAATGCGATAACAGATTAAGTAACATCGTCAGATAGTTACCAAACGAATCCTTTTTAGGAACATATCAAGGCACTAGTGGTAGTGGTCAAGTTGCCTCTTCATTTCGAAAATTTCAAAAAACTAGGAGAATTTCGGAAGATATAAGTTTTCATGAAAGTTCAAAAATTGTACTTTAAATATTTATAAAGATTGTTAAGGTTAAAAAATAGTACAAAGTGAAAATTAACGCTTTCGTTTTGATTCAAATCGGATCCCTTGTCATTCCCCGACACGTGTTTCTAGGTTTGCCCGTTATCAAGGAAGCTTTGTAAGAAGATCGATCTGATCAAAACGCCCGTTCTGCTCGGTATAAATAATACAATATTTATACCGGAGTATCGTTAGAAGGACCTCTAACGGGGAACGATAAAATGAGTGACAACTCAGGTATTAAAATACCAAAGGGCGGCGCTTAGGAAAATATTCCAACAATGCATCTCAGATTACTTATCTCAATCGTCATCATTTTTGTACTCTAATTAGTAGAGGATCCGATATAATGGTAGGGGAGCCCAAGCGGGGGTTGTTGCAGTTACTAGAGCGCGTCTGATTATTATATGGGGAGAAACCTGGTACCCTGCAGATGTACCTCTACCATATATTAGCTCTTAACACAGGGGAGTTCGTTAAGGGGGGCTCGAAAAAAAAGTCTATCCTTAAAAAAACTCCAAATTGTCAGATTAAGATAAGGTAAGTAAAGTACATGCAAGAAAGTGTATATTTAAAAAATCTGACGATTTGGGCCGGGCGTAAGGAAATGGGTGAGTCCCAAAGTTTCACAAGAAAAAAGCGAATATTTCGCGAAATGAATGACATATCGAAAAACTAAAAAATATATGCCCAATATTTTTTAAAAATCTATCGAATTATACCAAACACGACTTCCCACGGAGAGGGTGGGGGGGAAATTTAATATTTTAAATACGAATCCCGCGATATTTCGCGAAATGAACAGTAAATCGAAAAACTGTGAAATACACTTATTCAATATTTTTAAAAAATCTATCGAATGGCACCAAACACGACCTCCCACGGAGGAGAGGTGGAGGGTTACTTTAAAATCTTAAATAGGAGACCCCATTCTTTATTGCAGATTTGGATTCCTTACGTAAAAATAAGTAACTTTTATTGGAAACATTTTTTTGAATTATGGATAGATGGCGTTATAATTGGAAAAAACCATTGTTGGAAATGGAAAATTAAATTAAAAAATGGCAAGCGCCCACTAAAATGGAAAACTTTACTTAACTTTTTTTGGTTTTAGGACCTACTCTTCACAACCCAATAGGTCCCCATAACGCTCGAGTGATTGCACATTTAGCATACTTTGCTCCCCTACTATAAGGTCGATTTGCACCGATCTGTTTAATGGATAACAATTATTGGATATGCAATTTAGCATTAACAAATACAAAAAACAAGGGTTGTCCGATCTAATCTTGTTCTAACTATAGTTAATTAATAATTAAAACATTACATTTTTTCATGAATTAAAAAAAAATCGACCTGGGAAGATATTATTTTGGATTTTCTGGATCATTCTAAACAAAAAAGGTCTTTTGTAATTTTTCTCTAAAGTTGATCGTTTTCGAGTTATAAACAATTTAAAACTGAAAAAAGAACAAAAGATGACAATTATCAAGGCTCCAAAACATAAGTAAAAAATACCATTTTTGTAATCATCAAGAACATAAATTCAAGCTCAAACCTTTTTCTATCAGGTCTCGATAAGAATTTTAGGCATGTTTTATTCTAAAACATATTTTTTTAATTGTTAATGAGGAAGGTTTTTTATGGGGAGACAAGCATTAGGGTGGAACGAAAAAAATGTTTTTATAATTTCAATGTGTAATAGTGATAGAAAGTTGCCTATAGTCATTGTTAAGACACAAATAAAATATTTTTCCAAACAAAATATTTTTAGAGGTGCCACAAAAGGGTTGAAAGTTAGAATTTTTAGTTAAATTTTGCGAATTTTGATGATTTTAGTTTGGTAATTGGCCTATTGTAATGTCTAATTCCTATTTTAAATGATAAATAAACACTCTAAAACCACTATTTTAAGATGATTTTGTTTTTAACTTACAACAATCCAATCTTTATTTTTACTAAAACTGGTAAAGATTGAACTTGAATTCCACGTTTGATAAATGTTTAATAGTAAATATTTATTTCATTCCTTAATATAACTGAACACTCTAACTATAATAGAAGAGCACATTTCAATAGTAGAGGAACCTGTATCAACCTTCCTAGGGCATATAACTTCTGCTTCCGGAATAGGTGAAGCTATAAAAAATAGGGTAATGGAGCATTTTCAAGGTCACAATCCTTTGAACATTTCCAATATAACAGCTGTCGGATGTGATGGAACTGCCTCTAACACCGGTGTTAACAATGGTGTAATAGCTTTAATAGAAAAAAAAACCTAAATAAGCCGCTGAAGTGGCTCATTTGTTTGTTCTATACCAATGAATTGCTTTTGCGTCATCTGTTTTGCACATTGGATGGAAAACTAAAGGCCCTAATGAATTTGGAGGGATTTTAGGGAAACAACTTGAAATCTGTAACCAGCTTCCTGTGGTTAACTTCGCTCCCATACAAAACAACCTCCCTATTCTAGATATTAAGGATGATCTAAGCATAGATCAAAAATATTTACTTGAAATATGCAAAGCAATCTCCAGTGGTGTATGTCCTTCTGATCTTTCTTTAAAAACTCATGGGAAATTAACTCCTTCACGATGGCTTACGTTGGCCAATCGCCTTCTTCGGTTATATGTTGCAACATAGAATCCTTCAAATAATCTGAAAACTTTAACTATGTATTTGATGAAGGTGTATGTCAGAGTCTGGTTTCATATCAAACTGAAACCATTTTGTGTAAATGGATCAAAACATCTATGGAGACTCATCATTCACGTTATCTTTTTTTGTAAGGAACATCTCCAAATAATTGATCCAGTAATTCAAAAGAATAGTTACTTCTCTCACCCAGAAAATGTGCTTCTCTCCATGTTATGTGACAAGAAAACACATAAGGGAGCTAGGTCTGCGGCGACTTTTGAAGGCAAGATCGGAACTCATAAATTAAGGAAGTTTGTTGTCCCGAAGCTTAACTTTAATGCCAATGACTACATTGATATAATTAACTGGACGGAAAAAGCAATTACTGAGCCTCCTATGACAAAACATATAACTGACGAGGACTTAAAAAATTTTATAAGTAGGTACGGCAATATACCCTAGTTGTCAGGCGCAGTGTGTGGATTTTCCGTGTTTTCTCTGTCATACACAGGCAGTGAAAAGAGTCATAAAGCTCGTGACGTGACTAAGTAATCTTTTCGTGTCTCTGATATTGAAGCAAAAATGGCTTTGTTAGAACAAAGATTGCTTCCCAAAAGATTATGTCCAAGTTTGAGATAAAAAGTATCAAAAAGTATCAAAAAAGTATCAAGAGGAATATTGTTACTAAAAAAGTCTTATAGCAATGTGTACAAATAGCAATGATAGCAATGTTAACTGTTATTAGAAACAATATTTTACTAAGAAATGTTAGCTGCGGCACCAGGTTAAATATATAAAATATTTGAAAGTTTCTGTATTTTTTTGTTAAAAACCTATCTTTTTAAAGCTCTTGCGGCGCCTCAAGATGTAAACCTAGAACAAAACTATTTTGTAGTTTTATTGTAGACATAATAAGGCAACTTTCGAGAGATATTAGAAAGTTCTTTGAAAAAAATTTTTTTTCCTATCCTTTCATTCCACCCTAACGGGCATTAACAACTAAAAGACAATGTTTCAGAATGAAATAAGTCCAAAAGACTTATCAAGAACTGATAGAATAAGGTATAAACTTGAATTTAGGTACTTCGTAATTTCAAAAACGATATTTTATACTTATGTTTTTGAGCCTTGAAAATCGTCATATTTCGTTCTTTTTTCAATTTTAAATTATTTATAACTAGAAAACGATCAACTTTAGAGAAAAATTACAAAAGACATTTTTTGTTTAGAATGACCTAAAAAATCTGAAATAATATCTGCCCAGGTCGAATTTTTTTTTTAATTTATAAAAAAATGGCATTTTTTAATTATTAATTAATTATAGTTAGAACAAGATTAGATCGGGCAACCCTTGTTTTTTGTAATTGTTAACATGCTAAATTACATATCCAATAATTTTTATCCATTAAGCAGATCGTTGTAAATCGACCTTATATCGTATCTTAGACTAAGTACAGAGCATGGAATAAAACAAAATGAAAATAAACGGTTTCGTTTTGATTCAAATCGGGTCCCTTGCCATCCCCGACACGTGTTTCTAGGTTGACCCGTTATCAAGGAGACTTTGTTAGAAAACTGATTGACCCTCGATGAAGCGTCGCTCTTTGGTATTTTAGTACCTGGGTTAACAGATTACTTGATTCGTTCCCTGTTAGAGGTCGTTCTAACCATACTCCGGTGTAAATATTTCATTATTCATAACGAGCAGAACGGGCATTTTGATTCAGATCGGTCTTCTTGCTCTCTATACGTGACTGTAGAAAGCATAATTGTATCCCCTTCGCATAACGACGGGCAAAATCACTAGTATAATAAAAACAAGAGTAAAAAACCGCTATACGCCGTAAAAATGAGTGGCGCACACAATATTCCAGCTACAAAAGAGCTGATATGAATATAACGTGGCGCGATAATGTATTTTCATTTTGATGGAAAATAAAATTCTAGTTTTATTTTGAAAGATTTTTTCCATATTTGCTAAATTTGAAGTAAAACGCGCCACAAAAGAGTAACTTTGATACAGTTTGCATTTTGAGGCTCTTTTGTGGCGCGTTTTATTTCAAATTTAGCAAATATTATGGTAAAATCTTTTAAAATAAAACTACAATTTTATTTTCCATCAAAATGGAAATACATTATCGCGCCACGTAATATTCATATCAGCTCTGTTGTAGCTGGAATATTGTGTGCGCCACTCATTTTTACGGCGTATAGCGGTTTTTTACTCTTGTGTCAGGAGTTTTTCAAAGTTATTTATAAATTAAATGTATGAAGTTGAATGCAATGTTTATCGAATACACGTTAAGCTTTATAAATAGTGTCGCATGTAGGGATATTATGCGCCACTGACGAGAACTTCCGTTCTCTGGTAATAAGTTTTTAACGTACACCATACAAAAAAACACCGCTAACTTACGTTATTATGCTTCCAATTGGATTTTTCCTTTTTTTTTCAAAAAAATTTATTGGTTTTTTAACCGTAACTTTTTTATTTTTTATATTAGAAAGTTTGTTAAAAATATTTTTTGTAGGTTTTTATATGACCTATAATATTATTAATATTAAATCCTTTTAAAATCCTCAGTTGCAAAAAGAGGTGACTTTGAAAGGGTTGGTAAAGGTGGTTTTTGCATGTTATTACAAGTTCTAATTGTCTGTAGCTCACTCAATTTTTGTCGTAGAAAAAATTTTCGTAAACCAAGTTCTTAAGAATTAAACAAGCTACATTTTTATGTCTAAACATTTTTTAGCATCTCTGATGCTAATCTTTCTATTCTGAAGAAAAGGCATGTTTTACCAAACTACAATAATTCGTTATTCGCTTTTAACTCCAGTTTTTTACAAACTAATTGTTTTAAGCCGGTCAAACTTCTGTAATCTATTAAAAATACATAAATAAAACATACGGAATAAGGTCGATGACTAATTTTAATTAGGGTGGTAATTAGGGGGTTGTTTCAGATAACTTTTTGACTGAAAAAATAGGGACTAACATTGTTTTCATTATAAATCACTTAATTTTTTAGCTACACACTTTATTTTTCATTTTTGAAGATAGATCTTTTTAAACATTTAAAATTAGTTTCTATAAGTTATCCTCGAAAAATGCTTAGTTTTTCCGTCTTTTGACTTTGAAACTATAGTATTTAGTATTTGACGAAGAAAAGCTAACATATATTAAAGTACAGCTCGATAAAGGTATACATTCGTTAAGTAAAGTTGTTTTGATAAAACAAAAATTTTTGAGTTATTAGCAGAAAACTGATTAATAACATTGATTTTTTCGATATAAAACTTAACACTTTCGATAACCAATAAATCGAAAACTATTATTTTATCAAAAAAATGTATAAAACATTTTTTGCTTACAATTAATGTTTTTACCAACATTTGCGGTCAAAATATAATAAGAAATTTCCACCCCCGAGATGGGGTGGCAACCACCACATGGTAAAAACGTATTTCAGCATCATATAGATTTTGATCCTTGGACTATCCACTACTTAATTGTCAAATTTTCAAGCAAATCGATCCATTCTGTAAAAAAGTGAAAAGTTTCAGTTCCTGGACTAATTATACTTTTGAAGCTCTATAACTTCTGAACGGCTTAACTGATTTTGATCAATAAACATGAGTTTGAAACGTATTGAGAAGTAGTATCTGATGCATCCAAGATCAAGTATGATAACTGAACGAATTACAGGAATAATTATTGAGCTTGAAAAACCGTTTTTCCCATAAGAAATATATTTGATCATATTTATGAAGCCTATAACTTAAAAATTCGAATTTTCCCAAATATAAGGTATACACCGTTAGACGCGACTAGAGACCTCCTACAAACGCTCAGTTATTGGCGCAATTCGTATGTTGAAATTTTGAGTAATTGTCGAAAAACCAAAATTTTCAAAGTTTAATTTTTCAGTTTTTCGGTTATGGTGAGCAGTGTATATGTCTCAGCTTGATAGCTTAAGTACCATTTGAAAGTTTAACTAAACTCTATTGATTTGGTGTATTTGCGGTTTTCCTGTCTCTCCTTGAACCTAAAATATATACGCCCAAAAAATATGCTATTTTGTATTTCCCTAGCCCTCTAGCTGGCTTACGAGTAGTCAGAAGTCAAAAATTACACCGGTTCTGAATCGACCCTCACACCTTCTTGAAACACAGAAAAAAAATTTAGATCGGTGTAACTTTTCCACACACATACATACAAACATATCCACAAACATTTTCCCCTTTTTAAATAAAAATTGAGTCATATTTCCGAGCTCGGTAACTTTTGAATAGTATAACCGATTTTCAAAATTAGACATGAGTTGGAAAGGTTATGATCAATACTATCAGAAGCTGTAAAAGTCGGACTTAAATTTTTGAAATTTTTGGGAGTTTTGGGGACGAGAACGAAAAACAGACCCTAAATGAGAAGGGTCGTAAAATCCACACCCTTGGACCAAAATGGAGAGTTGAGATATGGATGAGTGAGTCTTTTTCTAAACTTTAAGATGGGATTTAGTCCAATTTTCAATTCAGTCAGATTTAGAAAATCGAAAATTTCGTGTGTATAATATAGTGTCGCTTGTAGGGGTATTGTTGTTGGGGTTGTGCGCCACTGACGAGAACTGCCGTTCTCTGGTAATGTTTTTACAAACAAATCATTTAACGCTTTAAATAATAATTACAAATTTACTACTTTATAAAATTACGCACAATATCCCTTTCGCCCCAAATCAGAAGTTTTTCCGCTTTTCCACGTAACGCTCGGTCTTTCAAACGAAAAATAAGTTATCGAACCCCGAAATCTTTCGCGGCTTGGCTCTTCCTTTGAGGTTTTGTGGTGTACGAGTAGCTGGAAAACAAAGCATAAATCCGAGCAACCTTGATTCAAAGGTATCTTGAAATATTTTTAATTAATTTGGTGTTTTTGTGCTGTCGTGGCCTGAACCAGTGTAAGTTTGCCAGTAGGTGTTTTGTTAATATAATCTCTTGAATCTGTCCTAAACAAGAAATCCGTAGTCTTAAGGCGCTTTTCACGAATCAGGCGAATCAATTGGCCGATTTTAATTCATCAATAAAAGATTAATGAAAACTTGTTTGTTCGCTTATGACGATATTGACTATACTAAAACCACAATAAAGATCCACTAGAAATTAATAAAACAAAGACACGTTGAATGTTACGAGGAGCACCCCCAAATCATGATTTACAAATGTATAAACTTTGTAAATTATGATTTGGGGGTGCTCCTCGTAACATTCAACGGTCTCGGTTTGTTTATTTCTAGTGTATCTTTATAGTCCAGAGAAATAAGATCTTTCTCGTGACACATCCCCCTCCAGGCCGAAACCAAATTTTTTGAATAGCATGGACATCTATATTAATAACCTATATGTTTCCTGCAGCCGATTTGGATGATATACATTGTTATAAACAAATGAAGATCAAAAAACGCTAAATTTTCGCCTTTTTTCGTCTACTAATAAAAAGTGAAGCATTTTAAACAAATTTGAGAGTAAAAAACTAATAAATCATATAAAAAACTTTAATATGGCGTTCGCTGCATATGTATATCCTTATTTGTTGCTTAGAAAATTGCAAAATAAATCATAAATTTTGAGATTTTATAAATGTTCATAACTTATGTAAAAATTAAGTTAGAACTTTCTTATTTCACAGAATGCTGAAACTTCTGGTGCTTAAATTATATTCTAAATTTCAAAGCAATTGGTTAAATAGTTTAAAAGTTATTTAATTTGTTTATCCCAAATTAATGTTTTTTGCGACACTATAAGACAGAAAACGATGAGGTTATAGTAATACTTCGGACAGTTTATGAAAGAAGAAGATTTATGCTATTAACTTAATTAATAAAAAATGACAAAAAATAATTTTAAATAGGGTAAAATTATTTTGCAAGAACATGTCGATTTTTTGCTTATAAACAATTAGAATAACGTTTTAACCGTTACCTGTAGAAAAATTATTTTTCCACATTTAGAAAAACTGAATTTTTATACACATTTATAAAGAAAAACAATTGTCCTAGGACAATTAGGGACGAAGTTAGCACCCTTCTTTTTTAATTCACAGCAGCTTTGTTTATAACAATTAAGAAATAAAATTAGCCGCATTTGAAAGATCATACTTCAAAGTTTTAACTTACCAAGTATACAAAAGATTTCCTTTCAACGAAATCGTCCACAAAGTTTAAAAATATGGCCCTTAAAATCGGCCGGCGTTGAAACTTGGGATAGCGATGAGAGGGGGGAAGGAGCTGTTAACTGTATCTCTGGTTCTCGATTATTTATTTCGTTGTTTCTTTTTTTAATTTGTATGTACTTTTTACGTACATTACGAATAGGCGTTATTTAAATAAACTAATTGTTATATACACCATCAACTTTGTTTAAACAATTTTTTTTTCAATTTTTTAAATAATATTTGATGTAACTTTTATTGTAAAATGTACATATTAGTTATACAGGGCGTAACAAAAATACAGGCCATAAATTAAATCACATATTCTGGGACCAAAAATAGATCGATTGGACCTAACTTACCTTAATACAAATGTGCACATAAAAAAAGGTATAGCCCTTTGACTTTACAAAATGAAAATCGATTTTTTCCAATATATCGAAAACTATTAGAGATTTTTTATTGAAAATGGGCATGTATCATTCTTATGACAGGAAGATCTTAAAGAAAGACTATAGTGAAATTTGTGCATCCCATAAAAATTTTATGGGGGTTTTGTTCCCTTAAACCCCCCAAACTTTTGTGTACGTTCCAATTAAATTATTATTATGGTACCATTAGTTAAACTCACTGTTTTAAAACTTTTTTGCTTCTTAGTATTTTTTCGATAAGGCAGTTTTTATCGAGTTGCGGCTTCTTTTTTAATATGTTTACATAACAATTGTATGGGGGTTTTCCCTTTCCTCTTCCTTTACACCCCCCAAATTTTTGTGTACGTTCCAATTAAACTATTACTGCGGTACCATTAGTTAAACACAACGTTTCTAAAACTTTTTTGTCTCTTAGTATTTTTTCGATAAGGCACATTTTATCAAGATGTGGCTTCTTTTTTAATATGGTTCAAAATATGCCTAAAAATGTAAATTATAAATAAATTTTCATACGATTACCAAGTCTCCATAATCGTACTTAACCATATTTACAAACATGTGGTGGATTTGACTAATATTCAAAATATTTCAATAAAAACTGACTTTTAGAAAAAGTACTGAGAGACAAAAAAGTTTTAAAAACATTGTGTTTAACTAATGGTACCACAAAAATAATTTAATTGGAACGTACACAAAAGTTTGGGGGGGTTTAAAAGAACAAACCCCCATAAAATTTTTATGGGGTGTCAAAATGTTACTATAATTTTTTTGTAAGATGCTCCTGCCATAAAAATACCATATGTCTATTTTCAATAAAAAATCTCTCGGAATTTTCGATATATTGGACAAAATCGATTATCATTTTGTAACTTCAAAGGGCTGTAACTTTTTTATGTGCATATTTATACTAAGGTAAGTTAGGTTCAATCGAACTATTTTTGGTCCCAGAATATGCGATTAAATTTATGACCTGTATTTTTGTTACACCCTGTAATTATTATATACTAATCCTATTCAATTATTCCTAAATCTAACATTGGCTTATAATATTGAATTGAAAATAAAAAATCTCAAATAAACTAGGTTTTATTTCTTGATAAACATGCTACTAGAAAACGAAAAATGAAATGTAACAAAATTAGAGAGAGGATAAAAAAAACAAAATTATTTTCAGAAATTTTCTACAACATTGTAATAATTGTATCTTACAAGATTGAAAGTTATAATTTTAATTAACTATTTTCTATGGGAAATAAGCCACAATTTTACTAAAAAAATGAATTTATTAACGTTTCGATGCCCAAATCAGGTTTCGTTGTCAAAATACAAAATACTTCTAAAATAAACAAAAATGTTTTGCTAAGTAAAAAAATTCTTCTAATAATTTATTTAATCTGACTGTATGTATTTTTGTTTATTTTAGAAGTATTTTGTATTTTGACAACGAAACCCGATTTGGGCTTCGAAACGTTAATAAATTTATTTTTTTAGTAAAATTGTAGCTTATTTCCCATAGAAAATAGTTAATTATAAAAAATGCCACAAGGAAATAGCTTCAGAACAACATTATAATTTTAAGATTGCAAAAAAACAAAAATTAAGATATTTCATACGTTTTGGTATTATAACAAGACTATTAAAATAAAATTAAAGGAGATTTATTTAGGAATACTTGTATTTTTATGAAAAACGTAACAATTATCAGTTACCTATTTATTATAAGTTATTGTAAAGTGAAGTGCATACATGATCCAATCCTATGATTGCCAACAAAGTCATCCTAAAAATATCGTAAAAGAATTTCCAAAAATTGCACAATTTACATAGTTATTTAAATAACCACTTTATTAACAAAAAACATATCCGTAACGTACGCAAAGAGTACATACAGATTAAAAAAGAAACTCCAAAATAGGTAATAGAGAAAGATAGAGGTTTTGGTTATCGAAGTCCATAAAATATTTATATCTCTGTACTAACAAGTACTCGGTGCAACCAGTTTTGCAAGAGCAGATAGAAAATTTTTATATGGGCGCCCGTGTATAAAGAAGATCTGTTGATCGGATTGGTACTAACGGTTCTTAGCTTAATTTCCAACCCCAATCAATTACGTTTATCTCTTGTTTGGTGGTTCTGTAACTTCAGTTTTTCATTCATCTAATAGCATGTTTACCAAAAAAATAAAACCTAGTTCATTTGAGATTTTCTGATTTCCATAGACCAATACTATTTTTAGAAACAATTGAATGGGATAATTTGTTTTTTCATACTTTAAATTATTACTAAGTTTAATAAAAAACTATGTATTATTATATTATTCATAAATATGCATGTTTTGTGATTAAAATTACTTCAAATATTATAAAAAAAAATTGAAAAAAAAATTGTTTAAACAAATTTGATGGTGTATATAACAATTAATTTATTTAAATAATGCATACTCGTACTATACGCAAAAGGTACATACAAATTAAAAAAAGAAACGTCGAAATCCATAGGCGAGAACAAGAGATACAGCTAACAGTTCCTTCCCCCTTCTCATCGATCTCCCAAGTTTCAAAACCGGCCGATTTTAAGGCTCACATTTTGAAGCTTTGTGTAAGATTTGTTTGAAAGTATATATTTTTTATATTTGGTACATTAAAGCTGTGAAGTATGTTCTTTCAAATGTGACTGATTTGATTTCGTAATTGTTATAAAGAAAGCTGCTGTGACTTAAAAAAAGGGGAGGGGGCAACTTCATCCCTAATTGCCTACGACAATTTTTTCTTTTTTTAAATTTGCATAAAAATTCAGTCATTCTAAATATGAAAAAATAATTTTTCTACGGGTAATGGTTAAAAAGTTATTCTAATTGTTTATAAGCAAAAAATCGACATGTTCTTGCAAAATAATTTTGCGATGCTTAGAATTATTTTTTCTAACAATAAAAAACTGAAAACGTTTGTTTTCTATACTTCCACAAAATTTATTATATCTAAGTGACTACAGCTGTTTCGGCGGAGTGCCTTTCTCAAGTAATATAGTTTACAATGTGTTTGCCTTTTTAATCTTCAACTGAGGAGGTTGAGGAGTGGGGAGCTGTTTGTCTCGAGTTGGTCATTCAGAATTATATCTGTATTTTTCAGTTTATTAATTTCCATAGATTCTAAAAAAGATAGCTTAAGGCCTTTATTTTGAATATGTAGAATTTTAAACTCTTCATTGAAAGAATGATTATGATCTAGAAGGTGAAGTGCGTATGTAGAAGTGTCTGTTTTTCTATTGTTGAATGCCCTTTTGTGTTCTGCTATCCGTTTGTCAAAAGTTGTGCCAGTTTGACCGATGTACGTTTTCGGACAGTCACCACAAGTTAGTTTGTACACACCACTCTGTAGTTGCTTTCTCTTTCGGCTTTTATTGTTCTTAATATATTTGCTTAAGTTGTTGTTAGTTCTGAAAGCTGGTGTTATTCCTTTCTTTTTTATGTATCTGGCTATTGTTGTTGTTATCTTGCCAGTATATGTGAGAGAGCAGAAGGTACTGGGTTCTTTCTGTGGTGGTGGATACACTAATTTCAGGGCTTTCTTATGGAGTTTTTGGTTTAAAATTTTGTTAACTGTTTGTTCGTTATAGCCGTTGTTTACTGCTATTTGTTTAATGATGTTTAGTTCTATTTCGAAGTTATTTTTTGTCATGGGAATTTCTGTCAGTCTATGTATCATGCTATGGTAGGCTGCTAATTTGTGTTGTGTAACAACAACAATAGCCAGATACATAAAAAAGAAAGGAATAACACCAGCTTTCAGAACTAACAACAACTTAAGCAAATATATTAAGAACAATAAAAGCCGAAAGAGAAAGCAACTACAGAGTGGTGTGTACAAACTAACTTGTGGTGACTGTCCGAAAACGTACATCGGTCAAACTGGCAGAACTTTTGACAAACGGATAGCAGAACACAAAAGGGCATTCAACAATAGAAAAACAGACACTTCTACATACGCACTTCACCTTCTAGATCATAATCATTCTTTCAATGAAGAGTTTAAAATTCTACATATTCAAAATAAAGGCCTTAAGCTATCTTTTTTAGAATCTATGGAAATTAATAAACTGAAAAATACAGATATAATTCTGAATGACCAACTCGAGACAAACAGCTCCCCACTCCTCAACCTCTTCAGTTGAAGATTAAAAAGGCAAACACATTGTAAACTATATTACTTGAGAAAGGCACTCCGCCGAAACAGCTGTAGTCACTTAGATATAATAAATTTTGTGGAAGTATAGAAAACAAACGTTTTCAGTTTTTTATTGTTAGATAAAATGAACTTCCATCAAGTAACGGTCGAATCCATCAAGAATTATTTTTTGTCATTTTTTTAAATTAAATTATTAGCATAAATCATCTTCTTTCATAAACTATTCAAAGTATTACTGTAATTTCATTATTTTCTGACTTACAATGTGGCAAACAAAATTAATTTGGGATAAACAAATTAAATAACTTTTAAACTATTTGACCAATTGTTATGAAATTTAGTGTATAATTTAAGCACCAGAAGTCCCAGCATTCCGTGTCATAAGAAGGTTCTAAGTTACTTTTTACATAACTTATGAATATTTATAAAAACTCAAAATTTATGAATTATTTTGCAAGTTTCTAAGCAACCAATAAGGATAAACATATTCAGCGGACGCCATATTGAAGTTTTTTATACGATTTATGAGTTTCTCACTCTCAAATTTGTTTAAAATGCTTAACTTTTTGGTTATAGACGAAAAAAGCGAAAATTTTCCGTTTTTTGATTTTCATTTGTTTATAATTATGTATATCATCAAAATCGGCTGCAGGAAACATATACGCTCTGAGCTTCGCTGGTGTCGCTCCTAGCGGTTACTAATTCAACTTTTACCGGTAATTTTTAAATTTATTATTTAATTGTTATCGCTTAATATTTACAACGCAAAAAAGTAATTAAATTGTAATCGTTTTTTTTTAAGATTTTTCTAATCATTTTGACGTTCTATTGATAAAATATCAATTTCTTACTTCGGATACTTTGACAATAATCGTGTAGATGGCGCTAAGAGTATAATAGATTATTTATAATTAGATATTACGGAACATTCAAAAAACTTAAATTCAGTATTTAAAACGTAAGTATATTTAAGGTAAAAATATATACCACAGCTTTGACCAACTAATATTGTTTATAATTAATGTTTTTAATTTTAATTTTAAATTAATCACTTTGACATTTATGTCAAATTTCCGGTAAACGTTTACAAACTTGTCACTACTGGCGTTCGCGAATTTGTAAATATCCCCTCTACGTACGAGCTCACAGCGGATAGGTTATTAATATAGATGTTCATACTACTCAAAAAATTTGGTTTCGGCCTGGAGGGGGTTGTGTCACCAACATGATATTTTTTTTCCTTATTTCTCTGAACTATTATTGTGATTTTAGTATAATTATTTTTATACTATCTGACCCGGCGAACTTCTTACCGCCTTAGAACTAAATAATATTTAAAAGTGAAATAACTAAAAATTACCAGAAACAAAAAAAATACTCAAAGATATTGTGTATACTTTTTTCTAATAAACAATATTTTTTTGTGGTGAATTTAGGTGAAAAAGTGAAAATTTAGGGTTGAATGTATATTTTGGTTCTACATCATATAAAATTAACAAAAAACAGTATGTCCAAAAAAATAAATAAAAGGTCGGGGGGGGGGGGTCAACTCCCTTTACACTTAGGTTGGTCGTACCAACTCAGAAACCTTCCCGGGTTCATGTACAAACAACTTTGCTTAAGATCATCACTTCATCAAATGCATAGTTTGCGAGTATATAAGGTACATACAAACATTCATTCTTATTTATATATAGTCGGAAAAATTAAAGAATACCCATGAACGATAACATCAATCACTTATTTTGTATTTGCTGTCTTTTTCTATACCTAACAAACGTTTGTTATAGAAAAAGACAGCAAATACAAAATAAGTGATTGATGTGATCATTTATGGGTATTATTTCATTTTTCCGACTGTAGATTGTGTCGCTTTTTCTGTCACATAACCTAAAACCATAAAATCAAGCCACTTGTTTATCGGTAATAGAGGCCAGCAAGCAAAGACAGAAATACAGCTGGTGATTAATTCAACAAGTGGCTACTGAGAATTACGAGTTTTGAAAGTTTTGTTTTCACCCATTTTGAAAAAATGGGAAACCTTAAATTATCCACGTCTGTCTTTCCCAGACACTTTGTAAACTCCTCCGCCATTAGACCAGATATAATGACAAATGATTTATGAAATAAAAGCTTATAACCGAAGGATGGTATTAAGGGTGAGAAATTTGACCTCGGGCTTCAGGTTGAAGAGCTACATAGAAGCGATATATTATTCGACGCACCTTAGCTAAACGGTCACAGATGTATACTTCAGATTTCATGCCTGTCTGTCCGCGAATATAACTCCTCCGTTATTAAAACAGATAGAATGACAAATCAGGTGTCGAATGAGAGCTTATATCCCAAAGATGGCACTACAGGTGAGAAATTTGACCTCGGACTTACAGCTTTAGAGTTGCAACAGGAACTACTAAAATCGCTGAAATAGTACAGGTGATATATTCTTCGAAGCGCCTTAGCAAGACGACAAATATATACTACCATTGAAATCACGTTGGAACAAGTGGATTGATCTTCAGGGAGACAATACTCAATAATAAAATTATGTCTTTTATGTCTTTCTTATCGAACCGTAATAGTCCAGAGAAATAAGATTTTTCTCGTAACACATCCCCCTCCAGGCCGAAACCAAATTTTTTGAGTAGTATGGACATCTATATTAATAACCTTTATGTTTCCTGCAACCGATTTTGATGATATACATAGTTATAAACAAATGAAGATCAAAAAACGGTAAATTTTCGCTTTTTTCGTCTATAACCAAAAAGTTAAAATTTTTAAACAAATTTGAGAGTAAGAAACTCATAAATCGTCTAAAAAATTTCAATATGGCGTTCGCTGAATATGTCTATCCTTATTGGTTGCTTAGAAAATTGGAAAATAAATCATAAATTTTGAGTTTTTATAAATATTCATAACTTATGTAAAAATTAACTTAGAACCTTCTTATTACACGAATTGCTGAGACTTCTGGTGCTTCAATTATATTTTAAATTTCAAACCAATTGGTCAAATACTTAGTTTAAAAGTTACTTAATTTGTTTATCCCAAATTCATTTTTTGTGCAACACTATAAGTCAGAAAATTGACTGGTAATTAGTTAAATAAACTACTTAACCAATTTCTTTGAAATTTAGGGTATGATTTAAACACCAGAAGTCTCAGCATTCCGTGTATTAATAATAAAAACTCAAAATTTATTATTTATTTTGCAATTTTCTAAGCAACCAATAAGGATAGACATATTTAGTGAACGCCATATTCAAGTTTTTTTTACGATTTATGAGTTTCTCACTCTCTTTGTTTAAAATACTTAACTTTTTGGTTATAGACGAAAAAAGCGAAAATTTTCCGTTTTTTTGGTCTTCATTTGTTTTTAACTATGTATATCATCAAAATCGGCTGAAGGAAACATATAGGTTATTAATATAGATGTTCATACTACTCAAAAAATTTGGTTTCGGCCTGGAGGGGGTTGTGTCACCAACAGGATATTTTTGAAGTTATACTTCTTTAGGCGCGATTGAGATTGAGGGTGAATTTATATTGATCTGCGCGCATGCGCACACCGACAGTTTGGTATTAGTCTTTATACGGGCTCTGATTGGGTGTTGAAATGATCTGTCAATAATTGTTCAATATGGAGGTTATCGGTAAACAAAAATGTTGTATAATATATTAGTTTTTATTGTTGTGAGGACAGAAATAAAATCAAATTTATAATTATAGTGACTGTTTAAATAGTTTTGAAAAGCCACAGGTACGTAATTCTAAATGTTTCAGTTGTATTCCAATACAAAATTATCTTCATACCTATTTGGAAAATGTAAAAAAAATAATGTACTTACCTAGTACTTGCTATTCTATACCCCTAGTAGGCAATGCTTTAATTTACATAATCTGATTACGAACAAACTTTCTACAAATTTTTATCTAATGTATCGTTTTCTTACTCTATATATTGTTGTATTTTAATTCGACAAAAATCAAACTAATAAAAATTCATATAAACAAAATGTCAAAAAGTTGTTCAGTTTGTGTATATTCCCACATGACGTATACGCGAAGGTGGTGCAGTTTGAAATCGCTTCGACTCTCGTACGGCGGGATACACGGGAAGTAGGTTCAAGGCCAATGCAAGTTATATCATTATTTTATTTTTTTTATAGATTTTATGATTGTAAGTATATTATTATATAATTTTTTTCAGAAAATACGTATTTAATTAAAAATGTTGGCAACAATTATTGTTCAGAAATCATTTGCGGCATTTTTCAATGTGTTTGTGTGTGTTTTATTCTTTTATTTTTTTAAGTTTTGGTATTGTTTTAATAAAAATTTTTGGAAAGTAGTAGAGAAACTGTTTAAAGTATGTTGATTTCGTTGAAATCATATAATAGAAGTAAAACTTCTTACGTGCATACAAAGTACACACATTCTTTTTTTTTTCCTTGTTTCTCTGAACTACAAAACTTATTGAACAGCCTAGTATATCAATAAAAAAAAGTTATTAAACTTCTAGTGATTTTTTTTAAATTGTGATAAATATTGATTTAATAACCAGTTGTCTTTTCATTGCACGTTTTCCATACATTTCGAAGCAATATTGAGCAATATATAAAGAACACTATATTAAAATTATTTCTACGGTATAGAGCCAAGTTTTTGTAGATTCTTAAGAAATGTGATCAAAAAAATTTCTCATAAAACAGCAAAACTTTTTCCTTTGAACCGCACGGCTAAACAAAAAATAGGTCATAACTAAACCGTGGATGGGGTTCGCATTCATCGAATTTTTGTATTTATCGACCATACATATTTGCACGATATTAACAGGTTAGTTTTTTCTAAAAAGTTGGTCTACAACACAGATTTTGTAGAGAAAATTGAATTTTATTGTATTTTTTAACCACAGTGCTCGAAAACTATAACATCTCAGTTGTTTAATGTTTTATTAGCAGTAGCGGCTTAAGATAAAATTTGTCCAGGGAGGCGATAATTCGAGATATTATAAAAGTTAATAGGTATACAGCGATGAGCGCACTAATATCCGGCAAAATAGCGCAAAAGATGGAAAACATAATACATTGCGAAACAAAATAGATGAAACTAGTGGAGATGGAAATTATTGGTATAAAATTAACATTACATTACATAGTTTCCCACCTTTAGACGTATCAGAAAAGTATGACAACTGTTACTGTGACAGTAGAATTTTATAAAATACTCCTGTCACAGACGTCTAAAGGTGGGAAACTATGTAATGTAATGTTAATTAATACGTTTATAACGATAATTTCTACCTCCACTAGTTCCATCTCTTTTTGTTTCGCAATGTATTATGTTTTCCATCTTTTGAGATATTTTTCCGGTTATTAGCGTGCTCATCACTGTATATTATATCCGTTGTATACGCTGTGAGCTCGTACGTAGAGGGGATATTTACAAATTCGCGAGCGCCAGTAGTGACATGTCTGTAAACCTTTACCGGAAATTTGACATAAATGTCAAAGTGATTAATTTAAAATTAAAATTAAAAACATTAATTATAAAAAATATTAGTTGGTCAAAGCTGTGGTATATATTTTTACCTTAAATATACTTAGTTTTAAATACTGAATTTAAGTTTTTTAATGTTCCGTAATATGTAAATATAAATTAATCTAATAATCTTAGCGCCATCTACACGATATTGTGAAAGTATCCGAAGTAAGAAATTCATATTTTATCAATAGAACGTCAAAATGATTAGCAAAATCTTAAAAATATCGATTACAATTTAATTACTGTTTTGAGTTGTAAATATTAAGCGATAACAATTAAATAATAAATTTAAAAATTACCGGTGAAAGTTGAATTAGTAGTCCGCTAGAAGCGACACCAGCGAAGCTCAGAGCGTACAGCGTTCTACGCCTTTCCTTTCCTAATCGCCACTCCTTTCTATTGTGTCAGTCTTCCTCTTTTAAAGTTCTTTCCGACATCGCCTTAGAGATGCCCTTTATCTATGTAGCTAGTCTTCCCTGTTTTGGGTTTTCTGTGGGGGTTCATTCAACACTTTTTTGGGGATTCTCCTTTCCTCTGTTCCCTCTGTTCTCCTTCGCTGTTGTCTTTCGATGTCTAATGTCATCGTTTATTTTCGTCTATTTTCATTTGTTGTCTAATGTCATCGTTTCTTATGCGTTCTAGATATTCTTGCTGATTTTCACCAAAAATCCATCTTTGTGGCTAGTAATTTATCTTTGTACTTTTTGGTTAATTGCCAGACTTCAGCTCCATAGCTTAACACTAGTTTTAATATTGTGTTGTAAATTCGTTTTTTATTTTCTGTTCTTATATTTTTTTGCCACAGTACCGAATTTGGGGCACCTATCACCTGTTTTCCCTTTACTACCCTGTCTTTAATATTTTCTTCGTTTCGTCCTGTACTAGTTAGTTTTATTCCCAGATATATGTATTCATTGCAGCTTGTAATTGTCTCCTGTTCCAGGTTCAGGTTCTCCGTTTCTTCAGACCCCATTTTCTACATTCCTTAAAAAATTTATAGCTACTTAACAAAAACCTGCTTCTTAAAATGAAACTTAATCCATCTGTTTTTATCGGAGATGAACCTTTCCATCACTAACCCAGGAACGAAGCCAAAAAAGCATTTGAACAATTGAAAAATTACTGGAACCTATTTTTCAACTCGAATATATGGGGGAAGTCGATAGAAAAGTCATACGCACTCTAGACCAGGACTAATATGTAAAAAAACGTGTATTTTTGGATGTGAGAAGTGGCATTCGGATTTTTGCAGATAAAGTTAGGTGACACCTTCAGTAATAATAATTGACTTGTGCTCCTTCTCAAATATGTACAGAACATTAATAAAAAAATTAAAATATTTAAAAATTGCGAAAAACATCGATTTTTTTCTGCTTTCTTTGCTTATAACTTTTTTTTTATTATTTAAATTTATGTGTCTCGGCAGCAATGGCCATTGACACAAACAATATTGGTTATACAATAATTAATTACAATAAGGACTTAAAACTAAATATTATAAGAGTTAATTTCTAAATCTTAAATAACATTAGGTAAAAATTATGAAGAAAAAAAAATTGGATACCTATACAATCATTGGATACTATAGAGACGTACAACTAATTATAAAATTGCTTCGGTCTTCTTGGGATACTTCGGACGTTGTTTAGTCATAGTAGCAGTTGCATATGAACTACAGTAAAACCTGTTAATAACGGTCACTAAAAATGACAGAACTATTGGCCGATATAAAAAGGTGGCCGCTAATACCAGGTTTTGTAGTCCACAAATTTTGGTTTGGGGAAGTTTGAAACTGGCCGGCTAGTTCAGGTGGCCGGTTTTGACAGGTGGCCGTTAACACAGGTTTTACTGTAGTAAGATTACTGGAAGAATTGGATCCAGACATGGTGTTGCTAACAGTGGGGGAACATTGATTTAAATTGTTACTCATGTACTCAAAAGTAACTTGAATTTGTTTATATTAACGCTTTGGATGTCTGGAAATAAGTGATAACCTTGGATACATCACTGCAATACTGGTTGCCTAACCGTTGGCGTCCGTTGGGACGGGATAGCAACAGTGAAAACTATTGACAGTTTGGCACTGAATGTGTTTAAGTTGGAAGATTATTAAGTAAAACATCTCTTACTGACCGAAGTTACAGATTGTTCTTGATGATTAACACGTAACACAATTGTTATTTAGTCACTATTTGAGCGAAAACTAATTTTGGTAACTAGTATTTACAGTAATAATTACAAATTTCGGCACCAATTTACGGATCGATACATTCACATTCTGACGTTAGTTTGACAGTCCCTTATAACTTTAAAACGGTGTGTTTTGGAACAAAGTCGTAGGGAAATAAAATAAAGATAATTGAATTTTTTATGATATCCGACTGGTCAAAAATGTCTTAAGGTATTACCTTTTCTGCAATATAGCAATAAATACAAAATAAGGGGGCAAAATACGCCTGTTGTTATTCATTGTTTCTTAACCACTTTGGTGGCACTTAGAACCTTAGTAAATCGCTTAGAAAATTCTTATAACTTACTTAAATGGTCTACCAAATTTAATTAAAATCGACCTAATAGATTTTGCATAATAAATTTGCAATATAAATGTTTTTAAAAAAGTTCAAATTTTTAAAAATCTTTCTGAACAAAAAGTAGACCATTTAGAAGTTGGCTAATTTTTTTACATAAAGAGGTGCTCTACCTACTAATACACTTTACAGAATTAAAATCGGATTATTTAAGGGGCCTCAGCAATGTTTTAAAATTATAAACAATGTTTTGGCTTATAAACAAATAGCTTTGTTTAATAATAAAAAAATAAATAAATAAAATAAATTTTTAGCAATGCAAATAATTAAAACCGGTATAATTTGACTTAAACTTTCAAATGCTGTCAGCAGAATTGCTAACAAAAGTTATTCTCGTTCAAAAATTGCAATTTTTCGATTTTTTGAATGTTCCAGCGCGTTTATCTAGAAAACTATGCATCCTACGAAACAACTTGTAAGAACATTTTTTGCTTAGAATTACCCAAGAAATACAAAAAAATGTTTTATTTTGCGAATAATCGATGTTATGTAATTCCTCAAGTTCTTTGTTTATAACAATCTTATCGACACCCGGATCAACTGTTACCCAAAAAATTCGTGTTCTACGGGTCAAAATATATCAAAAAACTTGGGTAAGTCCATCTAAATAAAGGAGCCCGTAGCACCCCCTCCTGGACACAGCACTAATTTGTTTATAAGTCAAAAAATTGTTTATAACTTTAAAACATTGCTGAGGCTGCTTAAATGATCCGATTTCATTTCTGTAAAGTGCATTAGATATGTGGAGTGCTTCTTTATATGTAAAAAAATTGACAAACCTTTGTATGTTCTAGTTTTTGTTGTGCAAGATAATTTTTTGAAATTTTTAAATATTTTATTTTTTTATTAATGTTCCGGGCATATTTGAGAAGGAGCATAACCCATCATTATTAACGAAGTTATCACCTAACTTCATCCGCAAAAATCTGAATGCCACCTCTCACATCCACCTAAAAACAGATCTTTTCTGGTCTACTCGTGGGTATCAAAGTATCGAAATTTTTACTGGGTCATGGTCTTTTACATGGATTTTACAGGGACAGAAAAAACAACTTTTGAAATTGATACTAAAGCAAAGTGCGAAACTATTCAAGTGTTTCAGTTCCCATTCTTGTACCCCAATCCCAGATAAATCGGCTTCAACATCATCCTTCCATATTTTCCTGAGACGACCTACTAATCTCCTACCATCTGGTGTCTCAAAAAATATTAAGACTGTTTCTTCCTTTGATCTTACCATATGACCTGCAGATCTTATCCGGTTAGCTTTTATATGTCTGACGAAATTTTCAGTACCATACAGGGTCATCAATAATTGATCAATTTAACAGCTATATTAGGACTTCAGCAATTTTAACTAACAGCTATATTAGGACTTCAGATCTATAATAATTATACTATATACAAAATGTTTATACAACCTAGAGACCTCTGTCTTTTCTTTTTACATTCCTCCCTTGCCAGCCTACATACACCTGCACTTTTTATGATTCCATAATTTGTTTCTCTACAGTACTATCAGTACAGCGCTGCCATTGGTTCTTATGGCTTTTGAGATAAAAATCATTTTCCAGTTTTTCTCTCGAATTTTTAGACTGTGCAAGACATCTGAATTTTTTTGTTGATCAATTGGATTGGTCTGAGGGTGCATTGCCCGAAGACTTTGTTTTAATTGATATGCAATTGTGATGGGGAGCATGTGCTATGTCTAAGCATGTCTTCCTTTACAGATCGAATCCAACAGTACTGTACCCTGTTTTTAAACCCGGAGGTGTAAACTCAAAAGACAGATTCACACCCAATAATGTCACTAGAAACTGACCTTCGTGTCACATAAAGAAATGGGTCGTTCCGGTCTGTAGGTTATGGACCCCTAAGTTATACGTCCCTAGTTGCCCTAAATAATAGGCTTTAGAAGTTGACACATTCGGAGTTGGCATAGTTTTTTGCAAGTCGAAGATGATCACAACTTTTCTAGCATTCCTTAGGTCATGGCACTCATCTTTTGCTGTTCTTACGGCTTCCGCCTTAAGCAAGTGTAAGCCTTTTTCTCTCTGAGCTACATCTTTTTCTTCTGCCGAACAGTAATTTATTTTTATCTGAAATTTGTCACATGTGTCTGTATAATTGGTCTTTTGAAACTAAGGTAGAACTGAGTACTTATTAAAAATATTTCTGTAAAAGCTTTCATTTACAGGTTCTTCCTGTTTTTCCTCCTTACAGAAATCACAACAAAGTTTGTACATTATTTTCAAATTATACTTCTGAGGAAGATACCTTCTATTTGGGGTCTTATTTCTAGTGTAGTGGCTTGTGTACCTAGGGATCTTATTAATATGCTCTTTTATGGTTTCATTTGCCCTTTCAGAAATTTTGTTCGAACTCTTCTTAAAAGCACTCTAGTTTATAAGGTAAAACACTGCAGTGTACAATAGAGTATCACTTTAACACAGTGGCGACTCGTGACTTTTTCTGAAGTGTTACCAAAACCAGATGCAAAAAATCTTATTTAAAAAAATGAAGATATGGCTAAATGTATATATACACTCACCGACACAAAATTCCGCCACCCAAAATTTTTTATTAAGTTTGACAATCTATAACTTTATTATTTGTACTTAGATTTTAAAGATTCTTGTCTGTCAATGTATTGATGTATTGATTTCAATTGCTATTATTCCGGTAACAAAACATTTTTGCTTAGATGGCATTATACGGGGGTGAATGTAAGCGTTGTTTTTCTCCTAACTTTAAAAAATTCTGTGGAAAAATTGGAGGGCTGATTTTGTTTCATACTCCTTTTGTATTATCCTGGAGGTATCACTAAGGTCTTGTTTTTTGAATTATCTGAATATCTCTTTTCTTGTAAGAGCTGTAAATAAAAACACTTCTTTGAAGGTTTATTTAATTAAAAATATCAAACGCACTAAAATTAACAAAACAAAACAAATTTAACAACAAAGCAAAACAATTCAATAGCGGTTATGTCCACCTCTTGCAGCAACGACTGCTCGCAATCTGTTTAGCATCTAATAAAGATGTGTTTTCCTTGTCTGGGGAATAGCCCGATATTCCTCTACCAGGGCCATAACTGTACCAAATTTTCTGGAGGCCTAGGATGACGGCAAATAGCTTTTTTTATTGATCCCATAAATGCTCAATATGATTGAGATCTGGGCTGCATACGAGCCATTCTAATCTTATCAATCCAACCTCAATTGTATGAGTCAATCAGTGTTTTTATTTACAAAAAATGGTACAGCTCTTACAAGAACAAAGATATTCGGATAATTCAAAAAACAAAATGTTGGTGATGCCTCCGGGAAAATATGACAGGACTATAAAACAAAATCAGCTATTCCATTTTTCCACAGAATTTTTTAAAATTAGGAGAAAATACAACGCTTCCTTTCACCCCTGTACAATGACATGCAAGCAAAATGTTTTGTTACCGGAATAATACCAAACAATATGAATACATGTACCTACAAACTGGTGTAAGAATCTTGAAAATCGGAGCACAAATAATAAAGTTATAAATGGTCAAACTTAATCAAAAATTTTGGGTGGCGCATGGCGGAATTTTGTACCGGTGAGTGTAGCTTCAATAATATCATTTTGTATATCACTTGAAACTCTCTAAAAAACAGATGTTTCTAGATGTTGACAAAATTTTTGATCTTTTTTTGGCAATTAATGTTAACAATTCCCTGTAATTACCTGGATTGTCAGAGTCGTCGCACTTAAAATGACCACGAAACGCTAGTTCTTGTTTCGCCCAAAAACATACAGTATCTATTATAAGTGTGCTAAGGATATACCTATCTATTTTTTTAACAAACTTATTATGTTTAGCAATATTTGCTTTAAAAGCTTGGTTAAGAAAACTTTTGATTTTTGTTTTGCCAAACTGAATCAAATTGGATGTATACATCTTACATGTAGGTAACGGAGAAATTTCATGTCTCCTTTTTAAAAATCTAACACTATTTAAATCGTGAACCTGGTCCACCCATTTTTCTGTAGAAACCAGAAGACATGGCCAACAATACAGTATATTTTTCTTGCAACCATAATATAACCAAGGATTTTCACTGTACCAACTAAATTTAAAATATCTAACTACTTTTGTTGATTCCTTTTTTAAATTGTTTAAAATAGGTCTTTCATTTTTAATCTCATTTTTTTTCTTCAAAATTATACAAGGAGAATTACTGTTCAAGTAGTTGATCGATTAAGAAGCGACACTCATCCATGGTTAACTGCACGCACACTTTTTATAGGTACTGTCACCAATTTTAAATTTGGTAACAGCACTACTGATACACAGCGCGCTTATGCCGTCGCTTCTTCAAAATTTTCAGTCACTAGCCGGTCCCGAGCGCCAGCGTGGGTATATAACCATTGTAACCAGAAATTAGTCTGGTAACAGAGTATAATAAAGTGCAACTGAGTCACATAAACTCGCCAATATTTTCGTGTTTACGAGTAGTTGGCTATTTACTGAGTTAGGTACTATTACCACATAATATAATAATATATTTCTATTGGTAAAAATATTGGTAAATAGAATTATTCATCGTCATAAAATATTTATTTGCAAGATTTTTAACTGTTACCAATGGTAACAGTGGTTACATGGACGCTTCGCCAGTGCTTTAACAACAAAGTAATATTGCTTTAGAGGAACTATACAACTACCCATCCAAAATGTTAACAAACTCAACTAACAGTCTGACACGGTGGAACAGGGGTATAACACTTGTATATCTTCTCTTCCAAGCCCTACTCATAGTTGGCTTGGAGGTTAAGTAACTTGCCGCTAGAAAGCAGCACCTGTTAGACTTATCGTTTAGATCTCTTTACCTCCAAATAGAATGAAATATTTCCAGTTCAGTGGTGCAGTTATCTCAATATTTACAAAAATGTCACTTATACCTCTTTACTTCTAGGGTCCTCAATTCAGCATTGTGGCGCCTTCTCCACTTTCCTGTCAATTTATCTCATTGAGAGCCAAATATCATTCTGAGAACCGTCCTTTCAAATACCAGAAGCTTATTTATTTCCCGCTAATGTATGCGTAGAGTCCATGTTTCATGTACAGTCTTTTAGATTGTCTTTTTAGCAGCTTAGAGCAGTATTTTCTGAACAAAAAATTATCCTGAAAGTGTACATTTTTTGGTCGGTCTTAAAAAAATGAATTTTCTCGACTTTCCATAGAGCAATTTTCTTCATCAGTTTTGAAGTTATACTTCTTTAGGCGCGATTGAGTGTAAAATTTCATAATACTGCGCGCATGCGCACACAGACAGTATGGCGTTTAGTTGCTAAATCTTTCAAGTTATGTATAAATATATCAGTGCAAGAAAAGGTCTGAAAAGAATATATTAGTGTTTATAATTTTTGTGTCTTTGGATTTGTCTTCCTCAGGAGTAAGATGAGTATTCTTAAAACATTTTATTGTATATTTATTATACTTCACCTTGTCTGTTTGTTACCGAGAATTGTCATTAGGTACGTCCGAACCGATACAGACACAGTCTTCGTAGCGTATTTGGTATAGCATTCGGCCAGAGATCGAGAGGTCTTGAGTTCGAATCCGGAGCAATCCTATACCTTTTTTTATTTTTTTTTTTTTTGAAAGCGGTAAGCACAAAATTAGTTTGGTGTTTAAAAAAAATTTTAAAAAACTGTTTAAAGTATATTTATTTTTAAGAAACCATATAATAGAAGTATAACTTCTTACGTGCGTACAAAGTACACACACATTCTTTTTTTTTTTTAATCGGAAGTAACCCGAATAGAGCCACCCAATTAACGCATTACTAAATGCCAAAGACGCTTTAGTTTTCTTATAATAAGATCATTTAAGATAAGTCTCCATAAAATACGAGTGACATCACTGAAAATTATTATTTCGTACTGCGAGTATCTATTACAAACACAACTATCAAGAGATTTGATTGTACTTCTTATCTACACAAAGTAAACAAACACTACTATCACTGTAGAATCTCCAAAACGAAAAACATGAAAATAAAACGGTTTTCTATCCAGAACAAGAGAAACGTTAAAAGATGAAAAGAAATTAAAAAAAAACAAAAAAGTTTTGTTGTCTGGAAACGACGTCAGTAAATAAGTGAAGTAGGTAAGTGATGTTGAGTGATTAAAAGTTGTGGACTTTTAAAACTGGGAACAGGAGATAGATAACGAGTCTTAGCTGAACGGGTTCTTTACCAAAGTCTATAAAAGTACAGTTCATTGAAAAATAATGTAGAAAGTATTTTTAATCGAGTTTTAATGTAGTATTGTATAAATGTAGTATTGTAAGTCATTAATTTTGTTGACTTTCTAAATATATTTTTTTCTCATCTTAGTGTAGTATAGTAGTACCATACGCCATTATAGAACAAAACTAATGCTACACTATGTTATATATTCGTAATCAGGAAATGCAGGGCTACTCAAAACTATAAAAAAAATACAGGGTGTCCCATTTGAAATATTGAAGATGCATTTTACTGGGCACTTCCTGTATACAAAATTTGGTCTGTTGCTACACTGTTGGACGGTACAGATAAAGTAATACAACTTTTATTTGAAACTTTTTTTTGTATTCCCGAAATTAAGGAAAAGAAGTTGGGGTCAAAATATAATGAGAAACCCTGTACAATGTACTATAAAATGATAAAAATATAAGGGTATATTACTACCCCTACTATATCCTTCCTTTTTTTCAATTATTAAAAAAATGTACTTGAATCGGTACAAGGTGTTGATAAATGTTACTGGTAAAACGGTTCAAGTGCAACTACATATTACTAATAAAAATAATAAAAACCTTATTTTGTAAAAGGTATATGTATTTAAAAATTCCTAAAAAGGGCTGTATCACAACAAAACATTTTCGGAATCAATATTCCATCATCAGTGTTATTGATTCCGAAAACGTTTTGTTGTGATACAGCCCTTTTTAGGGATTTATACATATACCTTTTACAAAATAAGGTTTTTATTTTTTGTGATTTATGGTATACAGCCAGTACAGGAATTTTTTCTTGTGATATATTACTAATCATTTTTGTCCCAGCTGTTATCCACAGTGTAACTACAACTGGCACGTTGCATAATACTTAATTAGTCTTCAAAATTGGTCACAAATCTAATATTTATTTCATCATCATCAGTGGCGTTACAGCTCTTCATGGGCCAAAGCCTTCTTCAGAACAATCCTCCATTCGCCCCTGTCTCTGGCAACTCTTCTCCATGCTCTAATTCCAATAGATTTTAAATCAGTTTCTATGTTGTCTTGGTACCTAAGTCCCGGTCTTTCTCTTGCTCGTTGTCCTATGGGCCCTCTTCGATCAAAAACTTTTCTGACTATGGCATCTTCCTCTCGCCTGATTACATGACCTATCCATCTAAGGCGTGCTACCTTAATGAATTGTACAACGTCAGTTTCTCCAAAATTTCTATACAACTCAAAGTTGTAACGCCTGCGCCACAAACCTTGTTCTTTTATGCCACCATATATTCGTCATATTTATTTACTTGAAATTAATCCTGTATTAACATGTGTTTACACATAACAGAATACTAAAAATAGTTTTGTGGTAAAAATGGTTCAAGCGCACTTAAACCCGTTTATTACTATTTGTTTTTACAGAATACTAAAAATAGTTTTGGGGTGAAACGGTTCAAGCGCACGGTTAAACCTGTTTACTACCAAAGCAAACTGCAATTGTTTTCAGTGAACTAAATGTAATGGCGATAGATGGCGACTGTAGGGCGAAATATGCTTAAATCGTTTTACAACCAAGTTCTAATACCATGTATGCGAATCTGTACTTAAAGAAAAATTTTAAAAAAGTGCACTTAAACCCTTTCACTTCTAACCCCCTCAATTATATTAGTCCTGGTTGCTGGATAATTGTCAAGGCCATAGTCAAAAAAAAAATAATAAGAAGAAAAAGTCAGATTCAAGTTATGTTATTAAAACGTAAACAATTGTATGTAGTAAATAAAATTAATTATTAAAATGCAGTACTGCAAGCAAAATACAATTAATTAAAGGGCCTAGCTGGGTAAGATGATGAAAAGTGCCCCCAACTCGATTCGAATTGCATATAGGTCAATGTTTAGCATATGTAGTCAAATTCGCTTTCTGAAATTTTTAGCCCCCTAGGTGGTCATGTGACCCACCTAGAGCCAAATTGGGGTTTTTTTATCTCAGCCGCATCGGGAACTAGCGAAAAACTTTAAATAAAAATGTTGTAAGATTTAAAAAGTTATGCCCGAAATTTTTTTTTTTATTTTTGGCGGGAAATTTAAATTTTAGAATGATTTTAAAATTTTAAATGAGTATAAAAAAATAACTAAGACATTCGTTTTCACGAAAAAAATTTATAACGTGTATTTTTGCATAATATTTTACCCTGAATTTTTTCAAATTTTTAAAATTGGTGAAACACACCTTTAAAAATAAAAAACCGCATTTTTTGGTTTTTTTTTTTTTCGTTTTTTGATACAATTTTATACATATTTTTCAAAGAAGGTAACACCGTCACTAAAATAGGTAAAAAACTGAAAAATAATTGTGGTTTGTTTAATAAAAATTTTTTGTAATGCCATCCATTTTCAAGATACAGGGCGTTAAAGAAAACAAAATTTTACACATTTTTTACGATTTTGCCGAAACTACTAGCAACATTGTAATACAATTTGGCGAGATTTAAGAGGTAATTGTTATGCATTTTTTGACACACAATTAAGAATTTTATTTTTGTCATTGGCGCGCATAGGGGTAATGATCTGAACTTTTTAAAGAAAAAAGATAGTACGCCACTGACATATTTCAAATTAACAATCGTTTTTGAATTCTTCGTTCAATTTGTGACAAAAAATCTATCTTCCTATTTTTTCATACGATGCGCCATTTTTATTCAAAAAATAAAATATCTTAACCCTTACAAAGTATTCGAACTTCTAGCAGTTTCTACATCTACATAAACTCGTACATCCATTAAGTATAAAAAAGCTCTTATGCCATCTTACATGCATAGAATCGGCTTGGCAGATACTCCCAATTGTACTTGTGGCAAAATCGGAGATTTAACACATGTCATATTAGAATGTCATTTAAACATAAATAACATAAACGACCTTTATAAGGAATTAAAAGATTTAAAATGTTTTTTCCCAATAAACCTAAATACTTTAATATTTACAAATGATATGGAAATTCTTCATCTCATTTATAAACATGTTAAATTATGTAAATACAAGTTGTAAACGTAATATGTAATAAATAGGCATAATTTGTTAATGTGGTTTGAAAAAATTTAAAAAAAAATAATATTAAAAAAACACAAAATAAAATAATAACAAAAAAAAATAATAAACAAAAAAAAGGAAAAAAAAAGGAACAAAAATAAAAAAGAATAGAAAAAAAAAGAAGTAAAAAAAAGTGTTTTGCACAAAATAAAATATATATTAAAAAAAACACACAGTAAAATAATTAAAAAGAAAAACAAAATAAAAAAAAGCTACACAATGTACCGGGTGATCAGTTAAGGGTAGCGAGCGGCCATATCTCATAAGATATTGGTCGTATAGAATTGAGAAAAAAAAAATCATGGTAAAAGTCGCCAAGAGAAATTGCTGGAAATTATTTTCGAGTTTATCAAACGTCCGCTAGAGGGCGTAACAACCAACACAAAGTAGAAAAATGGGATTTTTATAGAATTTTGTCCAATGAAAGTTTATCGATGATATCATTTTCATATTAACAGACCATTTCCCTACATTTTTTGTCTAAAACGTTTTGTTCTATCTATCAAAATAAAGCGGTGGGGGAAGTTCAATTGTTTTTTTAAACAAACCAAGATTTCTTCCGTTTCTTTTGACCGATTTTAGAAAACTTAGGCTCATATGAAAGAGCATAATTTGCACTACAAAACTCTTATTTGGTTTTTAATTTTTGACGTTTTCTGTCGCCGCTAGATGGCGTTAACTGAAATGGTAGCAAATTTTTGAGTTTTTTTCAAAAAAAACAAATGTAATGATATATTAATTTTTATATATTTTAAAAGAGGATAAATTTCTCTATAATTTAATGAAAATAATTTATTATCTACCTTTTTTTGAACCGTTGATATTGACCAAAATATAATTTTATTACATTAAAAAATGGCACGCCACTGTTTTTTATCAAAATAAAAATCAGTTTTGTAATCTCTTATTAGTTGCTAACAAAAAGAACCTCTTGACTTTTTTTCGTTAGACAAACGGTTTTGGATTGAAAAAATAAAATAGGTTTACATACTGATAATTATAAGGTTCAAAATTATTTTTAAATATTACATCTCACAATAATAAAATTATTACCTATTATTTTTATCATTAATAATTATTTAATTAGCGAGAGAATGCATTAGTTCATAATTTATTAATAATAATTATTATTATTTCATAAATTAAATTAAAAATCAAACTTAACTAACATCGCATTTAAGCGAAGCAGGCCATGATCTACGAAACTGAAAATAAAATGAAAGAAAACACCAAATTGTCAATCACGCTGATATTTATTTTGACAGTTCCTGCCATTGACATCTAATTTAATGTTATGTAAAAAGTATTTTTACAACAAATCATGCCTTTTACGAATGAAGAAGCCTTTGATATGTTGAGAATTTATTTTCAATGTTTTGAAAATGCAGCGATTGCTTCTAGGCAGTATGCACTGCGTTATCCCCTCCGTAGACGGCATTCGAGAATGGTTTTTCGTCGTTTAGCCTTACGTTTAAGGCAACATGGCCAAGTGCAACCAACTCCAACTTTGAGAAGAAATCGTAGAGTAAGAAGAGAAGATAACATTATAAATGTGTTGGCTTATATTCATGCAGACCCCCATTTAAGCATAAGAGAGATCTCCAGATATTTAGGAATATCCTATGGCTCAGTGCAAAAAATATTAATGGATTTTAAAATGCATCCGTATCACGTCGTGATTCATCAATCCTTAAAAGAGACTGACTTTGAACGTAGGCTCGATTACAGCTACTGGCTTAGAGACTTCATTAGGGAAAACCGTCTTATTTTGTCACAAATATTATGGACAGATGAAGCATCGTTTAGCAGTAATGGCAAGGTAAATCTGCATAACATGCATTACTGGTCGGACACTAATCCACACTGGTTACGTGAAGATTATCAGCAGGGTCGATGGAGCGTTAACGTCTGGTGCGGTGTTATTAATGGTACTATTATCGGTCCGCACATATTTAATGGCAATCTAACCGGTGACATGTATTTGAACTTTTTATTGAACGATTTACCAGGACTCTTAGAAAACGTGCCTTTAGAAGTAAGAAGAAACATGTGGTTTCAACAAGACGGATGCCCGGCACATTATTCTCGAAATGTGCAAGATTTTATGAACAGGCATTTTCCTAACCGTTGGATTGGTAGAGTGGTAGAGGCAGCCTATTTTTCTGGCCACCACGCAGTGGCGGCTCGTGACATCTGCTATAGGGTGTGCTGCATGAACCACGGCCAATATAAAATAATAGAAATAGAATAACATACGAAAACAAAAACAATAAAATTAGCTTTAATACTAATTAATAGTAACTAATAACGACATGCTATAAAAATCTGATTAACTTACATTTATTGCATTTTTCTAAATTGGAAATTAATACGGCGGTCCTTTTTTGTCGCAAACTTTTCGATTACTTTATCGTTAAAGTTCGGTATTGAAGCGATGAACTTTTTTTCTATCGAGAGTGTGGAAAGGGCTGTTAATCTGTCTTCGCGCATTGAATTTCTTAAAAATGTTTTGATCCGTTTTAAAGTTGAAAAACTACGTTCAGCTTCTGCTGTGGTCATTGGCGTAGTCACCAGAATTTGTATCAACTTTTTGGTTTCTGTTAATGTGTCCTCTAAATTATTAGAAATTATAAATTTTAGTAAAGGCACTGCACCTTTTAATGTTCTACACTCGATATTGGAATACAAAACTGACAGTTCTGTTCGCAAACGGTTTTTATCAAAGAAGTTATAAGCTGTACAAGTTAAATCCAATTCATTTTCAGGAAACTTATTATTATATTTTTCGAAATGTTCTGAAGATAAAAGTGTTGCGGCAACTAGATGATTTGTATATGCAAACCGTTCTTTTGCATTGTTTATAATAACATCACAAACTTCTAGACAGGCAATACGGTGATCCTGTTGGCTGTTATTTGGGCGTTTCCTTTTTTGGACACTAGGCGCCGCATTTAAATTTGAAGCTTGATGTATGATAGGGTCTATTTTATTTCGGACATTGTTAATACTTTGCTCAAAAACATGTATAGCTTTCTGTGCTTCGGTTGGGTCCATGTTCTTTTTTTGAAGATTATTGTACAAAACGTCAACATGTGGCATAATATAATGAAAAACAGTCAGCCAGAAAGTAAAATTTTGATCTTCCAGAATACGTCTAAGTCCTCTTGCTTCCTTGGAAGTAATAGCATTTGACTCTTCTTCTAGTTGCTCCATACACTCAATAATAAAGTCTCTATATTCGTAAACGACATTTACTGTACGAATATTGAAATTCCAGCGTGTAGGGATTGAACGATGAATATTTTTTCCAACTATTTGATTTAAGACAGCTATTCTTTGAGGTGAATGACTAAAAAATCCAGGTATATCATGTAAATCTCCAAAAAATACGCGTACTTGGGAATTAATAGAACATGCTCTTGACATTATTAGATTCAATTGATGGGCGTAACAGTGCACAAAATGAGCAGTTTCATATTTTCTCTTAATTATTGTTTGCACTCCGCCATGTATCCCACTCATAACAGCTGCTCCGTCATAACTTTGTGCAATGAGCTTATTTTTGTTATTCTTTAATATTGGGTCTAAAACATTCAAAATTGTGTTAGCTAAGGTTTCAGCATCATGTTTTTCTGGAAGCAAAAAAGTCCAAAACCTTTCAACTGGAGCACCGTTTTTTACATAACGAAAAACAATGACCATTTGAAATTTCATAGAAACATCCGTTGTCTCATCAGCTATCACTGCTAAAAATGGGGCTTCATTGATTTCGTTTAAAATCTCCTCAGCGTATACTTCTAGCATGCAATCCAAAATATCATTTTGTATTGTTTTTGAGGTACCTTTGAAAATTGTCGCATTTGTAAGGTGTTCACTAAGTGTTTTATCAAGTTCAGCAGAAAAATTCACTAAACCACGAAAAATTCCAGGGTTATCTGATGTTTCAGATTCATCGTGTCCTCGTAAGGCGAGCTCAAAAGCCCCACAGAATTTTATACAGTCAATTATTTTTGACAAAACATACCTGTTTTTCGTCACCTCTTCATTGTGTTTTTGTATATTTATCCAATAAGCAGAGTCAAGTTGGGCCTGTATATTAAGTTTCCCAAATAATGCAAATCGCATTTCATTGTTCATATGAGTTTGCGTGTTTTCATGCTTCTTTATTTTTTCACTTAAATGCACTAGATCCCGCACTCCTGTCTCGCGCCACAATTTTTCCTCTTTATCTGCGCCGAATAATGCACACGGAAAACAGAAAAAAGCATTTTTTTCGGAACATCCACAAATCCACTGATTTCGTAGATACATGTCTTTATTAAATTTACGCGTATATGTTTTTCCACGGCTTTTACCGGACACTTCAATATTAAGATCAGGCATAGGACGGCCACGTTCTTTTATAATCAACTGTTGTTGATAGTGAAGTTTTTGAAATTTATTTACACCTAATTTAAATTGAAACTCCATTGTTTTAAACACGCTCGAACAAAACAAATTAAACAAAATTGTAACCTAAGAATTTCTAAACACGGCACAGATGCAACGGTCACGAATAACTGTCGTGAATTGCAGCTCGCAAACACCGAGGCCGTTAATCAGCCGATTGCCGAAGCACATCGGCTAAGATCGCCGTTTGCCTAATAAATGCATTTTACCGCTGCCAGTGTTTCGGTTGTTATCGACGCGGCTTCACTGGAGCAGCAAATACGTAAAAAGATTGCTTCACTGGAGCACCAAATACGTAAAAAAATTATACGGTTTCACTAGAGGAGTAAATACGTAAAAAAAATAATATTAATCATCGTTGTTGGTGAATTATTATTAACAGTTGATGTTTAATATGATAATATGGCAGATTTGAAATAAAACTATATTAATTATTCTTTAATAATTAAGATTTGCTATGGTTGTTTGGTAGTTCTGCAGCTCAGCAGCACATAAAGAAAAGCCGCCACTGCCACCACGGTCCCCTGATTTAACCTGCCTTGATTTTTATCTATGGGGCCGAATAAAGGATTTAGTGTATAAAACTCGACCAACTACTCGAGAAGACATGATAGTCCGAATTCAAAACGCGATAAATATTATACCAAGAGCGGAAATTGAGGCAGCTGTCAACTCCACCCAGAAGAGATTGGACCAGTGCATTCAAAATAACGGACAACATTTTGAACATTTACGACAAAATTATTAATTTAGTTTTAACGTTTATTTTTAAAGTTCTGTGTTCTTGTTTTTAGTGTTACTGCTCTTGCTGTTGTTGGACAGTTTTATTAAGATTTTTTTCCAAATATGTAAATTAGTATGTTTCGAGATATGGGCGCCCCATGTAAACATATCTTATTTTTTCAATCCAAAACCGTTTGTCTAACGAAAAAAAGTCAAGAGGTTCTTTTTGTTAGCAACTCATAAGAGATTATGAAACTGATTTTTATTTTGATAAAAAACAGTGGCGTGACATTTTTTAATGTAATAAAATTATATTTTGGTCAATATCAACGGTTCAAAAAAAGGTAGATAATAAATTATTTTCATTAAATTATAGAGAAATTTATCCTCTTTTAAAATATATAAAAATTAATATATCATTACATTTGTTTTTTTTTTTAAAGCTCAAAAATTTGCTACCATTTCAGTTAACGCCATCTAGCGGCGACAGCAAACGTCAAAAATTAAAAACCAAATAAGCGTTTTGTAGTGCAAATTATGCTCTTTTATATGAGCCTAAGTTTGCTAAAATCGGTCAAAAGAAACGGAAGAAATCTTGGTTTGTTTAAAAAAACAATTGAACTTCTCCCACCGCTTTATTTTGATAGATAGAACAAAACGTTTTAGACAAAAAATGTAGGGAAATGGTCTGTTAATATGAAAATGATATCATCGATAAACTTTCATTAGACAAAATTCTATGAAAATCGCATTTTTCTACTATGTGTTGGTTGTTACGCCCTCTAGCGGACGTTTGACAAACTCGAAAATAATTTCCAGCAATTTCTCTTGGCGACTTTTATCATGATTTTTTTTTCTCAATTCTATACGACCAATATCTTATGAGATATGGCCGCTCGCTACCCTTAACTGATCACCCGGTACCAATGTATCTATAAAAATAAAATTGTAGAATGTACTTATGTTATAAGAAATTTATGACTATGAATCTGCAATCAATCAGAAACAAGTCTGGCTAATTGGCTCTGCCAAAGCCATACTAAAAAAAAAAAGTATAAAAACTAATTCGAATACTTTGGAAGCGTTAAGATATTTTATTTTTTACAGCAAAACGGCGCGTCGTATGAAAAAATGAGAAGATAGTTTTTTATCGCAAATTGAACGAGGAATTCAAAAATGATTGTTAATTTGAAATATGTCAGTGGCGTACTATCTTTTTTTCTTTGAAAATTTCGGACCATTACCCCTAGGCGCGCCAATGATGAATATCAAATCCTTAATTGTATGTCAAAACATGCACAATAACTACCTCTTAAAACTTGCCAAATTTTATTACAATGTTGCCAGTAGTTTCGGCAAAATCGTAAAAAATGTGTAAAATTTTGTTTTCTTCAACGCCCTGTATCTTGAAAATGGATGGCGCTACAAAAAATTTTTATTAAGCAAACCCCAATTATTTTTCAGTATTTTACCTTTTCTAGTGACGGTCTTACCTTCTTTGAAAAATATGTATAAAATTGTATCAAAAAACGAAAAAAAAACCGAAAACATGCGGTTTTTTATTTTTAAAGGTGCGTTTCACCAATTTTAAAAATTTGAAAAAATTCAGGGTGAAACACTATGCAAAAATACACGTTATATATTTTTTTCGTGAAAATGAATGTCTTAGTTATTTTTTATACTCATTTAAAATTTTAAAATCGTTCTAAAATTTCAATTTTCCGCCAAAAAAATTAAAAAAAAATTTTTTCGGACATAACTTTTTAAATCTTACAACTTTTTTATTTAAAGTTTTTCGCTAGTTCTCGATGCGGCTGAGATAAAAAATAAAAACATAAAAACCCTAATTAGGCTCTAGGTGGGTCACATGACCACCTAGGGGGCTAAAAATTTCAGAAAGTGAATTTCACTACATATGCTAAACGGTGACCTGTATGGAATTCGAATCGAGTTGGGGGCACTTTTCATCATCTTACCCGGCTAGGCCCTTTACCTTTATACAGAGAGAGTCTATAATTTTTTTTTTTATTAACCCCACATTTATTACAATCTATCTATACAATCTAAACCTAAATGTTTAGGTAGATAACAGACAATAAGTAATAGGACTGACAATAATTAGGAATGACATGTAGGGAGGCATCCAGTGATGCACTCCTTTTTTAAAACTTAGCCTACAACACTGACTATTTCTAACATAAACTTATACACATTAATTTAGTACCTATTGTTCACTTAACTCTAACGGAACTTTTCGTTTTAACCTACGAACAGTACGCGGTTTATTCACTAAATTTTTTGCTAACACGTTTGGATGCATTTTAAGTTTTTCTGTATGTTTTTTCGCGCACTTTTTGATGTCATCTTTGACGTATGGTAGTCCGGCGTCCCGATGGATGGCTTCATTGGTTATGAACCATGGAACTCCTAGTATTGATCTCAATATTTTGGACTGAAATCTTTGTATGATTTCAATGTTGGAATGTGCGGCGGTTCCCCATAATTCTATCCCATAAGTCCACACTGGTTTTAGGATGGATTTGTAGATTAATATTTTATTTTCAGTTGATAGTTTTGATTTTTTGCCCAACAGCCAATATATGGTTGTTAACTTATGACCCAGTTGTTTTCGCTTAGTAAATATATGCTTCCTCCAGTTTAATCTTCTGTCCAAGTACATACCTAGATATTTGACTTCATCCCCTTATGGGATTCCTTTACCGTTTATAATTACCTATACCAATTAAGTATACAGCCGGACATGTTTCCCTACGCGTGGTAAATGTTAGGTGTAGCGATTTGTTTTCATTAAGAATGTTGTTTTATAAACCCAAATTGGTGTGGTGGTATTAGTTTTTTGTTTTCTAGTATAGGCATTAGCTTAGTAAGTGTCAGCTTTTCAAAAACTTTGGATACCACGGGTAGAAGACTAATAGGACGGTAGGACTGTCCATTTTCTGGTTCTTTTCCTGGCTTTAGTATCATTGTTATTTGTGCTAGTTTCCACTGTGATGGGAAATGACCTAGTCTCATTATAGAGTTAAATAACTGTGTCAGAAATTGGAAGCCTTTCTCTGGGAGTTGCTGAAGAGTTTTTCCGGTAATCAGGTCGTATCCTGGAGCCTTTTTTGGATCGATGTTGTGTTGTATAATATTTTTTACCTCATTTTTTGTGAATCTTTTTTCAGGAAGTTCTAGTTGATAAGGTTTTGTGAGTATCGAAATAATTTCTTCTTCAGTTTGTAGTGAGTAATTTCCCTCATTTGGTGTAAAGACTTTTTTAAGGTGTGTCGCAAATGTTTCGGCCTTTTCTAGAGGACTTCTCGCCCATTGTCCTGTTTGTGTTCTTAGTGGTGGGACTGTATAGTTCTGCCTTCGTAGAGTCCTTGTAGCCTTCCATAACGAGTAGTCAGTAGCTTGAGTTGCATCTAGTTTTTGTATGTATTCCTGAAAGCTTGCATTTTTTCTGCTATTATCAATTTTTTAGGTCTGTTTGTGCTTTATTGAGGTTTGTTTTACTTTGAGGTGATCTTGATAATTGCCATTGTTTTCTGAGTCTTCTTTTTTTTTTAGAAAGTGAATTTCACTACATATGCTAAACGGTGATCTGTATGGAATTCGAATCGAGTTAAGGGGACTTTTCATCATCTTACCCGGCTAGGCCCTTTACCTTTATACAAAGAGAGTCTGTAATTTGGAATGAATTCAATATCTCAAATACTAATTGTTTTTTTGAAAAATGCTCAGACCCGTCGATTAGTATTTCAAATTGTCCTTTTTGACATACAATAATAATGTATACAGGGTGTCCCAATTTAGAGATATGACGTCATCGTTGATTTTCTTATATGGCAACACTGTCATTTTAATAGCCATTTTGATAGGGTGTGTAAAGTTATACACAACTGCAAAATATCAAATTTTTATTCTCTACCATTTACAAGATAATAGAAAATAACAAAGTTATGTCTGTAATTTGGAATAAATTCAATAATTAAAATACTAATTGTTTTTTTGAAAAATGCTCAGACCCATCGATTAGTATTTTAAATTGTCATTTTTGACATACAATAATAATGTATACAGGTTGTCCCAATTTAGAGATATGACGTCATCGTTGATTTTCTTAAATGGCAACACTGTTATTTTGATAGCTATTTTGATAAGGTGTGTAAAGTAATACAACTGCAAAATTTCAAATTTTTATTCCCTACCATTAACAAGATAATAAAAAATAACAAAGTTTTGAAAAACAAGTAATCAAATAATAATTGAATTTAATTACAGTAGAACCCCGTAAATCCGAACCCCGCGAATCCGAACTTTCGGCAAATCCGAACCAACGGAAAGTGAAAAAAATTTAAAAATTCAAGACAAAAACTTAAAAACATGTTTATTATACAGAGTAAAGCCAGAAAATTGGACAATGTAGGATTACTAGGACTTTGACATTTAAAATTTCTTAAAAATAAATATTATACTTTAATATATAGGTTCATAAAATATTTATAAAGGTTAAACACAAACTTACTTTGGTTCTCCCTTAGTCAACTTGAGTCCAAAAATATTGTCCACATTCTTGCGAGAACGCATCCGAACTTTTTGGAATCCGAACAGGCTGTCCCCCCAATTAGTTCGGATTTGCGGGGTTCTACTGTATTTCAATTAAGCAAATGCCAAAACGTTGTCCATTGACAATTTGACAATAATTGAGGGAAACGAGTATTTGTTTAATTGAAATAATTATTAAATTCAATTTTTATTTGATTACTTGTTTTTCATAACTTTGTTATTTTTTATTATTTTGTAAATGGTAGGAAAAAAATTTGGCAGTTGTGTATATCTTTACATACCCTATCCAAATAGCTATCAAAATGACAGTGTTGGCATTTAAGAAAATCAACAATGACGTCATATCTCTAAATTGGGACACCCTGTATACATTATTATTGTATGTCAAAAATGACAATTTGAAATACTAATCGACGGGTCTGAACATTTTTCAAAAAAACAATTAGTATTTTAATTATTGAATTTATTCCAAATTACAGACATAACTTTATTATTTTCTATTATCTTGTAAATGGTAGAGAATAAAAATTTGATATTTTGCAGTTGTGTATAACTTTACACACCCTATCAAAATAGCTATCAAAATGACAGTGTTGCTATTTAAGAAAATCAACGATGACGTCATATCTCTAAATTGGGACACCCTGTATACATTATTATTGTATGTCGAAAAGGACAATATGAAATACTAATCGACAGGTCTGGGAATTTTTCAAAAAAACAATTAGTATTTGAGGTATTGAATTTATTCCAAATTACAGACTCTCTCTGTATAATAATTTCATATCATATCAATATTGTGGAGCGATATATACAGTGCGTTCATAAAGTAACGCATAAATTCGTTATTTCGTAAACCGGCGACTTTAAGGAAAAATCCCGAAATAGGTCGATTTTTATTTTTAAATCACGATTTTTTGGCATATACAGCGTGTCTACTTAAGTTGGAAACATATGGGAAACTTTTTTGTTATTAATTTTACGAAAAAAAGTTATTCTTTATAAAAAGTTCTGCATGCTCTAAAACCTAAGATTCAATAATCAGATATCAAATTTTGTCAATATCATACGAGGTATGTCAAAAAATATAAACTTCGTTCAAGAGTAAAGTACCTTTATTTCTGTCAATATCGAGAATTCTTATTATGAAAAGTTGTTTGGAAATAAAAACTAAGATCAAATATGCAATTACATGCTTCTAATCGAAAAAAAAATATTTTTCAAATTTTTCTTAAATTTATTGATACTTTATACGTTTTTATTTATTACACATACGATATCTCTTTTATTATTACTTTTACGAAAAAAAGGTATTCTTTATAAAAAGCTCTGTATGTCCTAAGACCGAAGATATCACATTTTATTAATTTTATACGAGGTATGTCAAAAAATATGAATTTCACTCAAGAGTAAAGTACCTTTATTTTTCACAATATTGAAAATGGTTATTAAAAAAGTTGTTTAAAATTAAAAACTATGTTTCAATATGCAATTACATCCTTCTAATTGAAATATTGTGAAATATAAAGGTACTATAATCTTGAGCGAATTTCATATTTTTGACACACCTCGTATAAAATTAATAAAAGTTGATATATTGTGTCTTATAAGTTGTGTCTTAAATTTTAGACCATGCAGAGCTTTTTATGAAGAATAACTTTTTTTCGTAAAATGAATAATAAAAGAGTTAATAATTAAAACGATGTTGGGTACCTATCCATAAATTTGAGAAAAATTTTTTATTTTTTTTTTTCAATTAGAAGCATGTAATGGCATATTTGATCTTAGTTTTTAATTCCAAACAACTTTTTATCATAAGATTTTTCGATATTGAGAGAAATAAAGGTACTTTACCCTTGATCGAAATTCATATTTTTTGACATACCTCGTATAATATTGAGAAAATTTTATATCTGATGATTGAATCTTAGGTTTTGGGGCATGCAGAACTTTTTATAAAGAATAACTTTTTTTCGTAAAATTAATAATAAAAAAGTTTCCCATATGTTTCCAACTTAAGTAGACACGCTGATATCATGATAGTGACGTCATCCATCTGGGCGTGATGACGTAATCGATTTTTTTTAAATGGGAACAGGGGTCATGTGATAGCTCATTTGAAAGGGTATTCAATTCTCTATCATATCATATAAACATTAACATAACTATTTATACAGGGTGTTCAAAAAACATTTTTTTAATTAAAATAAGTGAGACAAAAAGAAGAATACATGTAATTTATTTTAATTCAAAATGCATTTTACTACTGTCAGTAAAGAGAAAAAAAAATTATTTGACAAATAAACATTGATTTCGTTTAAACGAAATGTTCAAACTGCCAAGAGATAGGTGGGTGGCAGCTTTAACATTGAATTTAAGCGAAAAACAATATTTATTTGTCAAATAAACATTTATTTCCTGTTTTCTGACAACAGTAAAACGTATTTTGAATTAAATAAATTACATACATTCTTCATTTTGTCTTAATTATTTTAATTAAAAAATGTTTTTTTGAACACCCTGTATAAACAAATATGTTAATGTTTATATTAGTGAATAGAGAATTGAATACCCTTTCAAATGAGCTACCACATGACCCCTATTCTCATCTAAAAAAAAACATCGATTACGTCATCATGCCCAAATGGATGACGTCACTAGTATGATATATATGCCAAAAAATCGGAATTTAAAAATAAAAATCGACCTTTTTCGGGATTTTTCGTTAATGTCGCCGGTTTACGAAATAATGAATTTATGCGTTACTTTATGGACGCACTGTAATTTTTCTTCTACAATAACAGCAGTAGGTATGAAATATACGTCAATTTGACAATTTCAATTGGCAATATGAATTATTTAAGAAAGTTGCAATATTTCTCCGCTATTAGCGCACGATCGTTTCTCGTATCCCCTCAAAGTACTTGTACACCTCGAATAGCATTCGGCTTACCACATATCGCACCCTCAGTAATATAGAGGCACAATTCAAAAAAGTAGATTTTTGGGAAATCGCGTTTAAAGATTCTGCGGTTTCCAAAATTATACCTATTTTTTCAAACATGCTGATTATTTCAGTTGTAAATGTGAAATTTGGCAGATTTGTTATTTGAAAATTGTACTATAAATAGCGGTGAGAAAAAAAATTAATATAAATAAATTCCATTAATTACATGTAATTGAAAAAAATACTTTCAAGTTAGTCCCATATAGTACAAAAAAAAAACAACAGAAATAACTGTTTAAGTTTGGTCCCTTATATTATTAATGTCCTGTCAGTTTATGCAAAATAACGATCTATTATGAATTAGTTAGACCCATTTATTTACTATATTTTGCATAATATAACGGCTCAACTAAAAACTATTCTATATAATACAGAATGTTAAAACACAAACTAACCAGGATTTTCGCCATAGAAAGACATGTTACTGATTGCTCCCTTGTAGCAGCAAAAAACCAGAGAGAGGCATAATAATATTTACCCAACCATTCATGTTCTTTTTCTCCCTCTGTCAATGCTAACCGGTAGAGAATTTCATTTTGTGTCCATATCATTCAAAATCACAATTAACACAAATTTTGAGTTGAGCCCTTATAGTACCAAGGGTGCGATATGCTACATTCTTTGAGATTATAAAAAAATAAAAATATGAACCGAACGCAACTACAGGGTGATTGATTAGTGTGATAAAGCTCAGTAGATCCGCTATTACTAGATAGCAATAAAAGTTAATGACAAAAATTGTAGCCAACTTTGAGCTTCACATTTCAAAATGAATTAGAATTTTACAGGATGTTCGATAACAGTGGCAGACCAACTTGTTTCTTTAAATGGAACACCCTCTATTTTATTTTATATTCGAAATCCTGTTAATTTCTCCATCATAAAAATATAAAGGTTTGTTATGTTATACACGGTTATACAGAGTATTTACAAAGTTATAACCAATTTTATATGAAAATCGTAACAACTACAAAACGAGACAACTAAAAAACAATGCTTCAGAATGAAATAACTCCAAAAGACTTATCAAGAACTGACAGAATAAGGTTTGAACTTGAATTTAGGTAATTCGTAATTTCAAAAATGATATTTTATACTTATATGTTTTTGAGCCCTGAAAATCGTCATCTTTCGTTATGTTATTTTTTCAGTTTTAAATGGTGTACAACTTTAGAGAAAAATTACAAAACACTTTTTTTGTTTACAATGATCTAAAAAATCTGAAATATCTGCCCGGGTCGAAAAATTTTTTTTATTTATAAAAAAATGTCATTTTTAATTATTAATTAATTATAGTTAGAACAAGATCGTATCCCGAATAAAGTACGTGAATCCTAGTGGCGGGATACGGACAACAATACATTGGCTTATAGGGCAGTCCTTACAGTAGGGATCCTGGCCTATACAGAAAAATGCAGGCGGGTGTGGGGTAATACTGCACTTTGGTTGCATTGGTGGTGTATTGGCTAAACGTGCAGGGCAGGATATGGTGCTGATAGAAAAGGCATTCAGGCATCAAATATCCAAAAATCTTTTCAGGCCATAATAATGAAAAGACCTTCTCCAAACGCAATAAAAACTTATACTGAAATGATGGCATCTCCTGAGGTAAAATGTTCCGGAAGTAAAATGAGCCTCCGTTCGGATCTCCGGGTGAGGACTATCTCAGGGGGAACACCATTACAGGTTAGAAAAATCAGGATAGGGTCTTGGAATCTTGGTAGTCTTACAGGTAAGAGTCTGGAGTTAGTGGATGCGCTCAAACGAAGAAGAGTTCAAATTGCTTGTATTCAAGAAACTAGGTGGAAAGGACAAAGGGCGAAAGAACTAGGTGATGGATATAAATTGTGGTATGTAGGGAGTAGTAACACTACAAATGGAGTTGGTATAATTGCTGATAGTGAAATGAAACATAACGTAGTAGAAGTTGTAAGAACGAGTGATAGAATGATCGTCAGTGAAATTTGTAATTGATAAAGAGGTATTGAATGTTGTGTGTGTATGCTCCTCAAACAGGTCTGGGTGAGAATGAAAGAAGAGCATTCTATGACCAATTAGGAGACGTACTGAGTGATATTCCAGCAGAGGAGAAAGTTATAATAGGAGGTGATTTCAATGCACATGTGGGCTAAGCCAAGACAGGATATACAATACATGGGGGATTGGGCTTTGGAACTAGAAATGAAGCTGGAGATGACATGCTAGAATTAGCAACAGCATTGGATATGGCGATTGTTAACACATTCTTTAAAAAGAGAGAAACTCAACTTATTACCTACAAAAGTGGACAACATCAATCCCAAATAGACTACTTCATGATAAGGAAAGAAGACATACGTGAATGCAAGGACTGCAAGGTAATAGTTAGTGAGACAGTAAGCCAACAACATAAGCTACTTGTTCTGGACATCGAAGTAAAAAGCGAAACTAAACAAAAATATCGGAGAGGACCACAAAAAATCAAGTGATGGATGCTAAAAGATGAGAAGGAAGGTCTATTCAGGGAAACAATAGTAGAAAAAATATGTTGGAACATGAAAGGAAGCCCTAACCCAATTTGGAGAAAAATGGCCAATATTATTAGAGAGACGGCTATTGAAAAACTTGGGAAAACGTCAGGAAAGAAGTTTGAGGATAAAGAGACTTGGTGGTGGTCAAATGAAGTACAAGGAAAAAACTTGATACCAGGGAAGGCGAAGCAAAGATATATAAAATAGCCAAACAGAGAGCAAAGAAAGCAAGAGATTTTAATCAGATTAGATGTATCCGAGATGAAAATAATAAAATACTAATTCACGAAAAGGATGTCAAAAAGAGATGGAGAAAGTATTTTGACAGTTTATTAAATGAAGAATTTTACAGACAGCGTGTGGAGTTAAAGGAGACAGTAACAGCAATTGTTACCAGAATAACAAACGAGGAAGTGGCTCAAGCGCTTCAAAAAAAAAAAAAGAAAGGAAAAGCAGTCGGACCAGATGATATTCCTGGGGAAGTATGGAGAGCATTGGGAGCGACAGGAATAACTTGGCTAGCAGGTCTATTTAATAAAATTATGGAAGTTGGACAAATGCCAGACGAATGGAGAAGCAGTATATTAGTACCTGTCTACAAAAACAAGGGAGACTTGCAACAATGCACAAACTACAGGGCTATAAAACTACTTAGCCACACCATGAAAATATGGGAGAGAGTAATTGATAGACAGATACGTGAAGAAACCGAAATATCCGATAATCAATTTGGCTTTATGCAGGGCAGATCAACAACAGATGCAATTTTCATTGTAAGGCAACTGATGGAAAAATACAGGAATAAAGAGACCAACGCTCATATGGTATTTATTGATCTTGAGAAAGCATATGATAGAGTTCCTCGAGATTCTGTGGTGGGCACTCAATAAAAAAGGAGTCCCTGGCGAATATGTAAAGATTGTGAGAGATATGTATGAGGGAGTAACGACTAAGGTAACTGAATACAATATGCCCATGTTAAGGGAATTTTTGGATTTATTGCTACAAAAATATATTTTTCATATATTTTTTAACACTATACCAATGTTTAGGTGTTTTAACATCGCTAGTTCTTGTATTGTTTTGCAATTATTTTTTTTTCATATCGAAATTTTTTTTTAAAAAAAACCCCTCAATCTGGGCATATTCCCAACCCTTGAAGGTAATATGCCCAGTCGAGTGAAGGTAATATGCGCGTACCTAAAACACTAAAAGATATGGAAATAAATATTAAATTAAATCATATACTTACAAAATCTTATATTTATTGACACTATAAAAAACATGTAACCAAACAAAGATATTAAACAACCCTTTTTGTAAAAACTAAAATGTCAAAATAAACAATTTTTAACTAAAATAACTTAAAATTAAGGAACATTATTGTGGGGTCCAGTACAATCAGGACAGGTAAAGGATTCTTTATCGAATTTTGTCAGCCCTACACATTCTTCATGAACGTACTGTACACATATAAAGCATAGTCGCATGTCTTTTATTTCAGCTTTGTCGCAAATTTTGCAAAACCATTTCGCTACGTCTTCTGATTTTTTGTTTTTCTTTACCAAAGAACCCGGTAGAGTTTGTTTCGTGCCTTTATTTATATCTGTTCGTGGACCTGTGCTAGTGGTAGAAAATACATTTTTTTTTACCACTATAGCTCTGCTATTTATTGCCTTCTTTCTATTTTGTGTATTTTTTTTCTCAATTTTTGCCGGAGTCTCAAGCATATCCGTAAACGATGTGTCCAAAGTTTTGCCCTGGCAAGTTTTTATTTCTTCAATATTACTTTTTTCTTCACGAAGATTGTTATTCTCTTTGTTATGAACCACCAAATCATTTTTTTCAGAATTCATAAGGAAAGTTTCCTTTTTTTTATGAAACGGATTTATTGCCAGTTCAACTTCTTCGCCGCTGTCTTCTGATTCCGAAGTATAACTGCCAGAACTCTCACTTGATGAAGTTTGTGTTTTAGACTTCTTTTTCATGTGAATTTGCGTCTTTTGGTATTGTGGCAAACAGTTTTGTTGGGAAGAGCTTTTTGAATAGCTTGCAGTAGGTGGTGGAGTTTTCTGGCGCAGATTAATGGGTCCGCTATCATTATCACTTGATGATGTTTCAGTTCTAGGTTTCTTTTTTTTGTAATCTTGGGTCTTTTGATATTTTGGTACACTTTTTTGTTGAGAGGAGTTATATGAACAGCCTGGAGTAGGAGAAGGTATTTTCTGGCTTACATTAATGGGTTCGCTATCACTATCACTTGATGATGTTTCAGTTCTAGGTTTCTTTTTTTTGTAATCTTGGGTCTTTTGATATTTTGGTACACTTTTTTGTTGAGAGGAGTTATATGAACAGCCTGGAGTAGGAGATGGTGTTTTCTGGCGTACATTAATGGGAGTGGGATCAATGTTCTCAATTTCTGATAAAATACTTGGGACAAAAGCAACTTCAGGTATAGCATCGGGGTTATAAGGAAATATTCCTGTTGCAGAGAAGCCAGATTTAATGTTAGAAGGTGTCAATGCCTTGTCCCACACTATCGAAAATATTTCCCCAAATCGCTGCTTTGTTAAAGTACGTTCTTTGTATTTGGTCCAATACAACAACACTTGTTCGTCCCAGTGGTGTTCAAAGGAACGAAACACAGCTTTGTCCATCGGCTGGAGCTCATGAGTTGTGTTGCTAGGCAAACACAGAAGGGTTATTTGATATTTCTCGGCAGCTTCGACAATTGAAATGTCTAAGTGACATGAGGCTCCATCAAATATTAAAAGACACTTTCCCTCCAATTTATATTTTGCCAAATGCTCCAACCAAATAATGAAGGTTTCCACATTCATACTGCCTTTAGGGGTCATCAACGCCAACGTGCCATGAGGCAAATTATCTTTCCATTCGGGCTTCATGCGCCGTCCTTTAAACAAAACGGCAGGAGGAATGGTGGTGCCATTGGCGTTAGCACAGCTAACAACAGTTATATTTTCCCCATGTTCCGGAGCAACCAAATGTACGCGTTTCGCGCCTTTCTTTGCTAGAACGGTCTGTTGATGATGCAGACTGAGTCTGCAGCCTTTCTCGTCCACATTGTAAATTCTTTCAGGTTTGTCGATTAAATCTAATTCTTGAAGTACACCCCTTAATTTGTCAAAATAGTCTTTTACTATGAACTTGTTCAATTTTTGCGCCCGAGCAGGATTCATGTTTTGTGCTTTCCTTATCGATATTTCAGGGTGTCTTTGCAAAAATCCTTTTAACCAATAACGTCCAGCCATTTTGGTTCCTTGTGAAAAAAAGTGTGGCAAATTGTTTTGTTCGCAATAAGTAAACACACATTTTTTCAAAGTTTTATTGCTAAGGGGATACCCAACTTCTGCCAATCTAACAATTCGTCGAGACAATTCATTTTCTTGATCTGTATTCAAAATAGTCTTTCTCCCCATTTTTGCCTTTTTGGTACTATTTTTTTCTACATAGCGTTTCAAAGTGCGTCTAGAAATATTATACCTTTGACTTGCCGCATTGTATGACATTCCATTCATTACTGCTGCAATTGCGGATTCTAGCTGTTGATTGCTCCATTGCGACCGTATCCCCTTATTTCTGACACGAGGCATGTTATCTAAAACAAAAAAAATCAATAAATTAACTGTTACAATAAGCTGGCAATATGCCCACTTGAGCAAATTGTCAGCATACACTATGGGCATATTGTTAGCACATGATGATTAATACATTTTCATAAATTATAAAAACATTTTGAATAATATTATATTTGATTTTTACTTACATTTTAAGTACTCTATGGCAGACTAAAATCACTTAATGTCGTAGACAAATTAAAACGTTTAGGTGCAAAACAGAGGTGAAAACTGACGTCAATTTTTATAAACACGCTCTTAAAAACCACGTACAACTTGACTGCACCACGGCAAGCTCACAACTAACCTTGCGGTCGGTCACGGGCTTAGTTATATTAGGCGTTCAGTGTGTCCAGCGCCTCCTTCCCCAAATATCAAATATTAAAGCAAAAAATGGAAATGGGCATATTACCAACATGGGCATATTGTATTCAGGTACCTTAGTGTTAGAACAGGTGTAGGAGAGAGTGATAAATTTCAGGTGAAAGTAGGATTGCACCAAGGCTCGGTGCTTAGTCCTTATTTATTTTCATTAGTTTTGGACCAGATAACAGCGAAACTACAGGGTAGTATTCCATGGTGCCTAATGTATGCTGATGATGTAGTGTTAATAGGAAATAGTGAAAGAGAGTTAGAACAAAAACTGGAACAGTGGAGACAAGCTCTGGAGGAAAAAGGTTTAAAACTTAGTAGGACAAAAACAGAGTATTTGGAATGTTCATTTAAAGATGGAGTTACTACAGATAAAATGGTATCTTTGGATGGTGAAATGATTGTGAAAAGCAATAGTTTTAAGTACCTAGGATCGGTATTACAGAGTAATGGAGAAATAGATGGACATGCATGCAGTAGAATTAGGGCTGGATGGATGAAGTAGAAAGAAGCGAGTGGTGTGTTGTGTGACAGAAAAATTCCAATGAAGCTGAAGGGAAAATTCTATAAAACAGCCATAAGACCGGCCATGATGCACGGAACTGAATGTTGGGCAGTGAAAAAGAAAGAGTAACAACGAATGCATGTGGCGGAAATGAGAATGCTTAGATGGATGAGTGGAGTGACAAAGAAGGATAAAATTAGAAATGAGTATATTAGGGAAAGTCTAGGTGTGGCACCAATTGATGCCAAAATGAGAGAGCATAGGTTAAGATGGTTTGGTCATGTTCAACGTCGAGACGTTAATCACCCAATATGAAGAATAGCTGAAGTGCAGATTGCTAGAAGGAGTAGGAGAGGAAGACCAAAGAAGACCTGGGGGAGACGATAAGGCAGGACATGTTGGTAAAGGGGATTAACATTGATATGACCCACGATAGAATAGTGTGGAGAAATGCAATTAGGGAAGCCGACCCCGCAAAGGGCTAAGGCAAAGAGAATGATGATGAGTTAGAACAAGATTAGATCGGGCAACCCTTGTTTTTTGTAACTGTTAACATGCTAAATTACATATCCAATAATTTTTATACATTAAACAGATAGGTGAAGATCGACCTTATGTCGTATCCTAGACTAATGCATTTTATAAAATATACTTATTGAACACCTGTCAAAGTGCTCAGAAATACCTATCAAATGAGCTCCAGAAGAAGTCAATAGCATCAAAATTAAGCAAGCTATGATGATTTGTTGAATAATTTGAATATAAAGGAGGCAAAGAAAGTATGCAATCTGACCCCAAAAAAAAAATAAAGGAAGGATGAAAATTTGGGAATAGGTAGTTGAAATTGTCTATTATTAAATACGAAAAAGTTTATAATTCTACATCCCTCCATTTTACAAAAATGGAGGGGAATGCCCCCCTCTTGAAGGTAAAAAAATACATTCTTCGAGTTATTTGTGTGTGAATATGTTCATGTTTAACAAAATAAAACATGTTTTTGAACGGTTTTTCGGAGATAACTCAAAAAGTATTTTAGCGAAAAAAATATTCTTAGCAAAAATTGAAAAAAATGGTGTATACATGAGGTCTGTAGACCCAGTAGAAGCAGAGTTGCAGCTAATGAAAAGTAGGTTCTTCTTCCGTTATATTCCAAAAAAAATTCAATGTGAAATAACCCAAATACTTTTCGGGGAAAATTCATTTTAACTTTTTTACAGTTTTTAAAAAAAAAACTTCATTAAAAGTAAGTGAGTTAGGCTCAAAATATTGTTGGTTTCTTTTATTTTTTGGTAAAAAAATCACGAAAATCATGATTTTCATGATCATTGCATCAATTAAAGTTTATTGTATCGCAGCATGTATTTAGTACCGTTGCTAGGAAAGTGATGTTGGTTAGCAATTTGTAATTAACGTAAACAAAGTTTTTCTATGTGACATTGTCAAAAAAGTCAGAATGCAAGGGAAATTCGATATTTCTGAAAAAATAGTTAAAAAAGCCAAAAAAGCGACTGAGAATCTGTTACCAAAAAAATCCAAAGAAACGTACAAGGAATACGCTCGATTTCAACAATGGATGGCAGAAAATAATACTGAATGCGTAAATGAGACTGTAATACTGGCATACTTTGGAGACCTTGGTATTTAAAGTTTTTTTCTCCCAGTTCTTTATGGTAAATAATTGATATAAGTTTAAATAATAAATATAATGTTTACCTGAATAAATAAACGGATCAAGTGAAATGTTTGATTTTGTTGCTTCCTATTGCAATAATTTCTTTATGCCTGCGCGGGCATAAAGTATAACATTATGCCCGCACGGGCATATAGTTTACCATTATGTGGTTCGTAACTAAGTAATAAATACACAATATTAAACCGGTATGACATAATAGGTATTTATGTATTAAGGGCGAAAAATGATACATTATTGCTTGAGAGTAAGAGTTACCGCTCGACGCGTAGCCGAGATCGGTAATTCTTCTTACTCTTTTTCTTGGCTTGCATACTTAGTCCATTCTTTGACGGTTTTTGCGGTAAATTTTAAAGAACCGCCTGGATTGACTTGAAATTTGGCATACATATAGATAATGTCAAAGAAAAAAGTGATATTGTGCCGATGTGTGCTTTTGCTCTGGGGGTGGGTACCACCCCTTCTCGGGGGTGGAAATATTTAACCTCAAAATAACCTCGGAAATTGATAGATATTTCAATTCTGAGTGAAAAATCTTCTATACGACTTTTTCGGTAAATTGATATTTAGCAAGTTATTCACGATCGAAATTGATGATTTCCTACATGAAAAATGCATGTTTTTGAGTGGATTTTCAAAAATATCTCTAAAATTATGCATTTTTACGAAAAAGTCATTATAATCAAAAAGAAACCTATTAAATTAGTGAATGGAGTGGTGTTCTTTAAATTATTATAGCAATAACACAACCTAAGTTACAGCCTACTTAAAATCGGAATTTTTTCGAATTAACCTTGAATCAAACATTTTATCATTAAATAACGCAAGAAATAGAGATTTTTAGAAAAAAGGTGCTGATACCTTTAAAAGGTGCTATGATAAAAGGGATTTGGATAAAAAATGGCCGAGTTATTACAAAAACAAAACGATTATGTCGTTGAAAAATCAAAATAATTACTTAAATTGGTGAATTTTCCACAAAAATAAAAATTGACATTATTCCATACACAATTAGGTTTATTTATAGATTGACTACGCGTTCTGAGATTTTAACCAGTTTAAAGTGCTTAGGTTTGAAAAAAATTTCAATTTAGTAATAAATTATTTTTTGATATTTTATAAATGTTCCATTTTTCCCAAATTACTTGAAAACTAAAAGAAATCTGAAAAATGTATATCAATACTAAAATGTAGTATTTTTTATATTAAAATTTATTCAGTTTTTTCAATGTCTCTATGGTAAACACTGAGTAAGATATTTATATTTTAAGTTTGCACGTAAGTGTGAGAAGCAGTTTTCTAAGCTCTTTGAATCGCATGCTTTAAAAATCAAAGACCTCCAGAAAGTCCAGCTTCTGAATACTTTTAGCACTTACAATTCCCCACAAAATAAGCTTTGGAACAATGAAATATCTTGAAGATTACAGAAGTTATCGTTAAAAAACATATTGAAGCTTATGTCGAATACTTTTTAAGCGTTGATATAAGTATTTTATTTTTTTTTCATGAAAAAGGCGCATCGTATGAAAAAAGGGAAGATATATTTTCTGTCATAAATTAAATAAGTAACTCAAAAATGCTTTTTAATTCGAAATACCTCAGTGGCGTACTATTTTTTTTTAATTAAGACTATTACCCGTATGCGCGCCAATGGTGAATATAAAATTCTTAATAGTAAGTCTGTCAATAAATGCGTAATAACTACCTCTTAAAACCCACCAAATTTCATTTGCATATCTCAACCGGTTTTAGAGCAATCAATAAATCTTCACTTTGTAAGAGAAATCTCAACACCCCGTATCTTGAAACTTCATTAGCTACGACTCTGGGTCTACTAGGTCTCCAAACTTCATACATACACAGATTTTTTCAGTTTTTCATAATCTATATTTCTGCTCGGAATATTTTTTCGATAAAATACTTTTTGAGTTATTTGCGAAAAACCGTCTAACAACGTGGTTCTTTTGTTGAAAAATGAACATATTCACTCGCAAATAACTCGAAAATTATTGACTTGGTGAAAAAACTTTATAGAACAAAAGTTGCTTAGAATTAGTCAGTTTATCCATTTTCGGACTTATTTTGGACCTATATTTTTTCACCCCCCGAGAAGGGGTGAAACTCACCCCCAGGGCAAAAGTACACATCGGTACTATATCACTTTTTTCCTTAACTTATTAGCTATGTGAATGCTTTCATGTCAACCCAAGCGGTTGTTTAAAATTCACAGATTTTGCAATATTTTACCGTGAGTGAATGATCTAATAAATCTATTTGTAGGGGTAATTTATAAGGGTTGAAAATACTAAATACTTAATAAACTAAATTGCAAACATAAAATAAAGTTTAGATCACTACAAAATACATCATTAACTAATTTAAAGTTACAAAATATTTTTTATACAAATTCTTATTTAGAGGGTAGTTTTTAAGGGTTTAAAAGTTTAAAAATAGTTATAAACTATAAAATACATTTCAATATGAGAAACAATCAAATTCCTATATTTAACATACTATTTAACGTACCTACACATAATTTAGATTTAAATAACGCTTATATCGGCTGTTTTTAATTTTTGGTAAAAAAGGGTAGTTTTCACCCCTTAAAAATAAAAAGCACACATTGTAGTCATATCACTTTTGAAGGAAGGATAAGATGAGCTTATTTGCAAAATTTCTTCTAAATCAGAGCGGTTCTTTCGAATTTAGAGGTCTTGCAATATTTTACCGTTAACGAACGTACTAACTTGTGCATCTGCCAGTACATTTAATGGTATTACAGCTCGTCTTGCTCGATTGTATTTGTTTGTATTGAGAGCGGTAATTACTCGAAAGCAAGAATGTCACTTTGCGCTTGTAATACATACAACATTTTTCTACAACCACTTAATAAAATGAAACTATTTTTAAATCATTAACTTTATTGTAACTATTTTATACCTGTCATTATGTCATAACATTAACTTTTATATCTTTCAGTTTTAATGTTCAATGTGTTTGTATTGTATGGTTGTACAGTTGCTACGGACGACGAGCGTAAAAACAAACTTTACGCGCTAGAGCGATAAAGTGACGGTACTCAGTAAACGTCAACTTTTCGTTGCCATTGACAAGCGAAAAAGTTTTCTTTATCAAGTGATTGCAGAAAAAATTAATTAATTTAAAGAGATATGCTGATAATAGATTTGTGTTATTTCAACAATCTTCTCTTGGGGTAAGAAAATTCATTATCTATTTTCTTGGAGTCATTATTGTGCGTTACATTCACAGTTTCTAAATTCATTTTTTTTTTTTACCTTACTTCCATATCTAAAAACACATGGTCAGTTTATGTGAGAGAGCAGAAGGTACTGGGTTCTATCTGTGGTGGGGGATACACTAATTTCAGGGCTTTCTTATGGAGTTTTTGATTTAAAGAAAGCCATAAGAAAGCCCTGAAATTAGTGTATCCACCACCACAGAAAGAACCCAGTACCTTCTGCTCTCTCACATATACTGGCAAGATAACAACAAAAATAGCCAGATACATAAAAAAGAAAGGAATAATACCAGCTTTCAGAACTACCAACAACTTAAGCAAATATATTAAGAACAATAAAAGCCGAAAGAAAAAGCTACAGAGTGGTGTGTACAAACTAACTTGTGGTGACTGTCCGAAAACGTACATCGGCCAAACTGGCAGAACTTTTGACAAACGGATAGCAGAACACAAAAGGGCTTTCAACAATAGAAAAACAGACACTTCTACATAGGCACTTCACCTTCTAGATCATAATCATTCTTTCAATGAAGAGTTTCAAATTCTGCATATCCAAAATAAAAGCCTTAAGCTATCTTTATTAGAATCTATGGAAATTAATAAACTGAAAAATACAGATATAATTCTGAATGACCAACTCGAGACAAACAGCTCCCCACTCCTCAACCTCTTCAGTTAGAGACTTAAAAAGGCAAACACATTGTAAATTATATCACTTGAGAAAGGCACTCTGCCGAAACAGGTGTAGTCACATAGTTGTAAATAATAAATTTTGTGGAAGTATAGAAAACAAAAGTTTTCAGTGTTTTATTGTGAGATAAAATGAACTTCCATCAAGTAACGGTCGAATCCATCAATCAAATAATTTTTAACTAGTAATAATCAATAATAATTCCATTAAATTGATTCTTGCAATCTGCTACTCTTTCTGATTATTTCTTGAAGAATGGCAGACTTGGCACACTTTGGTTTTTCTACTTCTTGATGTCTGATATGTATTTTATCTTTTAGTTTTTGGATAGAAATCACCTTTCTCCCTTCGGGAGCCTCAAGCATCCTCCATCGCCGGCGATACAACCATGAGGACCATATGACTTACTACACCTAGACTGCAACGACCAACATATTCAGCTGCAGGGATCTGGGGCCACAACATCTGCCCAGGTCTACAACAAGTCAACAGCAGTACCATTCGACATTAAGGAGTTACCATCGAACCAATACCAAAAGCCATAAGTATAACCTCCTCAGTCCATAGGTCCAGCCAGCTGGACAATGTTTATTAATTTATTACACGGTGACTATTCGGGTTGGGCATCGCTGCGTCCTATATTGCAGCATATTGGAGTTCCTATTTATCAGTCAAATTTACTTATTTGAAAAATTCGACAACAGCGCCTACCTCGGTAGTTTGTTGTTACATGTGGTGAAACTTTTTAAGTTATGATGGAGGCACCACAAAAATACAGTAAGTTGTAGTATTTTTCTGTACTTTTAATGTGTGTTACTTGATGATTGCGACGTATTTGTGGTAAATATATATTTGAAAATAATTACAACTCTGGACACGTTAATGGTCCTCTAAACTTTTTGTCCAGCATCTTGGACATTGGGACTTAGTTAGCCAAATATGTTACCATACTCACATTTTTTAAGTTTAGTTACAGATAGTAAAATGATATTGATGGAAAGTGCATTGGAGGCTATTTTGACAGATAACCATTTTTTCGTCAGTGAAGGTAGCGATAATGATCAAAGGAAATGGATTTACAGGAATTTAGCTGTACTAGCTATAGGTGGTAAGCCTGCAAGTGGGAGACAAGCTAGTGCGTCTATTTCAAGAAAACCGGAGACATCTGAAGATGAAGTACCATAATTCCTGTAAAAAGATCTAGTTTTCCAGTTACCGCCAATAGATGTAAGAAAAACCAGTAATGACCATTTGCCAATATGCTCTGTCAGCAATAGAAATTCTTATCGCGTTGCCTAAACCTCTTGAATGCACTAAGAAGACGAGATTCTTTTGTACAAAATGCAAAATATATATGTGTATTTCTCCTGAACCAGAATGTTTTTTCAGTTTCATACTTAAATTATATGAAAGCTAAGTTCTGATGTCCATTATGCTGGACTTGTCATATTATGTCTGTCAAATAATTTTTTTTTAAGTTTTTATAGATTTTCGTTTGTTTTCACAAATGAGGAGTGAAAATAGAAAATATTGTTAAAATAATAAAAACTTTTTTCGTGGGGCTGAAAAGGATAATCCAAGAATTGTTAGTTTTTGGCAAGAATTTGAATATACAGAGTGGGCCAAAGAAAAGAGTCCACCTCGATATTTGGCAGTATTTATCAGATTTTAAGGAAATAAAAAAACAGGTCAATTTTTGATCTAAGGGGGACACATTTTTATGGTACATATATCTGCCATTTGTCAACCCCCTCCCTTCCACTTCCCCCACCCCTTATTTTTAAATAGGGAATAGGGGTCGTGTGCTAGCTCATTTGAAAGGTTATTCAATTCTCTATTCAGTAATATTAACATTGACATAATCATTTACACAGGGTGTCCAAAAAAAATTATTTTGAATTAAATTAATTGACAAAAAAATAAGAATGTATATAATTTATTTAACTTAGAATACATTCTACTGCTGACAGAAAACAGAAAAAGATGTTTATTTGATAAATATTGTCTGTTGCATAAATTAAATATTCAACCTACCAAGAGGCAGATGGGTGGCAGCTTGAACATTGAAATTAAGCAAAAAGCAATGTATATGGGTCATTCCATTTCAAATCACTCAATTTTGGAGCAAAAAAAAAATTGGGCTTCCGATTTGTCTGAAAATTGCTATATAGCTTCTGCGGGACGTAAAAATAAGATATTTAAGGCCAAAAAATCTTCTTCTTTTTTTCTCAAAATGTTATTTTATGCGATTTTACGGTGATTTGGTGTTTATTTATACAAATTTGCATTTTCTATCGTAAAGTATCAATGTAAAACACAATATTTTAATAGAAGGGACTCAAAAATGTCATTATATGGCATTATAACAAGTTACTTTGATTCAAAACAAGCTTTTGATCAAATTTTATAGTGTAGAATACGTTAAAATACCGTTTTTTACATTTTTCTCCATTCCCAAAATACATCATAATGGATTTGGCTGAAAATTTGCCCACAGATAGATAAAACATAGGACTTTAAGTGGTGAGAAGGATTTGAATTATATTACAATACCAAAAAAGTTACATGCAATATTATAGGCAAAAATATAGGCGTCTACTGTAAGTACAATTAACTCGAAAATATCGACCTCACGACAAAAATTGTTAAAAAGAAATTGTAATAATTGTAAATACGATTTATTTGGAACAATTTTAGTTCCTACCATTTTTGTCGAAAAGTTGAAAATGGCGGAGATATTGAGCAAAACAGGTTCTCCTTTAAAATCAAGATGGCGCCTAACGTAACGGAGGAATTCATTCGTGATTTTGGGCAGCTCGGCATTCAAGGTCAAATGCTATCCCGACTGGACTAATATATACTTTTGAGTCTGATATTACTGCATGTAACTTTTTTGGTATTGTAATATAATTCAAATCCTTCTAACCACTTACAAGTCCTATCTTTTGGCTATCTGTGGGAAAATTTTCAGCCAAATCGATGATGATGTATTTTGGGAATGGAGGAAAATGTAAAAAACGGTATTTTAACGTATTTTACACTATAAAATTTGATCAATCACTTGATTTGATTCAAAATAACTTGTTATAATGCCATATAATGACATTTTTGAGTCCTTTCTATTAAAATATTATGTTTTTCATTGATACTTTACGACAGAAAATGCAAATTTGTTTAAATAAACACCAAATCACTGTAAAATCGCGTAAAATAACATTTTGAGAAAAAAAAGAAGAAGATTTTTTGACCTTAAATATCTTATTTTTACGTCCCGCAGAAGCTATATACCAATTTTCAGACAAGTCGGAGATCCAAAAATTTTTGCCCGAGTGATTTGACATGGAATGTACCATATTTATTAAAAAAACATTTTTTTGTTTCGTGACAGCAGTAGTAGGGGAGTGCATTTAGATTTTCACTTCGGAAAAAATTAAACAAGAAAAAACTTTTTGTAATTTCATTAAGAAATGTTTAATAAACAACATATCAAAAAGTTCTACTCGAGAAGTGGGTGCTTCATTTTTTATTAAACAAATGAACAGCGAAGTTAGATGTTTTTTTAAATAACTCCAAAAATATAATTTTTAGAAAAAAACTGACTTGACCATTGAAAAATTCAGAAAATTTTACAAAAAAAACCTTATATTAAGATTTTTCTAAAATTAAATCTCTAGCTTCTGTAATTTTTTATTTATAACGCTAAAGTCACCCTTCTCACACGCATTGGCGCACTGTATACTAGCGTTGGAAGAAGGGCACGGTTGAGTTTTTTAAATGTAATTCTTTAACTAATGGATCAAAAGAAATTTTACAAATTGGACATGAAAGATGATAAAATAAGCTATCTTATGGTTGTAATAAAAAGAAATAAAATGTATGGACATAAGTACGGTGTGGGCGGAAAGTGAGCCTTACATGAATTTTGTTTAAAAATGATTTAAAAATGTGTAACTAATACAATTTTACTTATAAAACTCTCAAATTTGCACAACTTACCTCTCAATCATCTTACTAAACGATTTTTCATTCAAAAAAAATCTCAAAAATTTAATTCAAATAATATGATGTCTCAAAAAATGTAATTTTTGAAAACTTCGTAGTTTTACAGAATTCCCACCAATTTAAGACGGTATTACTCAAGTTTGAATAAATCTAATACAATTTTTTGCTATTTTTTTTAGAGATTGGGATGTAATCTTTACAAAATATTGAATTATTTTAGTTTAAAAATGAAATAAACAATTTATTTTTGAGAAAACTAAGAAAGATAACAAAAATGTAATACAAAAACCGAAAATTACCAGCAGAAAAAATGTATATACAGAGTGATCAAAACTTTTTTCTGTAAAACTTACCTAAAATACGTTTAATAATAAGCTTTAACAATAATAAATGTTCAACAAAAAAATTTTTTTTAGCTCTTATACAGTATGTCTGCGTAACTTGGAACCTATTGATAACTTCTTTAATATCAGTTTTACGAAAAAAAGTTGTTCTTTATAAAATACTCTGCATCGTATATAACATAAGATACAACTATCAAATATAAAATTTTGTTAATTTTGTACGAGGTATGTTAAAAAATATGAATTTCACTCAAGAGTAAAGTACCTTTATATTTCACAATATCGAAAATTTTTATAAAGAAAAATTGTTTGGAATTAAAAACTATGTTCCAATATGTAATTATATCCTTCTAATCGAAAATTTGTTGTTTCTTTAAATATTCTTTCTAATACATTTTAATTTTTAATATTGTTGTGAAAATTATTTGTTTATCTTTTTTTAAGAATGAATGATTCTACTTGTTTTTCATTTAAATATCCGCCATTTTGGATCCGCCATTTTGAAATTTAAATTTTTAATCTTTAATTCAAATTCAACAACCTGTTAAAAATAAAGACAGTAAATGTTTTAGAAAAATGTTCTTTTTTATGTTCTTTTTAGAAAATCCGCATTTTGGATCCGCCATTTTATAGTTTATAATGTTAACATTTAAGTTAGGTTTATCAAAGCTCTCAAAAATAAATATATGTAGAAATAAATACGCTTTGTAAAGAAATTATGATTTTACAACTATTTTTTAAGTTATCCGCCATTTTGGATCTGCCGTTATGTAATTTAAATTATCAAAATTTGATTCAGGTTCAGCAACCTCTCAAAAATATCCACATATATGTAAACAAACACGTTTTATAAAAAAAAAATTCGGATTTTACAACTACTTTTTAAGGATTTTTAGAAAAAATCCGCCATTTTGAATCCGCCATTTTGAATTTGCAAATTGTAATGTCAGATTCGGGTTCAGCATAATCAAAACTAAAATAAAAACATTTTTATCAAAATAAAATGTTGAATTCACCCATATTCTTAACATTATATTTATACAAAACAATTGTTATTGTTTAAACAATTAATAAACAATTAGCGGCGAAATTTGTGAGTAGAACTTTTTACTTTAACATATTTATAAACTAACAAAAAAAGTTTTAGAAAAATATAACCTTTTAGAACGGGAAATAAGCCACAATATTATTAAAAAATGATTTTTATTAACGTTTCGACGCCCAAATCGGGTGCCGTTGTCAAAATACAAAATACAACGGCACCCGATTTGGGCGTCGAAACGTTAATAAAAATCATTTTTTAATAATATTGTGGCTTATTTCCCGTTCTAAATAGTTAAATATAACCTTGTTTGATTTTTTCCGAAACACTGTATCTTTTCGTTCTAATTGCACTCCCCTATAGAATGTATTTTGAATTAAATAAATTACATACATTCTTCTTTTTGTGTCAATTAATTTAATTGAAATATTTTTTCTTGGACACCCTATATAAATAATTATGTTAATGTTGATATTACTGCATAGAAAATTGAATAACCTTTTAAATGAGCTAGCACACAACCCCTATTCTCTATTTAAAAATAAGGGGTGGGGGAAGTGGAAGGGGTTTGCAAATGACAGATGTATGTACCGTAAAAATGTGTCCCCCTTAGATTAAAAATTGACCTGTTTTTTATTTCCTTAAAATCTAATAAATACTGCCAAATATCGAGGTGAACTCTTTTCTTTGGCCCACTCTGTATACCTATGTTTTTGCATTTAATAAGTCATATTTTAATTGTATCTTTATTGAACAATAAACATATTTAGTTAAAATATTGTTTTGTTTGCTTCCAATCCAGATCTTCATCGTTCATATTTTTGATTAGGACAAGACGAACACACACCTTGGGAATCTGAGCTAGGCCAGGGTAAGCGATAACTATTACGGTTGATTGAAATATTATCTTTCAATGGTATTTCAATTATCTGGGGTAGTTTATCGCTGGAAACTGTAGTTATTTAAAGTTATGTATTTTATCAGCGGTGCATTTTTGCACCAGTAGAAAAATCAACAATATTAAATATTGAAATACTGTTTTCAATTTGTCTTCCATAATGTTTATGTCAAAGTAGAAATAGTAGTGAATCAAAAATAACCCACTTAAGCCTTCATAAAATTAATAAAAAAAAATTGACTGATATTAGTGGTGCATAAAGTATCAGTCGTGTTCTATTAAAAAGAATAAAACAAATGTCAAAATTTTTTAATTACACTAATTTATGACCAAAAACACGTTTTTGATTTTTTTGCATTATTACCCGTTCAATTTCTCACGGTAGAAGAGAACCGGATTATATATACCCGTTCAATATGGGTTAAAATATTATACCTCACGGCCAGCTCTATACTTGTAAATACTTACCGAACGCTTTTACTATTCCCGATTTTTCAAAATGGGTTATGCTGGTTTTTCGTATTGGAAGCTTCCATTTTCCAAAAGACTTTTTCTTCGTCACACTATCCAAACACAACACATATCTATATGTCTTTTATTAATATAATCTGTAATATACAGACCGAATTGCTACAACTTGTCTCCTGCACACAGATGACAAAGAAAATTAATCAAGAATTATAATTTTCAATATTCATTCATCTAATAAACGCGATATCAGAAAAGAAACTTTTATATATTTTGGAAGTCTGTAAACGGGATAGGAAGGTTGTGTTGCAACTACCCTGGAATTTTCTGGTAAATTTACCACCACAAAAATAAAATCTATCACAAATTCTTGTCCGATATCGCCAATAAGCACAATAAAGTAAAACAACGTCCAGGTACAAGCAGGTAGTCGTTCATAAATAACATTTTTCTGTTTAGTAATCTTGAGAAAAGCAAAAAAAAATCCGTAAATAATTTATCTTCATAATAACAATGCAAAGATGAAAATGACACGAGTAAAAAAACGTGAATAGTTTGTAAAATCATATTTTATCATAGACACCTTCGTTTCTGAGCAAAAAGACCAATTATAAACCACAGTATTAAACTTCAAAAGTATTAACTTTAGATGCAGGTACTACTATTTGAAAGAGAGATCTGAGAAAGAGAGATAATTAAGGGCTCAGTGCAAAAAGTAGCTAAGTCCATATTTTTCTATAATCAAGTTAATTGGCGACATCTACACTGCGGTGCAAAAAAATCGATCTACTAAAAATTTGGTCAGTTTTGATGTTTCGAATTTCCTAAACCTGTTGTCCGATTTAAGTGATTTTCTACCACGTTATAGCCTTATTCATTGACAATATCTCTGTAATAATATTGTTGCTAGACAGTCAAACTATCATTGTATACCGGGTGTACGAATCAAACTGTGTTTTTTTCTCAAAGTTCGCATCACCCTGTGGACTATTCTGGCATTTATAAAATACTGAAATTAAAACCCAACTATAGCCTCAGGTTTTCTCAACATTTTGTCTTTCGATTCATTCGCTTATGTTGGATAATAAAAAAGTTAGGTACTTTAACAACTGGCCATGTTCGTCATCAGTACATGTTTCTAAAATATTTGCACAAAACTTTAAGGGGGTATTGTACATGAAAAAATAATGACAATTTGCTTGAAAATTTTTTGCTCAATTAGAAATCCAATGAAATCAATTAATTTGTGGTCATCTGATTTAAAACAACCAACATTATACTGAAAACAGATCCCATGGGCTGTTTTCACTCAATCATGTAGCTATGGATACCTACATTTCGTTTCATTTCGATTTTGACATTTCAAATATTCAATATTTCAAAATGTCACGATTTGGTTGTAATACTGATGGGCATAACAATCCCAACTCAATAAAACCGTACTTGAACATTGACGAAGAACATCATAATAAAATTATTAACAGCATGCGTAGTGGAAATACATCTTCATCAGTTATAGAAACTAACATGTCTGGATCTTCATTAAATTTTTCTAATTGTTCCTTTGTTAATTGCACATTTAAATAAATTGTTTCTGCTCTGTATTTTTTTTTTCATAACCAGCAAAAAATTTTCTATCCGAATAACCCTCGAACATTGATAAATGCTCAAAAATTTTTTAACAACTTTCTCAAGCTTGTTGCTTACAGGCAACAGAGCTGTTTCCAAGCAACAAGCTTTCGAAATCTGTTATAAAAATTTTTCGAACAATTATCAATGTCCTTGGGTTATTACTACTGATAATCATATGTCCGCAAACGCTTCGTTTCCGAGATACGGGATGTTCAATTTTTTTTACAAACTGATGATTTACTTATTGCTTTAAAACCAGTTGAGATGTGCAAATCAAATTTGGTGGGTTTTAAGTTTTAAGACGTAGTTATTGCACATTTTTTGACATACAATTAAGAATTTAATATTCACCAGTGGCGCGCAAACGGGTATTATGACCGATAATATTACCCGTACGCACGCCAATGATGAATATAAAATTCTTAATTGTATGTCAAAAAATGTGCAATAACTACGTTTTAAAACCCACCGAATTTGATCTCCATATCTCAACTGGTTTTAAAGCAATAAATAAATCGTCAGTTTGTAAAAAAGAAATTGAACATCCCGTGTCTCGGAAACGAAGCGTTTGCGGACATATGATTATAAAACAAATTGTCATTATTTTCTCATGTAAAATTACCCCTTAAAATTTGTCGCACTTATTTAGAAACACCATGTACTGATGACGAACATGACTAGTTGTTAAAGTACCAACCTTTTTATTATTCAACATAAGCGAATGAATCGAAATACAAAATGTTAAGAAAACCTGAGGCTATAGTTGGGTTTTAATTTCAGTATTTTATAAATGCTAAAATAGTCCACAGGGTGATGCGAACTTTGAGAAAAAAACACAGTTTGATTCGTACACCCGGTATACAATGACAGTTTAACTGTCTAGCAACAATATTATTACATCGATATTGTCAATGGATAAAGCTATAACGTGGTAAAAAATCACTTAAATCGGACAACAGGTTTAGGAAATTCAAAACATCAAAAATGACCAAATTTTTAGTGGATCGATTTTTTTGCACCGCAGTGTATACAGTGCGTCCATAAAGTAACGCATAAATTCATTATTTCGGAAACCGGCGATACTAATGAAAAATCCCAAAACAGGTCGATTTTTAAATTACGATTTTTTGGCATATATATATCATACTAGTGACGTCATCCATCTGGGCATGATGACGTAATCGATGATTTTTTTAAATGAGAATAGGGGTCATGTGAAAGGGTATTTAATTCTCTATTCACTTATATAAACATTAACATATTTATTTATACAGAGTGTTCAAAAAAACATTTTTTTAATTAAAATAATTGAGACAAAAAGAAGAATGTATGTAATTTATTTAATTCAAAATACGTTTTACTGTTGTCAGAAAACAGGAAAAAAATTTTATTTGACAAATAAATATTGTTTTTCGCTTAAATTAAATGTTAAAGCTGTCACCCTGTCTCTTGGCAGTTTGAACATTTCGTTTAAACGAAAATCAATGTTTATTTGTCAAATAAACATTTTTTTCCTGTTTTCTGACAACAGTAAAACGCATTTTGAATTAAATAAATTACATACATTCTTCTTTCTGTCTAAATTATTTTAATTAAAAAAATGTTTTTTTGAACACCTTGTATAAATAAATATGTTAATGTTTATATTAGTGAAGAGAGAATTGAATACCCTTTCAAATGAGCTATCTCATGACCCCTATTCTCTTTTAAAAAAATCATCGATTACGTCATCACGCCCAGATGGATGAAGTCACTAGTATGATATATATGCCAAAAAATCGTAATTTAAAAATAAAAATCGACCTGTTTTGGGATTTTTCCTAAAGTCGCCGGTTTACGAAATAACGAATTTATGCGTTACTTTATGGACGCACTGTATAAAGTCATGTGTACTATATAAGGTGTTGGTAAATTCAGATTTGTATTCAAAAGTGTTCTACTGGGTAAAATTCCATATCCCCGGTACGGAACAAGAATGACGTAACTTCAAATTTTGTCAATTCCCGTTTATTGCATAATTAACCTAAAATACTGTGTACAGATGATACAAAAGCGACAGAACTGTAACTATGCGCTGAGTCACTACAGGGTAATTGCGTCGTTATTGAAATACGCGCCATTTTAGACCTTGTTTCAGATTAATAATGACGCAACTGTAAATAGCGTTGAAAATGGGGGAATTAAATTAAGATAATGAAATTCGGACCAATGGGGATGAAAATAAAAGCCATCGCTGTAAGAATAAACGGCATACTAAATATTTAAAAATCGTTTTTTGTACAGAAAAATTTTAAGATGAAGAATGACGCAACTGTAGATAGGGTTGAAAATGGGGGGATTAAATTAATATAATGAAATTTGAACCAATAGGGATGAAACTAAAAGCCATCATTATAATAATAAGCACCATACCGATATTCCTGGATGATTACTCCTCGTTTAATCCCCATTTTAAATATTTAAAAATCGTTTTTTACTCTCCTGAGAAATTTGGTTGTTAGCAGTTACGTCATTCTTATTCCGGACCGGCGATATGTTGAAATTTGAATCAATCATCATATCACTGCAAGAAGCCGCTAAATGTCAAAATGCGTTCAAGTCCATGGACTTGACAACTTGTTGCTATTGGCAATAGCTCATATATAGCTCAATAATCGCACTATACAAGATTTGATAGTCGCACTAGAAAATATTTGAACCGTAATCTATCAATCACAAAACTATATGAAAATTTCAACACACATTCTAATAATAAAGTCTCATGGGATTCTTGAGAGGGGAAAATACATTGTGTTTGTGTTTTTTTTTCTTTTTCACAAAAAGTAGTCAAATCTATATTTATAAACATTTCTTTTTCATAAATAAATAAAAGTACTTTCTTTAAAAAAAATTACATATATTGGTTTAAATCATTAAAACACCTATAACCCGAAAACATAAAAATTTTACTTAACCACTTTTTGCACTGACTCCTTTGATAAGCTATTCAAATGTCATGATTTATCAATACCCTTAAAAATGAGGTTAATACGATGTTATATTATCTTTCCTACACTGTTGTACGGAGTTGAGTCCTAGACTATCACAGACGCCACCTGCAAGAAAATTGAGGCTTTCGAAATGTGACATAATCATTGAATCCTGAAGATATCTTATACACGTTACTAATTAGGGTGTTTTATTACGAATACAAAAAGAAAAAGAGCTGTTAGGCCCGTCGCAGATTGATCCTAAGCGAGACACAACCTGCACCGGGGAACTGCGTGTAGACAGTTTGTCGAACGTTTGTCATCGGCGTACAGTTTTCTTGGGTCTGGGACGCGTGACTCACCGCCAGATGTTTATTTTTACGTGTTTTTGTTTGCGAGATGTAATATTAGCATAGTCAACACCCCGAGTGAAAACTGCGTTGTCTTTGTCATTAAATTCTGATAACTTTTAGTAGACTAAATAAGCGGCGATACGAAATTAATAATCAAAGTTATGCCTTTACAAAAACACATTATTAGAAAAATAAGGTGAAAAATGGTTCATGTTACTTATAACCGTGATCGATAAAAATATAGCATTACCCTCAAATTCAACTTGTCGGCATATTACATTTTTGTTTATTACATATTATTTTTGTGCTTAAAAATTAAAAACGAAATATGCAGATAGTATTATTTTTTATGACCGATCAGTAGCGGAGATCCGAGTATTGTGATCCGAGCAGTAAATTGAGGAATTTGAGTTATGACAGAGCAGAAGGGAAGAGATTATTTTAAATATGTAGGTATTATATGCAGAAATAAAATACTCAGAGTACGATATCTTTTTATGCACCCGCTTATGATCAAATTCGATGTTTTCGAAAGTCATACCTCTACAACTACTAGGAACGTATGACATTTTTAAAACGTTACTAGTTACAAGTACGGGAATACCGATTTTAAGTTGCCTACTCAATTCAGTACTAAGATCAGATACATCAGTATTTTGTAATCAGTATTTGTACTCAGTACCACTGAGAACCGGTATCAAAAGTAACCGTTACATGTCCGCACTGATTGTACCCGTCTCTATTCGCCAGGTCGATAGCCAACGGTCGGGTTGGGTTGTGTTCAATATGCGGTGCGCTAGAAAAATAACTGCACGGGTCACCCGTCCCGCCGGCGCAGGTTGTGGCTCGCTTAGGATCAATTTGCGCCGGGCCTAAACCACAATAAAAACAGCCAAAATGAATACCTGTCACAGCATGAAAAACAGCGAGAGATATGGACTACTGCAACTAATCTTACAGGGAAAAGTAGAAGGAAAGCGTGTACCAGGAAGGCGAAGGATTGCCTGGCTGAGAAATCTACATACATGGTTTAACACGACAACCACAAATCTTTTCAGAGCAGCAATGTGCAAAGTAGAGATTGCCATGATGGTCGCCGCCATCCGAAATGGACAGGCACTACAAGAAAAAGAATACTTACCAAAATATGGCACCACTACAGAATAAAAATATAATTTCGAATGTTTACTTAAAAATGTTATTATTTTTGTTATTTATTTACGACTACCTGACAATCCCAACGTAAAATAATTCTACATTATCTGTACATAGATATTTAATACCTCAAATGACGTACATTCACAAAAATAAAAGAAATTCACTAAGTAAAAATTTAAAAGTCACTAATGTAATAATTTAATCTTAAAAATAATTGGTGTACCGATTGTCCCACTTCGACAAGCGAATGACAATTCGAATTTAGTAATAAAGTCCGTGATACTGATACCTGGTGGGTGAAAAAATAATTATACAGGGAGAATCAGAAAAAATATATTTTCATCGCTGAAGTATAGAAAAGATTTGAAAAATAATGCTCTCATGGTGGTACGTGTACAGATGATCAAGAAACTGGTAGGCACAAAGAAAGGAAATAAAAATATCTACATTTTAAAGTTACATGCATAAACCAATTATATAAAATATATTACCTCCAATAAATAATTGCACGAGTGGAAGTTTTCTTGATCATCTGTACATATATACGGTGCATCAGGCTGAGCAAATGGTTAAGTGGTACAAAACGTCCCAGACTGGAGAAACAATATAAAATCATTATTGATAAAATGAAAGATTCCAAATATTCTGGATGAGACTCCTTTTGAGAGAATTTAGATGTAATTTCATAATTTTTAGGGGACATTTAATTTTAGTTCATCAACTGTCAGTGCTTTTATTTGCTATTGAATTCCATAATTTATTGTTATCTAATAAAATATGAGTGGACATATTTCATGATAATAAAATACCTGACATTTTTTTTCAAGTTTTGTATGGCATAGTTCACATAAATAAAAATAAATAATAAATTTAAAATATTAAAAATCATGATACAAAAAAATTAATAGTGGTCATACTTTTTAAAATAAATAATTTATGTTGTTCTGAAGCTATTTTCTTGTGGCATTTTTATAAATATTGGCAATATCATTTTAAAGTCTTCTACTTTAAAATAGCTGAAATATTGCCGATATAAATGAGTCAAATTAAATAAATTATTAGAAGAATTTTTTCACTAAGCAACAACATTTTTGTTTCTGTTAGTAGTATTTTGTATTTTGACAACGGCACCCGATTTGGGCGTCGAAACGTTAATAAAAATCATTTTTTAATAATATTGTGGCTTATTTCCCATTATAAATAGTTAAAATTATAAATAATTTATATTGTTACTCCAATTTGGTACAATCTGTAAAAATGTAACCATTTTTAATTTGTGGTTTTCATACAGAAGTGTCGATTATTATTACCTGTTTCTGCGTAGGCTTCGCCCTATTGAGCCTGTCACTTTTTAGAACCAAATCGACATTTTGGGATCAGACACTTTTCGGAACAGATCTGGAGACGACAGAATGATAAAAAACATGATTATAGCTGGAGGTAAAACTGTTGTGAAGGCAGTTAAAATTTAAATGAACAAGTGCCCCTTTGGGGGTGCTATTCCAACCTCTTGGCAAAAGGCGCAGCTACTTTTACTACACAAGAAAGGAAACAAGACAAATTCGAAAATTACAGACTCGAAAATTAAAGCCTGTTACCACATCCGTACAAACTGCTTACCAAAATAATTACCAACAGACTATCAAATAAGTTCGATAATTACCAACCTGTTGCACAAATGGGATTTCACAAAAGTTATAGTATCATAGAACAACATGCGTTATAGTACAATAAAAGAACACAAATTAGAATATCTGGACCGCATTAAGAGAAATGGGCTTGTTTTAACTCGTTCTTCAGGGCAAAGTGTAGAAAAAGAGAACCTGAGAGAAGCATTTCTTGGCTCCAGCACCTGAGAAAATGGTTCAATAGGTGTAGACTTCGATTATTCTGAATAGCTGCCAACAAAATAAGGACAGCCAAGTTAATCGCCAACATCCGGAACAGATAGGCACTGCAAGAAGAATGTCATTAAACATGTGACATTAAGGTGGTCCAGTGACCAAGGTGGCTTAGTTCAATAATCAGAAAGTTATTTTAAGTTCTATGTTTAACAATAGATGGGAGTTTAACAAAATTATAGTATGAAACATTATTTTGTACAAATTGAGTTATAATTACAAAATATTCCGGTTGAAGATTGTGTGATGAAAACGTGTCCTATATACCACCTTGTATATATTAAAGCAAATACGCCATAATAAATCTTTATACATTTTTCTGATCCTTCCAGTTTTAAATTCTACCATACACTCTTTTGAAAAAAAAAGAAAATCCTAACTTAAAACCGGTAATCCGGTCCTGCCATATCGATGGCCCATCTAAACTTATCCCTTTGGGTTTTATTGTAAATCTTTTCGATAGGAACGTCGTACTTTTTGCACCACGCAACACTAATTCTAGGATCGAGATAGTTCAGCTTAGAAGTACCCAACGCAATGGTTTTGTTTTCGTCTCTGTCAGTTTCTTGGATCTCGAGTTTCGCGAGCTGGTCCTTAAGACGTTGAAGGAGCTTCTTCTTTTTGTCGGCGACTACTTTCTCTTTGACGCTGCCGTGCTTCGCTTCTCTGACGGCGTCTTTTACCTAAAATGGGAAAATTTTACATAATCAGTATCACACAAAATCAAAATCCTCTAGGTCTAAGCCCTTAATAACAATTGAAGCGCTTATTGTATAAAGGGTATAAGTCCACAATACTTAGTTTTGACAAAAACGAAAAAAACTATTTAGTTTAGAAACTTGATGATCTATCAAATTTTGTTCTACAGATGAAATGTAGGAGACTAGTAGTGACATGTGATACAGTAAACTTGGCTTTGAAAACGATTAAGGTCAAAAAGTCGTTTTTAAAGGCTGGGACTTGATTCCTTTATACAGTCAATGAATAAAAGACGAAAAAGTGCTGCTTCTTACAAACAAGACCTAAAATACATCGTAAAACTAACTAACGTAAGCTAACCAAAGTAATAAAATAAACGACAAAGTGCCACAAACGATGGTGACGCCACAAGAATTATTGTATAAAGGTAATCAGTTCCGGACGCTCAACAAAAAGTTATACGCTCAACAAAAATTTTATCATGCGATATTTCGCGTACGTTGAGAGATACAAATTTCCTTTATAGACTCATCGATCCGTCGACGTTGGTTTAACAAAATGTATATCTCACTTTAATTTCGTACGTAAGTGGACTTATTCCCTTTATACAATAAGCGATTCAATTAAAGAAGCACTGAGGAAAAAATAGCGGAAACAAAAAAAAGAATTTTAAAAAACCTACAAGAGAAAATTAAGAAATATACGAAAGAAGAAAGGACATAGAAATAAAGAATGAAGAATAATTAAAGAACATTATAATACATTGAAAGGGAAAAAACAAATAAGAATAGATTAAGCCAAATAACATAAAACATAAAAAATGATAAAAAATAAAACAAAAACTGATTGAAAGGATCTTTGATAATTTAGGGGGTCAGACGTAAAAGGGTTTAACCTTCGGATGACCAAGTGGGGGAAATTGTGACCCCAGCGTATGTTTTTCTTTAATAAATTCAAAAGTATTTTTAATTTTTAACTCATCATTTTTTTATTTGACTTTAATATCATTATAGATATCCTCATATTTTGAAATAAAAAAAATTCCCGATATTTTACGAATAAAAAATATATTCTGAAGTTGATGTTTAGTAAAATAGCGTCTAATATGTGTAATTACAAGTAGTTTTACGCTAATGACGTCGACTTTGCAAAGTAACAAGACACTCAACATACACACTACACATGACACTAATACTCATGTTGTTACTGGCTGAATGACATAAAGTCCATGCCAAAAAAAAATTAAAAACAAAAAAAAAACTTTATTTTTTTGTTGTCATTTTTGACCTGGGGTCATTTTCCCCCCTTGGTCATCCGTGTAACAAAAAAAGGTTGGTCATCGGAAGGTTAAGTGCAGTTTTGATAACTCTGAGATACTCAACTTCAAAGTTGTTTGAGTTTTATAAATTCTAGGAGTCATTAAACTAAAATATGTCTATATAGTGTACAATGTTCTATAAAATGATAAAAATATAAGGGTATATTATTACTCTTACTATATCATTCCTTTTTTTCAATTATTAAAAAAATGTACTTGAATCGAAATTGTTATTGTTGTTGAAATTTTACTCTTACTATATCCTTCCTTTTTTTCAATTATTAAAAAAATGTACTTGAATCGGTACATGGTCTTGATCTTATCTGTTATGCACAGTGTAACTACAAATGACACGTTGCATAACACTTAATTAGTCCTTAGATTCGGCAAAAATCTAATATTTATTTACTTGAAATGAATCCTGTATTAACATGTGTTTTTACAGAATACTAAACATAGTTTTGTGGTAAAAGGATTCAAGCGCACTTAAACCCGTTTACTACTAATGCAATCTGCAATTGTATTCATAAAATTAAGTGTAAAATGGTGATAGGTGGCGACTGTAGGGCGAAATATGCATGAATCTTTTTACCACCACCATTTAAGTATGGAATCTGTACTAACTTCGAACATATTTTTAGAAAAATGCACTAAAACCCTTTTATCCAGTTTCCACAATGAATAACAAAAAAAATTAACCTGTCTCTCTGCATCTTGTATGGCCTCCCGTTTTTGATCCATCTTCTCTTTTAGTTTTTCCATAGATTTTTCGTGGCCTTTCGGCACGGACCGCTGATGGTTACACAAAATGGCAACTGCCCTATTGGCTCGATTGTAGGCCAAAATTTTTTCAGCTTCCGTATCATCTTCGTTTGTTAATAGATCTAATTGTTGCTGTAGTGTAAACGAAGCATTGTATGTACGGAATACCTAAAAGCAAAATTGTTTAGTTATTCAGATTTTACATGATCCCTAATAATGTGGATTTCATAAATGGTAAATAGTTCACAAATTCATAAATGGAATATTTTTTAAAAAATGTCTTCAAGAAAATGAAACAAATAGTACCCTAATAGATGCTTTATATGCAGAATAAAATTCATGGAATTTTCACCTAGCATCTCTTTGTTTCCATTTGTTTCGAATGCCTTAGTAACAAATTACTGCCAAATGTTATTGTTTTTAATGTATTCAGAGAGTTGAAACTCTCTATCAACAGTAACGAATATGATGTCCTACTTCTTGTTTCGCTCTACAACTCTTTGGCCACAGTTACCATTTTCCCCACTCTGGCGCAATAATGTCCCATTGTTGCACCTCCATTTTATGTAGATCACTTCTTACTGCATCATTCCTCATTTTTTCTTGGGCGACCAACTGACCTGCCATCTGGCCTTCCCCGGAAGATTGTATTTAGTAAATCTTTATCACTCGCTATCAGTATATCGAGGGGTTCGAGCGAAAACCCGATAACTAACAAAACCAATGTTTAGAGATAATCGCCATTAAAGATTTTAGGTGAAGAAGATTTAAAATCGTCATAGGAAGTTTTATCAAGCATTTGTTCTAGCCAAATGGTAGAGAATTTAATATTTAGTTAGAATAATTTATTTTAAGTTTAATTTATAAAAACGTATTTACAAAAAAAAATAAAATGTGATATTTATCGGGTTTGACCTCGTTGAATGAGTATAACATTTGACTTTATTGGTTTTTATTTTGAATTTTTTTAATTATACAATAAAAGTTAATTGTATATTACTCCAACAAAAATAAATTAATCTGCATTCTTTTTAGAAAATTAAAAGGTAAAATATGTCTTCTTCCGATTCTTCCACATCATTACGTCTGGAATTCGATCTATGATATGATTACCGGTTTTTAAATTTGTTATTCAAGCATGCCCCTCTTCTGTAAAATATTTTCTTGGCACATCTTTATCAAATCCGTTTTCTGTGCTTCACTTATTGGAAAGGTTCTTTTATATAACTTTGGTAAATTGCCCGGTGTTGGTAAGTCTATGGTTGCTTTTTGGGATGAAATTTGTTTTAGCCCTAATCATCCAGTAGAATCACTGTTAGCTACAGCATTTATTATATCATCTGAGAATATACACAGCGTTTATTAAAAAACTTTGGAATTCATTCATGGTAAGCTAGTGGAAAGAAACATTTTTTACTAAATGTTCATTCCTTTCTTTGGGAAGTTTTAGGGACAAGTCTAGTCCTAATTAGTTTGACAGTTGTATTGTACAAAATAAAAAGTTTGCTAGACTAGACTACTACTACTAGACTCCAGTAATTTCTACAGAGTTTCAATAGTCTTCAGACAACTTTTCAGTACACTTAAATTTAAATGTACTACAATTGATTTGCTGTGGTATCTTGGAAGCTTTGAGTTTGTTTTTCATTATAAATATGGGCCCCATTCTAACTGTTTTTTTTTTGTTTTCGTAATATTCAATTGTCAATTTACGCCATCTTGTACTGGGTTTTCGCAGGAAAAAAAGTGTGCTAAAATTTAATAAACTATCATAGTCTAAAATTCTTTATCGGATTTTCACATGAATATATTTTGTCAGAATGAACAATTTTGTAATCTTCATCTCCTTCTTCTTCTTCTTCTTCTTCGCGCGACTAGGATTACTCCTGTTTGTCTGCCTCTTATTCCGTTTCAGTTGTTGTTGACTGTACATTGTCTTTCCACCTTTTCGGCGGCCTTCCAACGGGTCTTCTGCTATACGGCTTGTTGTTTTTACAGATGTTCGCTAATCTATCTCCGATAAAATTAATTATCAGGTTTTCACTTAGAAATATTTCTAATAAAATTAGTAACTTTACACAGGAAAAAGAAGGTAAGTGATTCTACCGGTTCTACCGGTATATTATAAATATGTTTACAACAAAGTATTTTTATCAGTAAAGTTATATATCGGGTTGATGTTATTTAAAATATGAGTTAACGGTTTTTACCATGTTTGGTTTTTATTAATTATTGTGCTTAAAAATGTTAATATCAAATAATAACATTTACCAGTGGTAGGAGACGTGTTTTTACTACAGAAGAAATAAAAATACCGGATTTCATAAATTTGGTATTTATCGGGTTTTCGCTCGAACCCCTCAATATATCAGTATATTCCCATCTCTTATGTCATATCCTACACATCAACTAGATCCAAAGTTGTTGCCATGATATAGCACTGATTGTCTGTTCTGTGCAGTGAACTTCCCAAAAAAAAATTAAGACTTAAAATCATCTTTTCTATTTTCACTTTCTTCCCAAAGTGCCTTATCTCCCCCTGTCATGTTTCCTTTCTCCTTTCCAAATCCTTTTTGTGTGATCCCATTATGAAATTTCTTTTAATACAGTTTCAGACATTTTCAGGATGTCATTATTTTTTTTGTTATTTTCTCTTTCACTCTCTTCCATGATTTTCCTTGTCTTTCTTATATCAAAGACCATAAATTGTATTTTCTGTCTTACTGCAAACGAGATGTCTATGAACCAAACAGAGACATTTATTACATAAATAATTTTTTACTTACCTTAGCAGTAAGACCTTCCATAAGTTCATTCAGATGTTTGTTCATAATTTGTGTATTAAGTCTGTCAAAGAGATCATCGCCAGGTTTTTTGTTTTCCATAAACCGACCCAAGTTTTTGAACACTCGTTTTTCTACTGGTACCTCATTATAATACCTAAAAAATGAATGAGAATAATAGGATGTACTCTTATTTAATAACTGTTAATTATTAATGAGATACTTAGCAGAAGATTGTGCTTACCTAATGGAATCTTTACCAAGAAAATCAAAGACTACAACAAATTCCTTATCATCTTTTTGCTCATGAAGCTCTATATGCTCTACTCTCAAAGAACAGCAACCCACTGTATCAGCTTGATCTTCATCCTTTTCGTTACCAGCTCTGAGAGCTAGCTTATCAATGAAGTACAAAGCCACAGCTCTCTGTCTCACTTTCATTTCCTTTGATTTCCAATCCTAAAGAAAAAAAAATGAATTTAACATATTTATAAAACCTATTCAACTGATATATGTTGGTTCTTTGCACTCAAAGAATTTAAAAAGAACAGTATATGCATACCTGTTGGTACTCATTTCGAATCTTATTTATAGATTTGTGCAATCTCCGTGCAGTCTCATACTTTTGCCAATCCTTTTCTCCCTTTAACTTGGAACTAGGATTCAGCATAATGTATTTGACCTGATTTTGTACATTTTCTGTCCAAGAAACCAACCATGTGACAGTATTTACATGACGGACTTCCTTCCACTTATGTCCAGGAGGAGGTTGAGGTATATTGGAATCCTTACTACAGTTAATTATGATATCTTCAGCATTGAGTCGTCTCTTCAGTTTGCCCATCTTGGGATGCTCACCTCGACCTAAAAATGACAAGTACCTATGTGAATGAAAACATATACAGTCTGTATCCCGGAGGTAAAGGGCACTATGTCCATTTTTGTCAATATTGGGATTATACTGCAGTTATAATGAGCTTATAATTCTCCACACAGAGGTATAGAGCACTATGTCCTACTTTATAAAATAACAAAGATAAGCACTTTATAAAAAGTATCATGTCACATTTTGTTTAGAGGCAGAGGGCACCATGTGGACATGAAACCCTATACCTCTGTGATTCATTGCTTTATAAATCTAGTATTAAACAAGCAGGGTAAAGTATTACACTTTACCCTGTAATGTTTGTCATGAAGGAGAAACAAATTAAAGTTTAACATTGTATAATGCATTTTTAGTAAACATCTAGTACCATGATCCAAAAGATCTTGAAGAGGTAAACAGCACTATGTCCACTACATTGTGTTTTAATGTTTTTTTATTAAAAATAAATCAAGTTTATTATCATTATCACAATATGTGTTTTAAATAATACAATTTTGAAAGTTAATAATCTGAAGAATAAATTAGACAAGGGATTGTGACATAATTGCCCGATTTCACCAACGATACTTAAACAGTTGCCTTATTAAATAATTATTATCGATAGGAACTTCCTAAGTCAATACTTAAGAACAATAGCGTTTCACAACTAAAAGAACTGCTTATCTAGGAAATTCTTTCCTAGGTATTAATTCGGATACGTTTGAACTATTTTTCATAAATAAAAAGAAGAATACGATGACATTACCTTACTTTTTCGATTATTTGACATTATTGTTTGTTTGCCAAGTTGGTTTCAGTTTTGTAATGTTATAGTTATTTTATTTAGTATTCATAGTTAGTTATTTGTGTATTAGGTTTGTTAAGTTTTGTATGTTATTTGTATATGTACAGTGAAATTGAGGAAAAGAAGAGTTGTAAATTTCACACTGTCGAAAAATTAAAGTTAGTTGAATTGTCATTAATGAAATAATTTTAAAATAAATATGTTGAAAATTGCTTCTTTTATTATTAATTTTTAATGACACACTTTTAGTGATATCATGAATCGGTTTTTGAAACATAACACTAGTTTGTTAGGTAGTAGGTAGACTACATAATTTTGCCAATAGACCTGTTCAATTCAGTTTATTGATGTCAATATACAAAGTATTTACAGAAGTCAAAGTCTGTTAAAATGCATCATTGAAATACATTGGCAAGCTAACACTTAAGAGGATCGGAACGTATTTTCGGCTGCAATGCTATTCAAATGGGGATTCATTTTTTTCAAATCCTGAGAAAACTAATAAGTATTTTGGAAAAATTTAAACGCAGAATGAAAGATTACGTTATTAGCGAGGGCCGAAAGTCCCTGAGAACTTCTACAATGTTTATTTTAATAAGTTACAGGGGTGAAAAAACTAAGAGAAAATTTAGTGTGATTTTTAAATTCAAATATCTCATTCAAAATAAACTTTTTATTTATTCTAAGGGACTTTCGGCCCTCGGTAATAATTTAGTCTTTCATTCTGCGTTTAAATTTTTCAAAAATATTTATTGGTTTTTTCAGGATTTGAAAAAAATGAACACAATGCCGTGGTAATATTTTCCAAATCTGTCTTTGTCTTACAACGCACTCAACCGAATATAATATTGTCAGCATATATTGTCAGTCAGACACTGACAATCAGTGACAATTTTAAATATTTGACATTGCATCGGGAATATTTTGAGAAATTGATTAAATATTATTGATATATAGTGTATTTGATAAATAATTGATTTAAGACGTGAACTTAATAAAAAGTTATTTATTGTGTATTATTTGTGAAAGATCCAAGCAGAGAATACATCAGATATATCCTGTGATCCAAGTATTTTGTTGTTAGAGATGTTCAAAATTGTAAGCGTTCCAAAATAACAACATATTATTAAAAAATCACTTTAACACTTTTCCTCTTTTCTCGATTGATTATTAGTTTTTGTTGTACAAATAAATTATTACAATCACTGAAAACATAGTTAGTGAAAAAATTATCACATTTATTAACTGAATTAATAATTTGCAATTATAAAAATAACAGTTATCCAAGAACATTCAAAAGCCATCTCTTTAAATTAATTATGACATTTTCAAGTAGAATGACATTCTAGTAATGTTTACATATCCACACCAGTGTGAATTTTACTACATGTAATTTGCCGTGTAAAGACAGAAAAAGTAGGGATACACGTAAAATATTTGCGAATTATGTACCCATAGCCTTAATAAGTAAAATCTATAAAATTTTATCACCTAGTCTAAATACTTAACACAAAGTTAGAATATTAGCATAAAAACACAAGAGCACACAGAACATTTAAGAGAGCTGTAGGACTATCACAACAGGGTAGCCCCGAGATATTCCTCCTGAGAATAGTAAGCACCCACCAAAAGAAGTTCTTTGATTTTTATTTTGTATGTATCTAAGGGCAGTTCTCGAATTATTAGGGGTAATTTATTAAAGAAGTGTATAGCCAGACATGATGGGCCATCTCTGCACCTCTTCAACCTACGAAACTTTGGGGCAAGGTTCCCTCTAAAGCGTGTGTTAATATTATGAATCTGTTCATGAGTCTGGAATTTATGCATATTGCATTTTACATATATAAGATTATCATATATATACTGGCAAGGTAATGTTAATATTTTCCAATCTATAAAAACTTGTCTGCAATCGGCTCTATATGGCAAGCCTGCGACAATGCGAATGGCCCTTCTCTGCAGTCTGAATACATCCTTCGCTCCTGCACTATGGCCCCATGCGAGAATAGCATAGGAGATATGTGAGTGACACAAAGAAAAATATGCCTGCTTTAGTATGGAAGCGGAAACACAGGATGAAAGTCCACGAAGCAAAAATGTATTTGATGATAGCTTTGCCACTAAAGAGGTGGTATGAGCATCCCATATCAGACCAGGGTCCAGCAAAACACCAAGAAATTTAGCACAGGATGCATTGTCCAGTTCATCAGGAATATTTCTAGTTGAAAAAAGTAAGGACTGTGTTTTGGTTGTATTGAGAAACAGCCTATTAGAATGGAACCATTGTTCTGCCTCCGACACTGAACCCCACGAACTCCCCACTGCTGTTACCAAATCCTTACTGCAGGATGAGATTATTGTGTCATCTGCAAAGAGAGTGAAATGCGCAGTTTGACATGAAAGTGGTAAATCATTGATGTATATCAAGAATAATAAGGGACCCAACACAGAGCCCTGAGGAACTCCTATGCGCAAGCATCCTCTCTCCGATTCAACACCTGCAAATCTCACCCTCTGACAGCGGTCCGTCAAATAATTTTTTATCAATGATATACTGGAGATTGAGAAGTTATATTTACTCAATTTAGCAGTAAGAATTTCGTGGGACACACAATCGAAGGCTTTACTTAGGTCGCAAAAGTTGGAAGACACATAGTTACCTTGTTCAAAAGCATCTTGGATGTATGTTACAAGATTCAAAATACCCTGAACAGTCTTCAAACCCTTTCTGAAGCCAAATTGAGATTCAACGAAGAGCCCGTTAGACTCAAAGAAACTTGCTATTTTTCCAGCAAGACATTTTTCAAATATCTTCGAGAATATAGGTAACAGAGAGATAGGTCTGTAATTAGACATTTGATCTGTCTCTCCCTTTTTAAAAACCGGAATGACCACCGCAGTTTTTAAAACTTCAGGAAAAACCCCCTCAGCTATACATAAGTTTATGAGCTTGGTCAGAGGACATATTATTAGATCTTTTATCCCTTTGATTAAGCTGACAGTTAAATTAAATGGGTCCTTACTTTTTTTATTTTTGAGAGAGTTCACAATATCTCTTACCTCATTAAAAGAGACTGGTTGGAATTCAAACATATGTTCAGCATAAGGTGGTGCATAGTTGAGTGGGTCATTGTGGGGTGCAGGAGTACGGCTATGCAGCTCGGAGGCAATGTTTAAAAAATAATGATTAAATTGATCAGGTGTTATATTAGAATTAGTTTCAGTTTTTGTGATGCCTCTATACTCATTAATGATATTCCACATTGTTTTAATCGGGTTATGAGAGTTTGAAATTAGTTGGTCATTGGTAGCTTTCTTTGCTGCTTTTATTGCCTTCCGATATTCATTTTTAATATTTTTTATGTATTCCTGTAGGTAATTTGGTGCATCAAGCTGTTTATTAAGTTCTATAAAAAATTGAATATTATCACGCATTGTTCTCAAGCTATCATTAAACCAACTCACCACACCCGCCTGACCCTTTCTTTTAGAGTAAGACTTTTCCGGGAAACAGGTCAAGAATGCATTGGAAATGATGTGAACAAAATAGGAAAACTTATTATTCGCATTCATATTAGTGTCCTTAATAAAGTCCCATGAAATGTCCTCTATCATAGAGAAGAACAAGCATCTTCCTCTCTCAGTGATGGGTCTAAAAAACACTTTTTGAGGATCAGAAAATTGTTCTCCTCCCATTAAGGCAAATTCCAGGTATATACTTCTATGGTCAGATATACCAGGATCAACAACTTGTAGCTGAAGGTCCTGTGGATCCAAATTGGAAAAAACATTATCGAGACAGTTTTTCTGTCTGGTGGCTTCGAAATTATTTTGATGAAAACCGAAACTATGCATTAGGTTACATAATTCTGTACAGTGAGGAGAATCTGTATTAAAATGAATATTAAAATCCCCAAGAATCAAGATTTTCTTAGTAGGGTTAAGTGATTGTAAAGCTCCCTCCAGTACTTCAATAAAAATGTTAAAAGAGCCTGACGGAGGCCTATATACAGTTAATAAATATAACTTATATTTTTCAATATATGCACAACATAATTCAATTTGTCCCTGTATGGACAGATCTTTTACATTATGCCACTCTTTAAAGAGAATGTTTTTATTTATTAAAATGGCTGCTCCGCCTCCTTTACAGTTTGTTCGGCAGAAGGCTGAAGCTGGCAGAAAATTGGAGACTCTTAAGGACCTGTATTCCAGATCTGATAGCCAGTGTTCAACCAGACAGAGTGCATCCGGTTCTCTCCCAGTCATGAAAGCCTCCAGCTCATTAATCTTATTTTTATGGACAAAACATTAATAAATAAAACCTTAAAACTAAATTTTGAATAAAATTTTTTCTATTACTTTCTGCAATACCTAAATTATTTGAACTGTTGTTATATAAACCCTTGTCATGGTATTGTAAAAATATTCTGATCGAACAGCACGGTTTTACGAGTGGTAAGTCTACCAACACAAACTTACTGCTTTATCAACATTGTATCACTTCTGCCTTTGAAAAGAGGTGCCAAGTTGATTCGATTTACACTGACTTTTCGAAGGCATTTGATACAGTGAACCACGATTTACTCTTACAAAAACTCATTAAAATCGGATTTCCAGACTATTTAGTGAATTGGTTGGAAAGTTACCTACAATGCAGGATTCAGTATGTGAAAATAAAAAATTTTACTTCGATTCCTATAAACGCAAGTTCTGGCGTCCCACAGGGATCACATTTGGGACCCTTACTATTTAATATTTTCATTAACGATGTAGCTTCATGTTTTAAATATTGTAAGTTTTTATTATTTGCTGATGACCTGAAATTATTTATGGAAATTTCTGAATTATCTGACTGTTTCAAGTTACAAGATGATTTAAATTGCTTTATTAATTGGGCTACCAATAATGCCATGTCTTTAAATCCACGCAAATGTTTTACAATAACTTTCTCAAGATCAACAAATCCTGTAAATTTTGTTTATAATATTAATTCTGTTCCTTTAGAGAAAATTAGGGAAATCAAGGATCTAGGAGTAATTTTTGACAGTTCTTTGACATTTATCTCACACTTAAGATCTATTACTAGTAGAGCTTTGAAAACTTTAGGATTTATAACTAGAAACTCTAGAGAATTTTCTGTTTCTACATTCAGGACTTTGTATTTATCTTTAGTACGCAGCATCCTATTGTATGTTTCACCAGTGTGGTCACCTCATTATCGATCACATATTTTATCTTTGGAAGCAGTCCAGAATAGGTTTTTGAAAACTTGTCGGTGGAGATTACATATGCCTCAATTTTCTTCTTATCAGAGAATAAATAATCATTTAAAGTTGTTGTCTATTGAAAAAACTTTAATTATTAATGATCTTTTATTTCTTCATAAAATCTTGGAGGGTAATATAACTTGCCCGGATTTGTTGGAGCTAATCAACTTTAAATTAAACACTGTAAATATTAGAGATAAACCATTATTCTCAATTAGTTTTCATTATACCAACTACGGATATAATAGTCCTATACCTAGATTTCATAGACTGGGTAATGAAATTAATAAAACTACAGATCTGCTGGGAGTTAGTCAAACCAGGTTTAAGAACCAACTGAGGAAGTATTTAATGTAATATGTTGTGATATATTTATTTGTTAGGAACCAACTGAGGGAGTATTTGTGTAATTTATGTAATTTTTGTATTTTATATATTTTAAGTATTTTATGTAGGTAATATGTTATTATGATATATTTACTTGTTAGTAGGTTAGTGTTAAAAATGTTTATATATCTTTATATTGTAAAAAGGAGATTTTCCGTTAAATAAATAAATAAAATGTCTTATTATAATTTATATTATTTTTGTCTTGCGCAGGACTTACACTTTCCAGTGGTACTTACTTACTTTCCGTGTCCGGAACACCAACAACTTTAAATTCTGTATTTCCAATGGTTGGCCACATAGATGGCCCTGTCATTTGCTATAATTAAGTCTTGTTCTGTGCAGGTCTCTCTCATCTCTGTGCATGATAGTAGATGCCGGCTGGTCTGAACCGCGCCACAGTCGCAGGTATCGTCCTCCTGGTATCCCCATTTTTTCAGGTTACTAGCACAACGTGAAACGCCGGTTCTTAGTCTGTTTAGCGCTTTCCAAGTCGGATACGGTAAATTGTGTCCAGCAGCCATTTCCTCCGAGGGAGGAAAATGTGTCGCAGTAGTTGACGCTTGCCATAGGTGTATTCGGCGCGTCTCTGGCGCTTCGGGGATGGATCTTGATGTTTTCAGGAAGCTTTTCCGAGATCTTAGTCTGCTTGGCTGAGTTTGGTGGTCATATAAGGGGTGTCTTCGGTCCGTCTCCTGCTTTTTCCGTTCTACCTCTGACGTGACCTTTCTCCTGATTGGTGGTGGAGCAATTCCAGCAATGGGGTATACCTCTTCGATAGGTGTCGGTTTCAGGCAACCCGATATTATACGGACCGTTTCATTTAGAGCCACGTCGACGTTCTTTGCGTGAGCAGAGTTTGCCCATACTGGTGCTCCAAACTCCGCGGCCGAAAAACATAATGCCAAGGCAGAAGTGCGGAGAGTGTGTGGTTGTGCTCCCCATTTTGTATTAGTTAGCTTGCGGATGATATTATTTCTGGCACTTACTTTCTTCTTAACATCTTGACAGTGGTATCGGTAAGACAGAGTTCTATCCAGACGGACGCCAAGGTATTTTGGCGTCTTGTTGTGTTCCAGCATCTGACCACGCCATTCCACCTCCAGCGACCTTCGGGCATGCTTGTTTCTCAGGTGGAAAGCACATACCTGGGTTTTTGTGGGATTGGGTTTCAGATGGTTTTTATCATAGTATAGAGCTAAGTCTCCCAGGGCATCTGTCAGCTTCACTTCGACTTCATTGAAGGTTCTTCCCTGAGCTGCCACCGCTGTATCATCAGCGTAAATAAATTGCCTTGTTTGTTGGTGTATGGGTTGGTCGTTGGTGTATATGTTGTATAGAAACGGCGCGAGGACACTTCCCTGTGGTAGCCCATTTTTTTGGTCCCTCCACCGACTGTTCTTGGACTGGAGCGTTACGTAGAAGCGTCTATTCTGGAGGAGACATTTCACTAACCTTGTTAGTCGGAAGTCCTTTGTAGTTTCGTAGAGTTTTGCGAGTAGCCGTTGATGGTTAACTGTATCATAGGCGGCAGTTAGGTCTATGAACGCTACTCCTGTTATTTCCTTCCGTTCAAAACCATCTTCAATATGTTGGGTGAGATTAAGAATTTGACTGCAGCAGCACTTTCCGGGTCTGAATCCTGCTTGTTCTGGAATAATTTTAGTCTCCACATATTCTGCGATCCGGTTCAGTATCATTCTTTCAAAGGCCTTGAAAAGGTGGCACAAGAGAGATACAGGTCTAAAACTCTTTGTATCCGCCGGATCCTTCCCTGGTTTTAAGAGGGCTACCACTCTAGCTTTTCTCCAGATTTTGGGGATTTGTAATGTACGGATGCAGCAATTCATCATTTTTACGAGCCACTCTACGGTTTTTAGTCCAAAGTTCTTTATTTGCTCTGTTCGTATGTCGTCCAGGCCAGCCGCTTTATTATCTTTCATTTGATGGATCGCGCCTCTCATCTCCTCTAGACAAAAAGAGGTACCTAGAACATCTCTTTCTTCGTCGATATTCCGTTGAGCTCTCACCTTGTTCTTTCTTGATGTCGTCTTACCGTTCATTAGAAGATGATGGGCTATCTGATCGGGTGTGACTTCTGTCATGTTGACTGCCGGAGCAGCGGGATCGTTGCCAAGATTCCGAATCAGCTTCCAGGCACGTCTGCTGTTTTGTTTCATGTCCAGACTCGTGACCAGCTTGCACCACCTTTCCGTTCTGTTGGCGGATATCGCATGTAACATTTCCTCCCCAGCCTGTATTGTCGCTTCCGAGAAAGGGTCTTCTTCATATAGCTGTTCGTATCTTTTAAGTAGGGGTTTAGATTCTTCATTGAGCCCCGCTATGTACTCAGTTCGACAACCTCTAGGGATAAATTTCCGTGATACTTGCTTTACGATTTCTACAAATTTATCGTATGAATCAGGGCAAGGTTCTAGCTGGGAAACTTCTTGATCCAATGTTTCAGAGAATTTTTCCCATTTTGCTTTAGTAAAGTTGAACCTTCTCTTGAAAGGAACAATTTCGTATCTGATTGCCGCGTTGGAAAGACAAATTATTGGTCTGTGCTGTGTCTTTGGGAGAGCGCTTCCAACGATTTTTGTCACCTGGTCTCCAATTCTGTCGCTGACAAATATATTGTCTGGGTTGTAACCTCTGCGCCATCTTCCGCTGTTGAACGACGCAGGCTGCTTTGGATCGTGAATAAGTTTTAGGTTCATGCTTTCAGCCCATTTTTCTAGTTCTTCGCCATTGGAATCTGTTTCGTTGTAACCCCACGCGACACTGTGACAGTTGAAGTCACCCAGTACGAATTTGATTTGCTGTGATTGAAAGTTATTCGGTTCCTCAAAAGCAAAGTCAGCGTTTGGTGGTTTGTACATTGACGTTACTGTACAGGAGTTTATCTCCACTGTGAGGATCTCGATGTCATTTTGATCTGTTAGAGATGTGGATGCTACGTCGATATCTGGTCTGACGAAGACTGCGCTACCATATTGGTCGTGTGGTCTCTCCAGTATGAGCTTCATACCCCGAATCCTTGGTCTGCGGCTTGTCGTACCTCTATGGGTTTCTTGAACCAGTAGAACATCGACACCATGTTCTCTGCACATATTAGACAATAGGTCTTCTTTATCTGCTGATAGTCCTTCAATATTAATTGAGGTCGTCAGCAAAAATTTCCAGTGGTGAGTCTCCATAACCCCATTCAAAGCTATTTTGGTAGAGTGGGGCGCTGCAGGTTTATAAAATGGTTTATTAGAGCACCATTTGGCCAAAGTTCATCATCCATGAAGGTGACCTTGTGATTTGAAGGGACGCCCACCTTAAAAGAACTACAGTGGTTGTCTTTTTTGGTCCGTAGTTTATAACATTGAATTCCATTGGTAATTTTTAATTGTTCTAAATACTCCCTGACATCCTTGGCTTCAGTCTTTGGATCGAGACTGGATATAAATATCCACTCCAATGGACATGAGATTGCGGCTTTTAGAGTGCAGTCATTACTTCTGCCCAGTTTAGGAGCGGGCCTAGTATCCTTACGTGAGGGATGCTTTTTTTTCTTGGATAGCACCTTCTTCCATTCATATTTTTGATTTTGGTTATGTTTATTTTCATTTATTGTCTCTGTCACATCATCGTTTGTTTTGTCAAAAACTTCATCTGTCACTACTTCTTCTTCTACCCGCAAGATTTCCGTGGCTATTCCCAGAGATACATGGGTGTTGGGTTGCAGACTTGTTCCTACCGTGTTGTCAGTCACGTCGCGGCTGTTGTTGTCGCGATCTCTGGCTTTAGTAATACGAACTAAGTCTGCTTCATCTGTATTACCAACTACGTTGGTAGATTTCTGCACTGTTGGATTATCCGTGGTCTGTATTGTTGACGGTGGAATCGGAGCGAGGAAAGGACTTTGACCTTGTTTACAAGTAGAATTGTTGTTGTTGTTTTTTTTACCGGGATTTTCATACCTTGCTAGTTTTTCTCAGAGTAAAGAACAGTTTTCTTCCAATAGCCTGTTTTCGCTTACAAGCTCTTGATTCAACATTTTTAGATAGGAGTTTTCCATGTCTTTTAAAGCTACCTGCTTATGGTCATCCTTATTCGTATTTTTTGGCAACATGGCGGCTTGATCTACGTCGAAATCACAGCAATAAAGTCTTGTTTCGTCTATAATTTTCACCTTCTCGGCCCAATCGCGCACTGCACAGGACTTATGAAATGCATTACCACACTTAATGCATATTAAGCTATTAAAAGATTTTGTTTTACAGCAAGAAAATTGCACTTTTGTTACAGACTCGCTCTCACGCGTCTTTTTAGATGCCGCCATCTTTTAAAACTCCCAAAGGATTTTCTATATATTCCAAGACATATTATATTAATAATATAAAAGAAAATACAAAATTACAACTAATATACCTAATATTACAGAATAACAGAAAAATTAAGGTAAGAAGCAAATTATTGACAAACGTCACAAGTACATTATTCAAAATTGTAAAAATATAACCTGACTGTCAACGATAAGTAATACCTAAAGTTTAGGGAGATCGAAAACCGTATCCTACCGTAAGATAATGCTTAAGCTGTTTAGGCAATTATTATCGTATGGTGAAATCCGTTTTAGAGTTAGGAAATACCTAAACCCACTTAGGTAATTGTTAAATATTTAAGTATCGTTGATGAAATTGGGCAAATGTGTATTATAACATACATCCTGTGAATAAAGAAACACAAAGTGCCCTTTTAATCAAAATATGACATTGCTAATATGACATTGCTGTGCAGTCTATAGTTAGTATTTGATCTACTTTGACTTGATTTACCAAGAATCTGTATTAAGTAGAAAAAAATGTTTCAAGCAAGAAATGCAGCTGAGATAATTTTGAACAAAAATGTTTATTCACACTTTTTGAAAACACTTTAGAATCAACGAAGAGTAAGTTTTAAGATGTTATGTAAAAATCACTTGCTTCAGCAACTGAAGTGGCTACCCCAGGTTACAAGATAAAAAAGAACTTTTAATCATGCTTTTTGCTGCAAGTAACTCATAGACTGTCACCAATGTGTGTCAGAAAGTGAAAAAAAAAACATGTGCATTAAAGGATACTGCACACAATGCTTTACCTTTTACAACTATTTAAAGAATGGTTTTTTGGTCAGTTTGTGCCGAAAGTTGAAAAGTTTAGAGCTGGAAAAGGTTTGTCCAAAGAGCTTTATTCATTGAGACTTTGAGAGACATTGACAACTTAGATACACTGATGATACAGTTCTTTTAGCCAAATCTGATGAAATGAAGACCTACAGATACTGCTTAATAAAGTGAACGCAGTAAATGAAGAATATGGACCAATGCTCAACATAAGCAAGACGAAATATATGATAATAACAATTGCCAACCTTCGAAGTGAAGATAGCAACTAGAGAAGAAGAATACTAAACTTACCTCTAAAAAGACCAGGAGGTTCCAGCCTAAAGTTACCAATCTTTTCCTTGTGCCCATCAATATTACAAGTACCATACTCTTTGACTATAGCCTCATTCTTCTCTTTCAAAGCCTTTTTCTCTTCCTTGGATCTGTTCCTATTTTTCTCTGCTACATCCATGAAATAGGCATGCATCTTTTTAAAATTGCACTTTTTCAGGTCAGTTATAAGGGCACGTTCATCATCTGTCATTACCTGTTGATTTCAAAAAAAATATTTTTAAGTAAGTCAAAAATTACACAATAATTATTGTGAAAAATTATACATTTCATATCGTGAAGAAACCAAATGGATGAAGTGAGTACTGAAAGCAAAACTTGCAAGTACTAGTAAAAACACTAAATCTAATTGTAAATTTGTAGCTTCGTTAGCGGAGACAATCCATGACTGGTTTCTGACTGATTAGCATGTGAAGTTGCATTTTCAGCTTTCAAGTTGTTAAAAATAAGGGACTTTTGACATAAAGCTTGATGTTCAAGTAGTCTTTCTAATTGGTTCATGATCAATCAGAAACAGGTCAATTTGGTTCATAGACTAAAGTGCCGATTTTTAGTCACTGCAAGCACTATGCTGTCAGATGCTGTAAATTGTGAAGTTTTTTGTTTGTGTTGGTTATTCTTAACCAACTGGTTAATTTTTAAAATCAGTAATGGGCAATCAAAACCTGTAAACTAATATCTAACCGCACCAGTGCACGACATTAATCCCTAATTTTTTTTCTTTTTTTTTTATTGTGAATCATTGTATTGATTGATTTTCTTTGTTTATATGTAAAAGTGTATTTAAGTTAAATTTGTATATTAGGTTACCTATTTGGAAATAAAGATATCTATCTAATTGGTCAGAAACTAGTCAGGGATTATCTCCACGAATAAAGCCCGGTATCAGAAAAAAATTAAAAACAAACCTTTCTCCAGTCTTTAAAAAAGTTTTTGTTAAATACTTCTTTGGTGGTGTAATCGTGATCCAACATTTTTGCATAGAATCCTGCAACTTCTTCAGCTTCTTCCGACAATGCCACTTCTTTTCCATCATAATAGAATTTGACATCCTTTGGTAGTCTCTCATAATCTGGGGCAAATACAGGCCCCTTGTGTTCCAAGAATGTCCATTTGACACCATCATCTTTCTTCTCCTCCTCCCACCTGAAAATTAATAATAGCTTTTATTTAAAGTTAAAAATTTTTGCTTGTAGCATTTTTCTAATGTTAAATACACTGACCCAGCAAAAGTAACCAGACATTATGTTTTTTTTTTAAGTAAAATAAAAAGAGACAAAGTACTAAACTCTAATAATGTACCACAAAAATTTTGTATTAAAATGTGAAATCTTAAAACAGGAGGTGTTTCGGCCCAACACGAACCATCATCAGCAAATACAAGAACACAACAACAAGTAACTGACCTATAATATATAATTTTTTTATACACTGCATTTTTACAATCTACTCTATATACAAAGTAATAAGTAAATGGTATGTAAGTCAATTAACCCCTTCGCGCTGGATCGTCATACAGCACGTCACACCTTATATACGGATTCACGCGCTTACCCAGTGGCGAATGTCAGCTTATGATGCACCCGTGTGCAGCACTGTATGTAGCGGACAGTCAAGCATGATGCTCACGGGTGCATCACCGTATCGAAGGGGTTAACATGAGTTAGGTACCGTCCAGTGATGGTTCTCTAAGTATTATTGTGGTAGGTCGTCTGGCCATATTCTCTTCAGTCTTATGTGGTGACAACGTCCACCCCAGTCAAAAAACTTACCCAACTGGAAGGAGGAAGAATCGATTGGTTCAAAAACAAATTGTACTACACAAACATTCTTAAGTTCAAATGATTAACATCATGTACTATGTAAAATTATAGTCATAGTCATATTCATAGTCATACTTTATTGATCCTTTAAGACATTCAAAATAAATGTATAGGATATGTCACTACAGAATTCAGTATAAAAAAAAACCTTAATGTGTATAATACAATATTCACAGTGTAACAAAATTGACAAAACATAAAATATATAAAATAACATCTTTACAAGTAAAATATGAAGCTACTGCAGTTTGTTCTCCAGATATTCATTTATAGAATAATATGCTTTTCTTAAGAGTAAATCTTTAACATTTTTTTTAAATTTAGTGGAAAGTGGTTTTAAATTTTTGAGTTTAAAATTTTTTAAATTTATAAGTGTGGAAGAACATCCTCAGCCATCTTCATGGGGAGGAACCACCTTCCGAACAGTTTTGGTGTAAGGTGTAAGCCACTGAAGTGTCAAATTACTACCAAACCGTCTTATACTTTAAGGCGGCTACACACAACGGAAAAACTGAAGGCATGCCTTGAGGCGAACCCAAAAATGTCGTCAACAGATAGATAATGCTTCTTTGATCTTTTTTAATTCTTTCCAAAAACTGCTACACATGTTATTAATTTTTTTAATTACATAGTCCTTGTTAGCTAGATGCTCCACTTCTCTAATTTTTTCCACTAATCTTTGGTAAGCAACTTCCTTTTTTGATGTAGTTTTCCACAAGCACAGCGTATCCCTGAACATAGCTATAAATTCCTCTTGATCTTACTTTACATAGGCCATAATTGTATGATAAAACTAAATGGAACAACACAACTAATACAATTGAAAACGAATCGCCTCGAGGACTACCTCCTGACCCCTCCACACAGTCTAATCGGCCTCGACACGCGGAGGCCTTGAGGCATGACAAATGATATTTTGTATTGAAATTTCTGGCTTCCACGCATCAGATCTGCAGGAATACCTCAACACAATTCTTCATACACAGAGATTTTCCTTGAGGTCTTTCGCCTCAAGGCATACCTTCGGTTTTTCCATTGTGTGTGGAGCTGCCTTTACACAGAAATTGTTCACAAGATATTTAATTATTATACAGGGCAAATTAACAAAACTAAAAGGAGAAAACTATGGGTCAGTGTAGATATATGAAATTAATAAGGATATAGAGCTAAGTTTACATTCCACAGATTATTCATTTAGCTTACAATTTTTGCATGTAGCAATGGAAATTTTATTATTCCTAAGGTAGTTTGAAATATTCGTATAAACTAAAAACTACTTCAGTTTACAAAAATACATATTTATGTATCAAAATATAAAACTGAAGTTAAATAAATCAGAATATAAAAATGAAGTGGCACAAATAAATACAATGTCAATAGGTACCTTTTTATCACAGCTGTAGTTTTTTTTAAGTCGTCAATTTGAATAATATTCTTGTGTAGTACATCACAAATTGAAGAATCATTTTTGATGGGTTTTGGATGAGTTGTTTTCAATCTAATTTTATATAAAACATTGTTTTTAAATTCGGAAACATGTAAACAATTTATACAACATTTAAATAATTGTTGGTTTCTATATTCAAAACACAACTTTCTAAGCATAACAAAAAGTTACAAAAATGATTACTATTTTAGTTTTTTTGGTATTTGTTTTGTAATTATTTACATTTCAACAATATAACATAACCACAAATGATTCTAGCAATGGCCACGAGGTAATGATGATGATGTCACGTGTCAGTTGCAAAAGTGTGGCTTCCCGTCGGATTAATACACAGTTGCCGCGGTTGCCAAATTTATTTACAGTAGATTTAGGAAAATCTGCTGAACATCCCAGGAGCAGGAAAACTTCCAGAAATGGACAGGTTCTTACAAATTTTGTTGTAATTTATGTCTAAAGTAAGTTAAAATGCGGTATTTTTCGGGAAACGCCTTCGGGAAACTCATTAAAATTTAATTTGTGAGATACAATGTGGCCATCAAGAAATTTTTTTCTTCTTCAGCCTGTTTGCATCCACTCCTAAACAAAGACCTCCCCGTGAGTTATCCACCCTTCTCTGTTTTGTGCTATTGATGCCAGTTTCTCCCCATTTTTGCTTTTATGTCGTCTAACCACTGTTTTTGTGGTCTACCTCTAGTACGACTGTGCTCACGTGGTCTCTAATTTACAACGTTTCTCATCCATCAAAGCAAAGCATCTTATGATTTTAGAAACACTGTGAGGTCACTCGATACTATAGGTAGTAAATATATCATTTTATGTTTTACTTTACTCATCCTGCGTTTCTTTAAAATAAAAGTCAGATAACACGTTCGGTGCCAATCGTGAACAAACACCAAATGGCTGGTACCACGTACTTAAATGGTTCATTTAGTAACGCAGTACTACCGCCGACACTCGTGCGTCGTCGGCACCCTTGAGAAAACCTTCGTGACTGTCGTCGTGGGCACTGAACGAGTTAAAGGACAAAACACAATGTGTATATGAATGCAAGTAAAACTCAGAAATAAGGCAGCTACAAAATCTAACTATAGGAGAATACAACACTAAGGGAAAAAACTTTACATACTTAGAATCCCTAGTTACATCTGAACAACGTTGCATAGGAAGTGGAGAGGCGAACATTAATTGCCAATAAATCTTACCATAGGTTAATAAGGCAACTAAGATCAGCGATAACGTCGCAAGAAAAACAAAATGACAAATATACAAAACCTTAATAAGACCACATATGATTCAGAAACCTTGACACTCTTTAAAAGTGAGGAAAAATGAGCCACCTTTGAAAAAAAAAATCTTGCGACACATATACAAAAAATGGAATTTGGCGAAGAAGATACAACTTTGAACTATACAAAATATACTAGGATCCGCATATCGAAACATTCTTAAAATAGGACGGCTGCATTGGGTGGGGCGTGGAAAGAATGAAAGAAGGCGAAATACCAAACAAAATAAGCAAAGTACCAGTCGCCAGAAGAACAGGGGGGTGGCTGAAGATGAGATACAAAGAACAAATAGAAAATGATATAACAACCTTAAAAATAAAAAACATGGAGAAAAAAAGGATGTGTGTACTTTGTACCCACGTAAGAAGTTATACTTCTATTATATGATTTCAACGAAATAAATATACTTTAAACAGTTTATTTTTTGTATTTTATTTAAATATTAAACTAAGTGTGTGTGTGTGTGTGAAAATATGGCTTGGATGCAGGTCCGTTAGCCAGAGATTTTTATTTCATTTTTACCTTAATCTATTAATTTGGTTATATTTATACCTATTTCATTTAAATGACCATTTATTTGTTTCTTTCAAGTAGTTTATGAGTAATTTAATTATTTTCTTTTCATGACAACTATTAAGGAATGCTGAGGTAGTAGCTCCTTGTATCCGAATGTAAGTACGACACGTTATAATTGCATGATTATAGACGGTATACATCTGCATGTGTTTGTAAGCTTGGGGACGTTTGTTACCGCCCCCGACTTTACATGCATATGTATTTGTCTGCTATCTTCACTCTTTTTATGTATGTTGTTCCACATTGACTTGATCTTATGGATCTTTAGCATCTTTTAGAACCAGACATTGTTCTAACTCTGGTTTTTATTTGTAGCATTTAGTGACTTGTAACCGTTGACCTGATGATGCTCTGCAACCTATAGAGAGCGAAACCGGTCGTCGGAAGTACACAATTGAATGATTGAGAGTATGTCTGTATTTTACTTCATTTAAAATGAACTCTCACATGCAACCCATTCAACATTTATAATCGCTATCTTTATAATGATTTCTCGGACAGAGTAACAAAACAAAGACAAAGTGAAGTATATTAATAAAATAGTTTTAATAATACTTATTCCCGAGGAAAATAAATCCAGAGACACAAAAATTATAATAAATATGTTTACTAAAAACACTAATATATTTTTTCACACTTTGTTTGCACCGACATATACATAATTTGAAAGATTTAGCAACTAACTGTGTCCATACTGTCTGTGTGCGCATTCGCGTTGGGTTTTATAAAAATTCACTCTCAACATTTTCAATTAGGTTAAATTCACCCAATTAGATACGCCAACTGAATGTTTTAAACTTTTTGACAGTTGCTCATATTTGTTTATTGTCTGAATTAGTCAAATTAGTTTGATTTTTGTGGATAAAATATTAAAATACAACAAAATATAGAGTAAGAAAACAATATATTAGATGAAGATTGGTAAAAATTTTGTTGGAAATCAAATTGTGTAAATCGAAGCACTACTACATTTTACATTTATATAGAGCCAAATAGGTATAAAATTTTTTATTGCAATACTAAAATATTTACAGTTAAGTACCTGCTGCTTTTAAAAACTATTTAAAAAGTCACTACAACTATAAATTTATTTTTGTCTCTGTTCTCACAACAATTAAACCTAAAACACAACATTTGTTTACCCGCAGCCGGCATATTGAATAATTTTTGACAGGTCAATGGAATGCCCAATCAGAGCAAACGTATAACGTATCCGCACTCATTCATCTGCGCGTAGGGCTAAAAATTTTTGATGAATTCGCGCACATTTGCTCCCAATTCCAACATTTTTCCCAATCGCGCCTAAAGAACTATAACTTTAAAAAAAGCACGAAACCGATCAGAATGGAGAAGACTTCAACAGGTCAAGACGCAAAAAGGGTTTCGAGCCAGTGATGATGATACAGTGATGAGTGCGCTAATAACCGGCAAAACAACGGAAAAGACGGAAAACTTAATATGTTGTGAAATAAAGAGAAGAAACTAGTAGAGGTGAGAAATTATGAATAGAGACCTATAAATTTACATTATACTTATGATGACGTAGCGGAGTCCCACCTACACTCACCGGCACAAAATTCCGCCACCCAAAATTTTTGATTAAGTTTGACCATTTATAACTTTATTATTTGTGCTCCGATTTTCAAGATTCTTACATCAGTTCGGAGGTACAGCTGGTTCCTAAAAAAACTGATACGACTCTTAACGCGTATTTTGTGGAAAATTGAGCAATGTATTTTGAAGGATAAATACTTATTATTTACATAACTACTGTCACTGCCAAATCTTAAAATTTGCCAGATAACTTATTCTGTTCAACCCCAAAAAATGGCTCCACATGCTAGCAAAGAACTAAAAGCAAGAATTGTAACAAAAGTAGAAGATTGCTGGTCACTATCTGCCGTAGCGAACCATTTTAACGTAAGCAGAACAACAGTTTTTAATATTAATAAAAGATGGAGAGAACAAGAAACTCTCGAAAGAAAGCAAGGTTCTGGAACACCAAAAATATCTACCGCTCATGAAGATCGTACGCTTTTGGAGATATTAAAAGAGAATCCTTTTGAATATGCAAAAACTGCAAGAATTATGTCACAGTTTCCGAGAAAAACGCCAACAACTCGGCGCAGAATTAATTCATCGCGTCTTAGGCACCGAACTGTGGCAAAAAAAAACAGGCTCTTACACTACAACAGAAGCAATCAAGACGTAGATTTGCTTTAAACCATCAGCTACAAAATCAAGATTTTTGGGACAGCTACTATCATTTATATACTCTATCTCTATAAAATGCAGGCAAGCAAAATAATATCCAAATTTAGACCTTAATAATTATGACATAATAATTACATTACAAATTATGATTTAACATAATAATATGTAATCAGTTGTTTGTTTGTTTGTTTATTTTATTGCTTGTCTGTCATAATAAATATAAATGTCAGACCAATCAAATACACTGCTCAAAATGATCAAATCTTACCAAGAGTCGTATCAGTTTTTTTAGGAAATTAAAAAAAGCTATTCATCGTCATCCTAGGCCTCCAGAAAATTTTGTACAGTTATGGCCCTGGTAGAGGAATATAAGGGCTATTCTCCAAGCAAGGATAACACATCTTTATTCGATGCTGAGCTGATTGCGAGCAGTCGTTGCTGCAAGAGGTGGACATACCCGCTATTGAATTGTTTTGTTTTGTTGTTAATTTTGTTTTGTTTTGTTAATTTTAGTGCGTTTGATATTTTTAGTTAAATTAACCTTCAAAGCAGTGTTTTTATTTACAGCTCTTATAAGAAAAGAGATATTCAGATAATTCAAAAAAGAAATTTTTATATCTTCAACGGCATTAATCTTACTCCATTTCTGAATAAGCTATAATAGATGAACAGTTAAAGGCCTTTAGAGCCTACTCCTTTACTCTAAATACCCGATAAAATAAAGGAAAAGGTAGTTAATGTGAAAAAGAGGCGATGCACAATCTCCAGACAGCTGTTTCTATCTTGCGACGTCCTCAGTGGAGCTGCGTGCACACCTCTGAAGCAAACAAGCAAGCAATTTGATTCAACCCGACCTGTGGGAGATGTCCACCCTATCGAAAAAAAGTACATTCGGGTGTAACAATTCATTGGGGCGAGGTGTTTTGACCCGAGTTCAAACAGGGATCACCCCACCTCGCTCCAATGCCCCATAGCACGCTGATGCGCGATGAGGGCACAACTATCGAAGCCAAATGCTCTTCACAATGGAATCCTGGGTAATAAGATTCCATGTGGTACCCTAATCGAATGCAAAAATTATTAGGCTCAGCGTGATGCGCTCTATGCCTTTCTGAAGCAAACCAAAACCAAACTGTCTATTTATGTGGAATTAAAAATAGTTTAAAATCCACTTTTGGGACGCTGCAGCGACATCTCTTAAATAAAAGCGAAAAGTCTCAGATACAAAATTTACTATTAAAATATAAATTAAAATAGTAAATAATTATTTTAATCTGAAAACTTTTCTTGTTGGAACTTCTTTCTGGTACATCCTTAATCTCTGACTTTTAAAATTTATAAGAGAGACGACGAATAAATAAAGCGAAAAGGACTCTACAATATACAGTCACATTCCGCTTTCATTCGTCTAGGAAAAACGGTCCGAAAGAAAGTACTTAAATTTGAGTAAAGATCTTTAAATTTTTCGTTTTTTGAATTTGAAAAGAAGTAAAGATCTTTACCTTTAAAGGAGACTTTAACCAACGCGAAATTATTTTCTATATCCCTAACTTTTGACAAGCAGTTTATATAGTAAATATCAAAAATGTCACAAAACAGTTATTAACAAAATAACAGTGTGATCAGTGTAGGGTTAAATAAGAAAAAATACTCACCATTTCCATACTTCCTGCGTTTCTTCTTCCTTCTTCTTTTTCTTTGGACTATCAGCTTCTGCCTTCTCTCTCTTTACTGGCTCTTTCTTTACAGCTTCCTTCTTAATCTTTTTCTCTTTTTTCTTGGTAGCCTTCTTTTTCGCCGGTTTATAATCCTCCTCTTCGTCCTCTTCATAATCTTCGTCATCATAACCTCTCTTTTTCTTCTTTTTGGATTTTTCTTCCTTGATTTCCTTCTTCGGTTTTTTTCTAGCAGACAAAGGTAAATCATCATCTTCCTCTTCTTCCTCGTCTTTTATTTTTCTCTTAGTTGAACTCACGCGAGCCGACTAAAAAGAGAGGAGGGGAGTCAATTTGGGGAGATTACTTATTTTGCAATGTGACCATTCTCTATCACCAAATTGTTTTTGAAAAACTTGATATTATCTAAGGCTAAAGGAAACCCGATTGATCGATTGTACTCGACAATCAACCACTCGTTTTGGCTTTTGTAGATTTTCAAACATGCGAACTACGAAGAAGTATAAACCTGGCATGGGCAGCCTATGGAAAACTCAAAGACATCTTTAAAAGCGATATACCAATTTCTTTAAAACGTAAAACATTTGACCAATGTGCCTGTGATGACTTATGGTGCCGAAATTTGACATTGACAGCTACAACTTCTAAAACGCTGCAAATAGCTCAGAGGAAAATGGAAAGGTCAATGCTGAGTATATGGCTTCGAGACCGAGTTATAAATGGAAACTTAAGACGAAGAACAGGAGTTACCGATGTAATTTCCCGAATTGCCACCCTGAAATGGAACTGGGCCGGACACGTCGCCCGAATCAGTGATGGGAGATGGACGAAGAGCCCTCTACTCGTTGGACTGACGATCTCAAGAAAATGTCAAGAAATTGGATGCAAAGTGCTCAAAATAGAGCACAATGGACAAAAATGGGGGAGGCCATGTCCAGCAGTGGACGAAAAAAGCTGGGGTTTGGTGGTGGTGGTGATGATGATGATGATGATGATGAAAGGAAATCAGCGGAAGATTTTGTGTTTTAACAGGAAGGCGCATGTTACCATTCCACAAAAAGAGTTTAAACTGGATTGAAGACCATGGTATGCCACTTTTGGAATGAGTTTCTAACAGTTCCGAATTGTCATTGAATATATTATATTCAATGCGTTTTTTAAATATTTGTTGTTATTTTGTTACATTAATCATTTTTATTAATTTAAAACTTTTAAGCTTAACGCTGGAAAAGAAGAATTGTGAGCTGCAATCTTAATTTGTATGTGAATACCAAGATGAAAAATGTGTTAGAGCTCGCCAATAAAAAGACAAAATGAGAATACGGAAGAGAAAAGGACTTGCAGTAGTAACTTGACGAAATTTTCATTACATTGAGTTTAAAAATTGTTATTTAATTCAGGTTGTAGCTTCTCATTTGTTCGGAAAAATATTCGGATTCGATTTTTTTTCACCACCTTGATTGAAAAGGTCCCCTTCTAACAAATTTGTATGTTGCCAGGGTCAAAAATTTTTTAAACATTTTTTTTTTGTTTTTGTCCTAAATCTATTTTTTTGCATCGGACAATTTTTGTTTAGGTTTTTTGGATCATTACAAATAGAAAAGATCTTAAGTGACTTTTCTCTAAATGTGATAGTTTTCGAGATATAAGCAAATTTGCAAAAATTTAAAAATTGCAAAATTGGTCATTTTTAACCCTCAAAAACTATGTGAAAAACTGAAAATTTCAATGTTACCAAGGTACGTAAATATTCTATGAACATCAATTGATGAAATCCCGAAGAGCTTTTTGCAATATGTGCAATATCGAAAACCCCTTTGTTTTTTAATTGCTAATCAAGTGGGCGCGACACTATTTTCAACAGTTGCATGTGTAATATGCGTAAATATGTATGCGGAAAACTTTTTAAGTTAAAAAAAAATTGTTCAAAAAATTTTTGACCCTGGTAAGATGCAAATTTGTTAATAGGGAACCTTTTCAAACAAGATGGTGAAAAAAATTGAATCAGTATATTTTTCCGCACATATAATATATTTACGCTTATTACATACATACATGCAATGCAACGGTTGAAAATAGCGTCGCACCCGCTTGATTAGCAATTAAACAACAAAGGGGTTTTCGATATCGTCTATCTACCTATTGGTTAATATCTACCTACCTTGGCAACATCGAAATTTTCAGTTTTTCACATATTTTTTGAGGGTTAAAAATGGATGATTTCGCAATTTTTAATCGCTTATAATATGTCAACTTAGAGAAAAGTCACTAAAGACCTTTTCTGTTTCGAATGATCCAAAAAACCTAAAAAACTTTTTTCGACGCAAAAAAAATTATTTTAGGAAAAAAAACAAAAAAAAACGTTTAAAATTCTTACCACTTTTTGGCCCTGACAACATGCAAATTTGTTTAAAGGGGACCTTTCCAAGCAAGATGGTAAAAAAAATTGAATCCGAACAAATGCGAAGCTACAACATGAATTACTTACCAGATAAAACAGTAAAAATATAGGATTTACTCACCAGTGGAACATCTTCGTCACTTTCCTCTTCTTTTTTAATCTCTGGTTTCACATCGTCTACCTCCAATTGACTTTCATTCTGTGATTGACTATTTTCTTCTTCTCCAGCAGAATAACCGGAAAAGTTTGATTCATCTATCTTTAAACTAAAATCAGCACTACTTGCTTGTGAGTGATCCGCCTGGGCGCCTTCATCTGCCTCGTCTTGACTCCCAGGGTCGTCTTTAATTACTAATTTATCCTCGTCGTCGTCTGTGCTTAAGTTTGCATCCTCTTTCACAGGAGATTCTTTCGGTTTCAAGATTTCCTCAGACTCTACTTTTACCTTAGTATCTTCTTCTAAAAGAACCACATTTCCAATTAAAAAAAAAACTGGCACTCGGTGGAGTGCCGACAGAAGTGAAAACTTCTTTAGCGACGTTGGCTACCATGAAGATCAGTACATACGCCAAGCACTTTTTCAAAAAAGTTATGAACACCAAAATGTTTAAGCGCCTTCGGGTACGTACAAACATTCCTACTCCAACCATTATAACTTCGGTCGAACTTTTACGCAATTCAACCTATAGTATATAAATTACTAATATCTCGCAGTAGCGATGACGGTCGCGAGTTCAATGCTTTTCCTCATCAAAAAAGAAGTATTATACCTATATTATATAAACGTTGCGTGCGTCCTATACTATTTATATACACATACACATAATATACAGGGTGAGTCATGAGGAACTGTACATACTCCTACCTCGTATAGTGGCCCCTATGGGGAATAACAAATGACCATTAAAAAGTGTCTGCTCCCATTGTTTAATAATATACAGGGCGAGTTTCGCATTTTGACAGAAATTTGTATTCGTCATAATTTTTGAACGGTCAGATCGATGTGTCTCTTATTTTGGTCAATCGTTACACTATTTATTCAAACTAGAAAAAAATCAGGTCCGGCTTTAAAAAAAATTGTTTCGTTTGAGTCTTAGAAAAAATTTCACCCTGTATAAGCTTTTTGAAAACTCTGACAAATAGGCAATTAAAATAACATATTTATTTTTTTCCGCACACGATTGCTTAATTTTTTATAAAAAAATCAATTTTGATTATGAATTAAAAGTTTGGTAAAGTGAACCATATATTTAACAAAATTAACTTTTATTACCAAAATTAATTTTTTTTTGAACAAATATTTAGTTTATGTTACCAACAATCAACTGATTTATTCAAACAAGAAAAAATCAGGCCCGGATTTAAAAAATAAGTTCGTTTTGGTCTTAGAAAAAATTTCACCCTGTATACGCTTTTTGAAAACTCTAATATGATTTTTACAAATTAGACAAATAGGCAATTAAAATGGCATATTTATTTTTTTCCCACACGATTACTTAATTTTTTATAAAAAAAAATCAAATTTGACTATGAATAATTAAAAGTTTGGTAAAGTGAACCATAGATTAAAAAAAATAACTTTTATTACAAAAATGAGTTTTTTTTTAACAAATATTTAATTTATGTTATCACCCAATCAACTGATTTATTCAAACTAGAAAAAAATCAGGCCCGGATTTAAAAAATTAGTTTGTTTGGGTCTTAGAAAAAATTTCACCTTGTATACGTTTTTTGAAAACTCTAATATGAATTTTACAAATAAGACAAATAGGCAATTAAAATGGCATATTTATTTTTTCCCCACACGATTACTTATTTTTTTATTAAAAAATCAAATTTGACTATGCATAAAAAGTTTGGCAAAGTTTTTGCATAGATTTAAAAAAATTAACTTTTTTTACAAAAATTAATTTACAAAAACAACGTTTTTCTTAAAATTAAAAGTTTTACCATTTTTTTTTTTTTTTTCTATAACACGTCTAGATCTAAAACTTCCCATAACACTTCTTTTGGACTCTATAGTTTAACATAGACGTGATCAAATTGATAAATTTTAAATTTTTCCACCTAATTTTTGCGATTTACAAGTTTGCAACTTTTACAAGAAGAAGACTGAAAGTCTACAACAATTTTCAGAGTCTTCACAATGGTAAGAGGTATGTGCTGTAAAAATTTCAGAAAAAAAAATATTAAAATGGAACAGAGTTGTAGCGAGTTAAGCCGTGAGTTTATTTTTTTTTTTTTTTCATTTTTAGGTTAAAATTCCGATTTTGACAAATTTGATTTTTTAATAAAAAATTAAGTAATCGTGTGGGGAAAAAAATAAATATGTTATTTTAATTGCCTATTTGTCTTATTTGTAAAATTCATATTAGAGTTTTCAAAAAGCGTATACAGGGTGAAATTTTTTCTAAGACCAAAACGAACTAATTTTTTAAATCCGGACCTGATTTTTCTCTAGTTTGAATAAATCAGTTGATTGGATGGTAACATAAATTACTTATTTGTGCAAAAAAAATTAATTTTTGTAATAGAATTTATTTTTTTTTTAAATCTATGGTTCACTTTACCAAACTTTTAATTCATAGTGAAATTTGATTTTTTTATAAAAAATTAAGTAATCGTGTGCGGAAAAAATAAATATGCCATTTTAATTGCCTATTTGTCTAATTTGTAAAATTCATATTAGAGTTTTCAAAAAGCGTATACAGGGTGAAATTTTTTGTAAGACCCAAACGAACTAATTTTTTTAAAGCCGGACCTGATTTTTTTTTAGTTTGAATAAATTAGTTGATTAGGTGGTAATAGTGTAACGATTGGCCAAAATAAGAGACACATCGATCTGACGGTTCAAAAATTATGACGAATACAAATTTCTGTCAAAATGTGAAACTCGCCCTGTATATTATTAAACAATGGGAGCAGACACTTTTTAATGGTCATTTGTTATTCCCCATAGGAGCCTATATACGAGGTAGGAGTATGTACAGTTCCTCATGACTCACCCTGTATATGTTACGGTAAAAGTAGATAATTGGTAATTGTATACAATTACCAGAGTCGACGGTAAATGTAGGACATTATTTCCAATTATCTACTTTTACCAGTAATTGGATACAATTATCAAGGACCAGTGGTAAAAGTAAGTAAAATGATGAATAAAAACAATAAATTCCAAAAGCTCTTCAAGAAATTTGATTTTTATTGAACTGAATTAAAAACAAGAGGCATTTTGTTTAAACTGAATGGAGCTATTTTGCCTGAATTAATACTACTACTTTACTTACTTACTATTTATTGTTACATGGCAAACTCTCATGGAACTTGGAATAAGCAACTTTCCAGTTTTTCTAACATACTCGCGCAATGAAAAATGTTTAGTTTTGGAACTATGTCTAAAAAAATGAATGATTTTTTGCAGATGGTAAATTGATTTCTGCTATGCAACTGTAGCAGTCGCCCTTCTTTAGTGCCCAATTCATGTAATTCATTTTAAATCCTCATCAAAACAGCCAAAAGCTGTTGATGTTTTAAGCATTTCCTTCTCTTGCTATTTAAGGTCTTCCTTTGCCACGTGTCCATTTAATTGCAACAGAATCTCGTCTCTCTGAAATTTGATTATAAAATAGTTCTTCTAGAATCGCATTAGATTCATTCACTGATGGTTGCTCAGGTTTTTCTAGTTCTTGTTATACAGTGGTATCTCGACATACGAGGGTAATTCGTTCCGTAACCTTGCTCGTATGTCAAAGCAATTTTCTCCATTGAAATTAACTGAAATGTCACTAATCCGTTCCAGTCCCAAAAAACCACCTTAGTTATTTTTGTTTTGTTTTTAAATAAGAAAAATGTTTTTACAAGAAGAAACATTTATTTATAAATAACAAAAAATACATACAGATTCTGTAAAAACATAAGAAACAGTGAGGTGCTTACGGAAGCGCTTAATTTTCGTCAGTGGTCTTCGCTTTTTTCGTCACACTTTGCTCATTTTCATCTGCAGCTCGTTTAAAAAAAGTGTCCACAGAGGTACACACAGTGTAAATTACTCATTACACAAAGATCGAGAGTGTAATATGGTTGGGATGGGGACGAGGAATACGAATTTTTGTCGGATTTAATTTACAATGCCTATTTAATTTGTCGGTCCAAGAAAACAGTCACGTACAGACCAGTAAAATGATCTTTATGGTGGGGCCGTAAAGATCTATTACCAGTAAAACTACCTTTCATTTTATAATAAAAGTTAGAAGGTAGTCAAAAAGGCATGAATTTTAATAAAAAGCGGTTCCTCATATCTCAAATTTTGCTTTCATCTCAAAGCAAAGCATCGCTCGCTCGGCGGCTTGTATCTCAAAGCACTCGTATATTAGGACGCTCGTATGTCGAGGTACCACTGAAGCTCATTTGGTTCATCCACTTCTGCTTCTTCACGGTCTTCAAAATCAGGACCTGACTGGGTTTCTTCTACTTGTTCTTCTATTTCCAAATCTTCTTCTGTCGAAGTATTTTCTAAAGGATCATCTGGCAGTAATGAAGTTTTGAAACTAATTTTAGCAGGAACCACAAACATAGCTTCATGCCGACTGCACTTGATGCCATAAGGGTAAGCTCGGTTCTTGGTGAATTGTACAGATCGAAGACCCTCTGACAACTTATTTTTGTTCGATTACTTTCCAACTAGGAACTTAATATATTTTCAATGTCTTTATTCGCAACAGATCCTTGTGACTGACTGTGTCTTGGCTTACCGTTCACTATCTTTAAATCTTTTCACATGGAGCACAGTTCTTCTATAATTATGTTGGAGAATTCTCGTCCATTGTTGCTTTGAAGAATGCTAGGAGCTCTAAAGGCACAAAATATGTCAAGAAGAACTAACGCAACTTCTGCACGTTTAGTTTTCAACGGCCGTAATTGTACAAATTTTGTTAAGTGATCTTGGTAGACAAAAATGAACTTGAATTAATTATCTGCTTGTGCTTGCATAGATATCTATCAAATCTATTTGACCTCTACTATTCATTTCTTTTAGACAGTATAGGTTTCACTACTAAACGTTTTTTGGGAACTTTAGTTTTTTTCTGGCAAGTTTCACACGGATCCAAATAAATCTTTATGATTTCTACAGTTATATGTATTGTGGCATTCCGCTTGGGTGTCAATCATTATAATTTGAATTTCTTACTTTTACAAAGATCCTCTGGGAAATGTATACAATTAGCGGTAAAAGTAGGAAATAAAGAGTTTTTAAAGAATATTTCCTACATTTACCGTCGCATACAATTACCGGTAATTGTATCCAAGTTCAGATTATCTACTTTTACCGTAACATATATACGTACAAAAATTATATCGGAGAAGCGATGACGGTCGCGAATTAAATGCCTTTTCCCCATCCAAAAAGTGCACAACGTCGCTAAAGATTTCACTTCAATAATATAAAAACACTTCAGCAAAAATTACTATTTTATTAATAGAACATTGAAAAGTGACATTTTTCAGAAGACGCAATTACATTAATTTTTTAGTGGGTAGGTATGGGGGTTAGTATGAGCTCAAATTCAAGTTTGTGGGGTCGCAACTCTTGTTCACCGGCAGCCATCTTGGAAAAAGAGCTGCAAAGGGTTTTTGCGCTCTACCATAAACTGGAAATCTACAGACATTTTTAGCAAATTTAATTGTCTACAACTCCATTTCTATTACCTTTTACTGTAAAATGGAAAATGAAAAAGTTATAAACAAAAATAACTGAAAATTTTTGAACAAATTTTCCTTTGAGCGTTATAATTTTTTTCTGGTCATTTTACAATAAAATAAAATCAGAGCAATTTTATAGAACGTTTTTCAACGGATGATTTCCACTACAAATTTGTTTAATTTCATTAATTTATCTAGATTTAATGCGCTCCGAAGTTGAGCGAGTTCTTGAATGCTCATAAGAATACAAAAAAAATTAACCATTTAGCCCGATCAGGGAACGCAAAATTTTACGAAAACCTCCAAAAAAATAAAGGATGAAAATTTGGCAATAGGTAGTTGAAATTGTCTATTATTATATAAGAAAAAGTTTACAATTCTACATACCCTCCATTTTACAAAAATTGGAAAATACGGGGTGAAAAATTTTTTCTCCGGGGTGAAAGAATATACGTTCAAAATAAGTCCGGAATTGGATAAAATGACTAATTCTAAGTAACTTTTGTTCTATAGAGTTAAAAAAAAATGTTTTAGGACGGCTTTTCGGAGATAATTTAAAAAGTAAGTATTTTAGCGAAAAAAATATTCTTAGTAAAAATATAGCTTATAAAAAATTGAAAAAAATGGTGTAAGCGTGAGGTCTGCAGACCCAGTAGAAGCAGAGTTGCAGCTAATGAAATGTAGGTTCTTCTTCGTTAAATTCCAAATCGAATATTTCAATGTGAAATAACCAAAAAACGGAGCACTTTTCGGAGAAAATTCATTACAACTTTTTTAAAGTGTTTAAAAAAAAGGTTTATTTTTGTTTTTTAAAAAAACTTCTAACATTAAAAGTAAGTGGAGTTACGCTCAAAATATTGTTGGTCCCTTTTATTTTTTGGTAAAAAAATGGCGAAAATCACCCCTTAATTAGCTTCTCAAATAAAATTAATCGTTACCGCTTTACAAGTTGCTTTTCTTATGTATTGTTTATATTATCTATAAGTTTCATAGGTTCAAAGTGCTCAGTTTTGAAAAAAATTGGGTTAAAAATAAAACATTTTCTATTGAATTAACTTAAAAACAATTAGGAATACAAAAAATCTCAAAGAGTAATGTACGTTTTGCTTTTCTGAATATTTTTGATTTTTTGTTTTCTTGTTAGACAAAAATTGGTTATGCTATGGCTGTTCAAAATATGCCTAAACTCGTGATTGGTTACTCGTTCAAACCATTTTAACTACAGCTTTTTCAAAACGAAGCACTTTGAACCGATGAAACTTACAGATCATATAAATAATACATAGACTAAGTAACTTGTGAAGTGGTAATGTTAAAACGTATATGTGATGCTAATTATTAGGGGGTGATTTTTGTGATTTTTTTACCAAAAAATAAAAGGGACCAACAATATTTGGAGCGTAATTCACTTACTTTTAATATTACAAGTTTTTTTGAAAAAACAAAAACAAACCTTTTTTAAACACTTTAAAAAAGTTAAAATGAATTTTCCCCTAAAAGTGTTCCGTTTTTGGGTTATTTCACATTGAAATATTCGATTCGGAATTTGACGAAGAAGAACCTACCTTTCATTAGCTGCAACTCTGCTTCTACTGGGTCTACAGACCTCATGTATACACCATTTTTTTTTTTAATTTTTGATGGGCTATATTTTTGCTAGGAATATTTTTTTCGCTAAAATACTTACTTTTTGAGTTATCTCCGAAAAACCGTCCAAAAACATGTTTTATTTTGTTAAACATGAACATATTCACTCGCAAATAACTCGAAAAGTATTGACTTAGTGGAAAAACGCTATAGAAGAAAAGTTGTTTAGAATTAGTCATTTTATCCAATTCCGGTCTTATTTTGAATGTATTTTTTTTTCATCTTCGAGAGGGGTATTCCCCTCCATTTTCGTAAAATGGAGGGGATGTAGAATAGAAACTTTTTCTTATATAATATTAGACAATTTCAACTACCTATTCCCAAATTTTCATCCTTCCTTTATTTTTTTGGAGTCAGATTGTTCTTTTTGATCGGGCTATCAGGCCAAAAATATTCAGCTACTACCCTGTCATGTTTTGACGTTTATTTGTGTGTCAAGGCATGTGGTCGGAGGTCAAAGGTCAAAGTGTCCTCAAGTGGCTACCCGAGTAGTATTTATAATATTTATCAATATTTGTCAGAATATCATTAGTTTTCCATTGGAATTACTCGCTGGGGATGGCATGAGAAAAGGTATTAAGTCACCTTTAATCAAGTCATGTTTAAGACGCTACATCAGCGTGTCATCAAGACGGAAAACGCGTTCCAAGATTGCAATTTTAATTTCGAATATTTTGTCGAGGTATTTGGCACACATAGGGGTAATAATATAGTAAAGAATGGTGGTACAGAGCCCATTGAAAAATATGTTAGTATGTATGTATATGGAAATTACTCTATAATTAAATAAAATAATACAAAAACGAATGTGTACCGCCATTAAGAACAAAAAATACACTTTCTTAAACCATGCCTAGATTTTGTGTCACATTGGAACTACAGTAAAACCCTGCAAATCCGAACGTTCGGCAAATCCAAATTAACGGAAAGTGGAAAAAATTTAAAAATTCCAGACAAAAACTTAAAAACATGTTTATTACACAGAATAAATCCAGTGAACAATGTAGGATTAATAGGACTTTGACATTTAAAATTTCTTAAAAATGACTACGTAGGTACTTTTTTTATAGTGCTTATAAAGGTTAAAATATAACGCCGCCGCCTACGAAAAGTATAACTCTGAAAAATGCCGTTAAGAGTAGAACTTTCAATGAATGCCGCGAAAAAATATTATTGTCGATTATATGATTGTGACTATTATAATCCCTAATAAAGTGTTAGCGAAAAAATTTATTTTTTGAGGAGTATCATCAAAAAACATCATTTCTGTTTGTGGGTCCACGAAAGTTATAATTAGTAAAAAGTTCTCAGAAATAATTGTTTTCGTCAGCAGAAACAGAAAGGGAAATAATTGTTTTCGTCGGCATCTATTATGAACTAAATCTTTTCATTATAAACATTTTGGGAGTTATAATATTCGCGGACACGCATATAAAAAAATTGTAATCGCCAATACTTATCAAAGACTTATTATTTTCACTGGAAATGTATTAGAAATCACATTAATCATAGCGGCTGCCCCAAGTAGAAACACTGTATATCCAATTTTTTCAAAATCACTTTTATTGCATTTTTGGATTTAGAGTGTTGTTATCTACCAATTAACAAGGAAGAAAAAAATAAAAAATTAGTAGAACCACAATTTAACATTGCTATGAAACACATTATATCACATCCCATCTTCACTTCACCAATTGAAAACACATTATATCCATATCCCCCAGTATAAACACTGTAAATACGGGATATACAGTGTTTTTATTTGGTTTTTGGGATTTACAGTAATTTACCGTGGGAATTGCATGATTTACATTTTACATTAGCCAAGACCATTGATATTTCCAAGGCAAATTTTACTTGTTTGTTAGTTATTGATGGTTATTGTGATAATTGCAGTAGAAATTTGTCGTGTATAAAATATTTAACTTTATTGTATTATTTAAAATATATTTTTAAAATTAAACTGGGTGTTACCTATTAATTATCAAATATGAATAAAAATCGAATGATATTTTGACCTACTGAATTCGAATTTATAACTTTCTTTTGTATTGTGCCGGAAGTGACGAATTTATTATAAACAATTTAATTGTTTAATTACGTATTTTTTATGGGAAATAAGCCACAATTTTACTGATTTTCAGTAAAATTGTGGCTTATTTCCCATAAAAAATACGTAATTATAAAAATGCCACAAGGAAATAGCTTCAGAACAACATTAATTGTTTAAGTTATTATAAATGGTAAACTAACAAATATACCTAAATAGTCTTTACAAAATGAATTTTGTTCTTAAAAAAATCTACAAAATAATGTTTGGTAAACCTTGGCCAATAATTAGAAACACAGATGCTGCAAAAACATTGCAAAATTACAGAATTTAGTCGATTTTTCACTTGTAGTCGGCTGAATTTTGAGTAAGATACCTTTTAAAGCTGTAAAACTAAACCTTAATATAAATATTATATATACAAAGTTATAACAATAAACGAAAATTTTTTATTAAAAACTGCATAATATAATTTGTTTATATAGAGAATTTTATAATTTGTATAAATATGTACCTATATAGAAATTATAGACAAACATATTTTTGGCGTACTATATTAGTTGGCGTATATTTAGTTTTGGCGTACTTGGTCAGTCTCAGAGACACTAGTTGACAAGCTTTTCCATAACCCTGGATGACAGCAATTACATGACCCAGACACTGACCATTAAATTGGTGCAATTTGTTACATATTTGTTAAAGGAACTTGAATAAAGTATCATTTGTGGTACTTAATGTCTTTAAAAAGTGGGAAATTGTATACTACATTTTCAGATTTTCCAAATAAAAACACTGTATGTGTTCAAAACTTAGTCATAAATAAAATTCAGACATAAAAACATTTACTGAAAAACAGGAGTATTTTTTACTAAATTAATGTGTGTTCACTTTTATTTCAAACAAAATAGAAATTTGAAAAGTTGAGTCCTTTACGTTTTCTACTCTGGTGAACATTGTTCGAATTGGCGCTTACAGTGTTTCTACTTGGGACAGCCGATAGGTACCAGCGAATAAACTTACTTCGGTTATCTTGCAGTTAACTCGAGTCCAAATGCGAGAACGTTTTGACTCCAAATCAACGACAACGAAAACTTTGATTTATTATTATTAGTTAGACTAACTTTCGGATAATCCGAACAGGCTCCCCCCCTTCCTAATTAGTTGGATTTGCGGGGTTCTACTGTACTAATATCGACTATCTATAACAAGAAATCGAACTTAACTGACTGATTTGGCAACAGAGAGAAATAGTCACCGTCATCACAATGTATGATTTATCACAATATTGTGCCTTTGTCTTTGATAGTGTCACGTACTGCCGACAGTCATTAACAACACAAGTAATAGGAATAAAGTTGTAGATAATTTAATTTGTTACGATTAATGTCTTACAAAATTTTCTGTAGTCTTGCTATTTTACAAGATAACAGATACAAGATACAGCGCGAAAACCCTTTGCACCTCTTTTTCCAATATGGAAGCCGGCGTACAAGGGGAACGACCCAACAAACTTGAACTTAAGACTATACTTACCCCCTTCAAGACATAAAAAAAAATAAAATTGAGTCCTCTGAAAAATGAACGCCGCGGACTCAAAAATGTAACATTTCGATGGACTAAAGTTTTATTAATGTACAAATCGACAAGCGATAGCTTTCGGGTGACCTCGTATTGTTTATTTTCGAGCAAGGTTACTCGCCAGCGCTCGTTTGTCGGATTGTACTGAACTTTACCAATAGGAAACTCTCGTCTACCAATAGGAAAATACAAAATAAAAGAAGTGACTAACCTTCCATCTAAGAGAAAAAATGATAGGTCTTGCAGGTAAAAAAGTGACATTTTAAAAAAATTATATCTCGAAAACTACAAATTATTTTTATTTATAATAGGAACACGTAAAAGTATAGTATTTAAGGTACTCTCAAAAAAATTTTCAGCCAAAAATATTCATTTTTGTAGAGTTGACTGCAATTTTTCGACAACAGCCCTTTTTTGCGGTGGGCAGCATAACAAGTCCAGTCTCATCTGAAATCAAAAAATCAAAAAGTTTCTTGTAGTTTATACCTCTGGCTAGTGAATGAACGAAGGAATTAAAAAAAATGAAATTTGAAGATTTTACATAAGATTAAACACATTTTCGACCCCAATTTTTCTCATTTTTTCAAAAATGACCATTTATAAAGTAGTTTTTTTTTTTATAAAACAAAAACAACTTAACCTAATAAAAATTCCTTCGTTCATTCACTAGCCTGAGGTATAAACTACAAGAAACTTTTTGATTTTTTGATTTCAGATGAGACTGGACTTAGGTATGCTGCCCACCGCAAAAACAGGGCTGTTGTCGAAAAATTGCAGTCAACTCTACAAAAATGAATATTTTTGGCTGAAAATTTTTTGGGAGTACCATAAGTACTATGATTTTACATGTAGAGTACCTTAAATACTATACTTTTACATGTTCCAATTATAAATAAAAATAATTTGTAGTTTTCGAGATATAATTTTTTTAAAATGTCACTTTTTTTACCCGCAAGACCTATGTAACCCCTTAATACAAAACATAATATAATTCATATTATGAAAACATAAAAAAGAAATATAAAAAATGTTTTCCCTGTGATGAAGAATTTCGCTCAAATTTAAAAGTACGGTACATGTCAAATCACTCAGGCAAAAACTTTTGGATCTCCGATTTTTCTGAAACTTAATGCATAGCTTCTGCGGGACGTAAAAATAAGATATTTCAGGTCAAAAATCTTCTTCTTTTTTTTTCTCAAAATGTTATTTTATGCGATTTTACAGTGATTTGGTGTTTATTTAAACAAATTCGCATTTTCTATCGTAAAATATCAATGAAAAACATAATATTTTAATAAAAGGGGCTCAAAAATGTCATTATATGGCATTAAAACAAGTTATTTTGATTCAAAACAAGTTTTTGAACAAATTTTATAGTGCAGAAAAAGTTAAAATACCGTTTTTTACATGTTCCTCCATTCCCAAAATACATCATAATCGAATTGGCTGAAAATTTGCCCACAGATAGCCAAATCATAGGACTTAAAACGGTTAGAAGGATTTGAATTATATTATAATACCAAAAAAGTTACATGCAATAATATCAGACTCAAAAGTATATTAGTCCAGTCGAGATAGCATTTGACCTTGCATGCCGAGCTGCCCAAAATTTTATTTTTCTAATCTTTAGGGCGGTCAATAGTAGCCTAAATTTAAAACCGCGAATGAATTTCTCCGTTACGTTAGCCGCCATCTTGATTTTAAAAGAGAACCGTTTTAGCTCAATATCTCCGCCATTTTTAACTTTTCGACAAAAATGGTAGGAACTGAAATTGTTCCAAATATTCACAATTACTACAATTTCTTTTTAACAATTTTTGTCGTGAGGTCGATATTTTCCGAGTTAATTGTACTTAAAGTAGACGCCTATATTTTTGACTTTCGATATTGCACGTAACTTTTTTGGTATTATAATATAATTCAAATCCTTCTAACCGCTGTAAGTCCTATATTTTGGCTATCTGTGGGCAAATTTTCAGCCAAATCTATTATGATGTATTTTGGGAATGGAGGAAAATGTAAAAAAAATTTAAATGTATTTTAACGTTTTCTACACCATAAAATTTGATCAAAAACTTGTTTTGAATCAAAATAACTTGTTATAATGCCATATAATGACATTTTTGAGTCCCTTCTATTAAAATATTATGTTTTCCATTGATACTTTACGATAGAAAATGCAAATTTCTTTAAATTTATACCAAATCACTGTAAAATCGCTTAAAATAACATTTTGAGAAAAAAATAAGAAGAAAAAAACAATTCGACCTTACATGTTGTATTTGTACATCCCGCAGATGCTATATACCAATTTTCAGACAAATCGGAGATCCAAAAGTTTTTTTGATCCAAAATTGAGTGATTTGAAATGGAATCACCCGTACATACTACAAATAATAATTGAATAGGTAACTGAATATTGTATCTTTATTGCTGTTTCTTATCAGACAATAAACTAGTTTCTCCTCAGTAAATACCTAATATACTTTAATGTTCAGGAGTTGATAATTTTGCGAAACTTTTAAAACTGTTTTTATGCCTGATTGGATCATTTAAGAAATATTCATAAAATACTATTATTATATCAACAATGCAATCATCAGTAGGTTAAAAATAGGAAAAAATTATGTGTAAAAAATATAGATATTATTTATAACGAACCTATATTTTTGGATAATGGTTTTCTTGGATATTTACAAAACTGTTCAATATATGCCATAACTACTAAAAATTTAACAAAAGGTATAATCACTGTCCAAATAATGTCAAAAAAGGATTATCGTAAAATTATCTTCTCTTCTTCTTAGAAGTCAGTCATAAGTGGTGTCAAATGAAATCGGTTTCAGTTAGCTTAAAATTTCTTCTTAGCGCCCCATTTTTTGTCATAATTATTTTCCAGAGATAATTTATCCGGTTTTTCACCGGTGTTTACTTTAAAAGGAAAAGAATCTGTTAAGCCCGTGACAAAAAACTACCAGAAAACCCGATTATTGCGGGGTAAAAAAAACCGTCTTTAAACCAGCCAAAAAACAACCAGAAAACCGATTATTACGTAGTAAAAAAACCGGTTTGCGGTCACGGTTCTCAGACATTTACTACAGTTGTCTAAACCACCTAACCAATGAACATTAAGCCCGCGATTACGTCACGAGAGTACAGTAATTTGAATCGTAATATGATTAATCGTTATTTTTATGTCTTTGATGTATGGAAAATAGTAAAAACAGTTGTGAAATAAAGATGTTATGGAATAACATACATAACCATGTAGAACTGTTCAAATTTAAGTGGTTTTGTACTTAATTTAATTAATCTGGATCGGTATTTCACGTTTATCCAACGGTTAATGCAAGATTTACGGAAATCTAGGACTTCAATCTCCATTATACACTGAAAATTTGTCACTTATACTGAATTTCCATCAATACTTGATTAACTATTGAATACATACCGTCCTTAGCGGTCAGCTAGGATTATGTGAATAAGAATTACTTGTATAATTTATTGTAAGAATTTAAATAATAGGTAATAAAATTGGCCACACTATAACCAGTACCTGGCATTCTAAAATTTCATCATTATTATTACATTAATACGTAACGAAATTTTAACGTTTTAACCTACTTTATAAATATTCTTCTTTAAGCTCCTGCAATAGGTACGATGTACAACTATAATAAAGAACTTTTCATGGATAATCCAAAATAAGATGTTAC